>NC_143575.1:4281931-4609784 GCF_048544385.1 Mastigoproctus giganteus
CGTACCCACAATAATAAAATAAAAGAAATATTATAATGTTAAAAAAAATTGTTTCCTTGCTTTAAAATGTGCGAATTTATTAATTATTTCATTTATGTTTATTTGTTCCAAAAGATAATTTTATATTGAAATTATTGCAAAATTAGAGACTCGTTGTTGAGACACAGTCGATCGAAAATAATTTGATTAATTTTGAAAAACTCCGTTCACCTGAGGCTACTGAAACTGATAAAGTTAGATAAATTCTTAAACCAACTGCTACTTTTGGAGAAGTACCTGTAAAATCGTTTTTAAAAATATATTGTAAAACTTCAAATGGAGTAATATTGTCTTTAATATAAATTTGAAGTATTCTTAAGTTCAGATAATCTTAAACCATCACTATCGGACTCATTACGATCAATGTCACTTATTTTAATGTGTAAATCTTTGCAATTATTTAATAAATCGTCATCTGACCATTTTTTTTTTAAATTCAGAAATATTGACTAAAAAATGAATAGCAAATGCTTAAAAAACGGTACTCACCTTGTATAAATCTGCAATAAATTTATTGGTAGATGGTGGCTAAATTTAAGTTGGAAGAAGCATTAAAAAGAACTAAGGTGGAGAATGGGGTGTAAATATTTTAAACAGATTTTAAAATGAGCGCAAGGAAGTAGAAGTGCAGATCTCCAACCCTTGGTTGTCATAAAAAGGTTGAAGGACGCGAATGAAAAAATGAAAAAAAGAGAAGACTGGTGGTGCCAATAGTCGTTACGAGGGACTTTCGTTGAATAAACCCCCTTAGTACCAAAAAAGCCGTTCTACACAACCAAATCTACAAAGCTATCAAATTCAGCTCTTCACAAAACGATCTACACAATGAACTTCAATACGTTACTGATAAATTCATAACCAGGAGCTAACCCCCTCAACTCATCCAACACACAATATCCACCGTTAAAAACAGTATTAATAACTCCACCAGACACAGTAACAAGACAAATACTTGTATAGTTCTCCCTTACCATAGTGAACTCGCAGCACAATTCCGACATACATTCAAAGATACCGACATCTCCCTCACCTTCTCTACTTACAATAAACTAGGTTCCCTATTTAATTCTTATAAAGATACACACAAATATCCCATCAATGATCTCAATAATATAATATATCTCATAAAATGCCAACCAAACTGCAACACCTGTTACATTGGCAGCACTACCACCAAATTCGGTTCCTCCACAACTTCCACTATTCCGCGCATACTACCACTTCAACAGTTTCAGGGCAAGTCAATCGTGCACTGCGTTAACAACCCACGCTCAAACCCACAACCACACTCCCATTGTTGACTCTGCCATCACTATTATTAAACTTAGATTGAGCTACAGAATTCTTCAATATGAAGCCCTCACCATGGAATGGTACCGACACCATTCCGATCTCAACATTATTAACGCTAAACTTCCCTTCAACCTCTCACCGGCTTGGAACCTCTCGCGGCTAAAGTTCCCATATGTCAAAAAGAGCATCACGAGAGTATAGATAAACTTTAAATACAACACGCGCTCACTTCTCTTCCATTTGCCAACTGATGACGGTTTATTCAACGAAAGTCCCTCGTAACGACTATTGGCACCACCGATCTTCTCTTTTTTTTAATTTTTTTCCATTTTTTCATTCGCGTCCTTCAACCTTTTTATGACAACCAAGGATTGGAGATCTGCACTTCTACTTCCTTGCGCTCATTTTAAAATCTGTTTAAAATATTTACACCCCATTCTCTGCCTTAGTTCTTTTTAATGCTTCTTCCAACCTAAATTTAGCCACCATCTACCAATAAATTTATTGCAGATTTATGCAAGGTGAGTACCGTTTTTTAAGCGTTTGCTATTAATTTTTTAGTCAGATTTATCACGGTATTATGAGATTACTATAATTTCACTATTCAGAAATATTATAAAACATTTTAAATATTTTTCCGTGTTCTTTCATTTATGAAAATCTTTCACTTAAGAAAAAAATTGTTGTCATTTGAAAGAAAATATTAATTTTAAAATGTTGCGGATCGTGAATAGCTTCATCTCTACTTTCATAATCTAAATGACGTTTTTTCACTCTTTTCCTTACAGTGCTTAATTCTGGAAACGATGCTTCAATGCCAATGATAGCAGCCAATGAATGATTGCAGCCATATTTTCTGGGCTGCTTCCTCTGTTCTATTTTCTTTAAAAGTTCCGTGATATTTTTTAGATATTCAAGAGCTTCATGTATATCAGAATCCTTTTTTGAAGTATTTTACTTATCGGAATAATTTTATTTAAAATATCATGCCAAATTATAATCGAACAAAGAATTTATAAGATTTTATTTTTAAGTCTATTGATTTAGCATGTTTCAAAATCATAGCAAAGTATTTAGCTTCTTCTCTAGTCATTTCTAGTATTTTATGTGTAATATTTTGTGAAATTATTTCAATAATTTCATTTTGTATTTGATCATCCAAATATTGTACGATATTTTTCGATTCAGATTTCTGAATATGGCAAATATTTTATGCTATAACTGAATCAAATTTAGAAATTGTTTCGCTAAGTTCTAAAAAGTTGCAATTATCATTTTCATATAACTCTTTTGAAGGTCCCCTGAATGCTACACATTGCCTCGCTAAAAATAATATCATATATATTATTCTGGCTTAACTACAGAACATGGGTATCTCCGTTGTGGGTGTGGCCGAAGAACGGAGTGATTGTCCTGCGAGTTCTGCTATTGGCTGATTATTGGGAATGCGTTATTTACCTCATTTTGCGTTTCTGATTGTTTGATTGGATGCAAATTCGGTTCTTGTTTTAGCGGGAAATGCGAAATTATCGTGCTGTTGTTCCGTTTGCAGAAGGATGGATGTAAGTCTGTAATTGAATGGTGTATGAGTGTTGAATTTTATAGCTTCTATTGTTTAAACAGTTCGTATTATTATTTCTTCGAGGGGGTTTTGTCCTACTCTGCACCTTAATTGAGGGGGTTTTGTCCGGCGGGGGATGTCCTACACGCTGGGGCAGTAGCGCCCAGGGAAAAAAAAAAAAAAGCAGCATTTATATTGACGTGCATGAGCAATTCTCATTGTTAACGAACGTGAAATCGGCTAGTAATAGTAAATGTATGGGGGGCGGGGAAGAATCAGTGGTTGTCTGGTGTTCATTTTGGTGAGCTATTTAAAAAAAAAAAATTGCCGTTTCTTTTTCGTCATTTCAGCTCCGATATATTGTGTTGTCACGTGACATCCCCCGAGCGAGGACGAGAGGGGGGAAGCAGTGAGTGGGAGGTGCCTTCACGTCCTATCACTGCCTTCTTCCTCTCTTTCTGGCAGAAGTACGGGGTCATACCCATGTTCCGGGGATAACCCTGCGAAATATAAATACGAAACACGGATTCAGATAATAAGCAAATTAACATAAGTCTGCAATTTCATGTACTGTATTTATTTTCAAATGAATTATTTACCTGCCGCGTTGAATACTGGTAAACGTTAACTAATCAGATGACCAGCGCGACTTCTGGGCATGTAGGAAAGGCAGTTGGATAAGTTTTAGTTATTTTGGTTTTTTTTTTAGGAGCATTAACAACTAAGGCCATATTGCTCCGGGATATGCGGTGGTCATTCCTCGACCTTTCCGCATCCTCCGTATTTGGTGGTGACGGGCTCGAACCCCGGTCTAATCAAGAAGCGTGTGCTACGCACTGCTGCTCCTTCCCACCTGGCTACGGTGGCGGATAAGTTTTAGGGGGGTACCACTAAATTGCAAGGCTGGTAATCCCTTTTTTGCCTCTTAATTCGTGCTTAACAGGCGCCTCCGTAGCCAGGTGGGAAGGATCAGCAGTGCGTAGCATACGCTTCTTTATTAGACCGGGGCTCGAGCCCTTCACCACCAAATACGGAGGATGCGGAAAGGTCAGGGAATGACCACCGCATATCCCGGAGCAATATGGCCTTAGTTGCTAATGCTCCTAAAAACCAAATAACAAACAAACAAACGTGCTTAGCAGCAGCACTAATTGTCTGAAGGACAGAGATTAAAAAAAAAAAAAAAAAAAAAACTCTGTTTATACTCCGGGACGACCACGCGGTCAGAGGAGGTCACATGATAGAGAGAGTACAAGAAACAGCACCGTATTTAGCAGTCATGGGCTTGAACCCGGTCACTCAAGGCACGTGTACTAATGCACCGCGCGTGTGACACTCGGCTGCTGTACAAATTAGAGCAGCGTGGCATTAGGGACAAGTTACTGCTATGGATAAAGGGATGTTACGTGGCAGAAGTGGGGCACTGCCCTTCTTGGACTAGTATTAGGGGAGTTCCTCAGGGTTCAGCTCTGGGTCCCTAATTAATTTAAATAGTGCAGACAGGCTGCTACAACAGATCATGGGGTCAGTGATACGAAGTAATTTTGCCGGTAAGGACAGAGTGATTTTTCCCCTTACGGAAAAATAAGGCAACTGTTATGCCGCATCTTGAGTACTACATATATGAATTAAGTATAATATTGGTGCGAACAATGCGTTCCCAGTTAAGTCTCTCATAATCTGTTTGTTATATGGAAATTTTCTTTGTTCTACGAAAACTTTTTTAAATGTAATTACCAAGGGGAATTAAAAAAATATCACTAAATAACTAAATAGAAAATTTCTCTATAAAGAAGTTTGTTAAACAGTGGTCCGACTTGCATATGTCAAAGAAAATTTTGGCGCCCTCTTCAACTGCCGCCCGTAAGCGACACTTACCTCGCCTACCCACTTGCGGCGGCCCTGCTGGCACTGGCCATTAGGGTAACCCCTAGGCCAGTGTGATTCAGAGCTGCAAAAAGCATGTTCCACCATAGAAATCTCTTTCCCTATGTTCTTTTATTCCTACCATCTGGGGTGATTGTGTCCTTCCCCCACCCTGGGTGGCCCTTACCTCCTTTTGCGTGGTGGCTCACCCCACCAACCACTTTCAACTCCCACCGTCTGGACCAGGATGGGCACCCTGTACCAGGGGTTCCCTTACTGTCTCCCCTTTCAAATCAAGCGAATGCCTCAACTACTGACCTCCTCTGTTCTCCTGCCCCTTTCATCCTACCCTCTTCCTATCTCCACATTATCTCCTTTCCAATATTTTTTCTTTTTTTGGGGGGGGGCTCTCCTTGGATGCCTAGACTACACCAGGGTTCACCCCGCCAGAGCTTTCTTCTCTCCTAATGTGTTCTAGCTCGCCTCCCTGGGGCGGTGATGGAAACTGCGGGTCTTAGTGGCTCTCCACAGATCCCCAGACTAAGTCGCCAGAGGAACAACCACCCATACTAATACTTCACAAAACACACACTAGCATACATCCTGGCCTTATGCAGAGTAATCTGTGTAATTATTTACCTGTGCATTTGTAGTGTGCGGCATTCAATCACTATGCAATTATTTACCTGCGTTTACATAGGTCACTCAGGAAAAGGTCTTTTGCTTCGCGTTTCAAAATGCATGAGGAATATTGTTGCATCCCAAAGAGTAAGACTAAAATATTTAACTGGAATATTTACAAACTATACAAATATTCAAAATATTTACAAAATACTAAACTACTGTATTTACAACTATACAATATTCATTAATATATAAAAACGTTACAATGGAACATCATATGTTAGACAGAGAAGCACAAGGTTGGTCAACGTTATGGAGGCAGTTGTCAATAATTACTGTAATTGCATTTGCGAGGCAATTACAAATGCATCTGTAATTGCATTTGTAATTGCCTCGCTCTCTTCTCCCATTGGCTCGAATAAATATCACTAGGAGGAAAACTTTTTTAATGTATAGATATGAAAGTCTGCATTCATTTCATCCCAAAGGTGCTCAATTGGGTAAGTTCGCGCTCCGCGCTGGTCACTGCAATGTTCCAGTGTTCTTCTCTTCAAATGACAAGTGCACACTTGTTTTCTTTTCTTTGTGACAGAGCATTGTCATGCTCATTGTCAAGAGGATAAGTCTGTTTTCATGAAATTGCTACACTGTAACGATGTGTGCCGCACAGAATTGTCCGGAACACCAACATAAGACGAAACATTCAGGGTTTCATGCATTCTTAATTATAGACAGACTGGTCCTCGTCTATAGGGAATATTTAATCCCTAAGCAATAACGTGCAGAAACATTCTTCCTACATGACATCCCACCTATCATTCCCCCTCTGAAACTCAGTTCTTTCGAAGTGCTCGTCGTTCGGTGTACTGTATGCGTTTGAAATGAATTCTGGGGTTAACTACCAATCACTTTTATAGGCCAAAATATTTGCATATTTTTAATAGGTAGAATTGCCTGCAATTGGAGGAGTGTTCCAAGACTGCTAGAATTTTCAGTTTATAAATCCTAAAAATTCTAAATACAGTATACTCAAAGAGAGCTAAGATATAAAAGATAAACATCCTCTACCTTGTAAGCCTGAAATTATTTTCGAGTGAAATCCTTGTTTTGACTGTTGAAGACAAGCTGTGGATATTTACCCAGGGGATCGGATCAGTGTTAAGAATAAATTCACTGGGTCGACAGGGAACAGCAAAAACACGGCCAGACTAGCTTTGCGGAATTCAATAGAAAGTCGTATTGCGGCCCACAAGCAATCAGTGGAAATCACAGCACTGCTGGCTAAATCCAAACGCCACTGTTTATTTGAAATCGTAAAATGAATGAATATAACATTGACTTTAAAAAAAAATACAGAAATAAATATATCAGTAAAAGCGTTGGTTGGCTGTGGAAGAGGTAAGCTTTTTCTTTGGAATACATATTCAAGGATGTATAGTGAGGAAATTTATTGACTATTTTTTATTTCTCTCTCAGAATACAAGAGAATACAAGTTATCAGATTTTAGTACTCCATGTATTATTAAACTTAAGTAATAGTAAATGCAACTAGGCATAATATTTAAGAGTTATAATTATCTATATAATATCGGTGTAAAAAATAGAGATATGAGAGATGCCAAAAGCATCTCTCATATTGTGGGATTATCTTCACAACTGGGTTGTCATGTTTGCAATACCAGGGTGCCTGCCTAACCACCGACGAAAGGCCAACAAGTCTTGAAACGGTGCCGTCTGAAAATTTATTTTTATTTTAAATATGGATGAAATGAATTGTTTCCAGCGTATCAATAGGTCGTTTAAGTGTGTTAACCTACTAATTAAGTCAATATGAGATACAGTTGAAATGATGCCCTTTACACTACTATCGTAGTTTTTTCCTTTAAGAGTTGTCTATGGTGTTTTTACACCGATATTATTAAACTTAATAGTGTTTGCAAAATGTAATAGATCCAACAGTCAAATGAATGAAAATCTCAATGATATTACTGAATGTAATGACATTTCATAAATTATTTAAAAGCTTAAAAGGAGTATCACGTTCGCAAAATAATCAACACTGAATCAAACGTGCCAAATAGTTAACGATTAATTTGGAATGACATACTATCTTTATTTTATTGGCATGCCTTTGTCTTTGATGGCTATCTTGCATCCATCTGCATGCTATGAATCAGCTTCTGAAAATCATCAATGCATACAATACGATGCCAGACTTTAACGATGGATTCGATACACTAATTTCAGAATGTGGCTTACATTTTGAAAACTCCTGACCAATTTTCCTCAGCAGATTTTTAACTGGGAAACACAATAAGAAACACAAAGTCATGCATTACTTATGAACGTGATTGTACCTCATGGAGTTGAAAACTCCTACACTGCGCTCAAGAAGCGTTTACCAAAACTCCATCACGTGATGTTCAAGTGATGAGTAGGTGTGAAGAGGGGTTGGGCTTGTATAGCAATACTGCTCGTATATTATTATATCTCAGCATACTCCTCTGACCGTGTGGTAGTCCGGAAGTATAAACAGAAAATTTATTTTAATTTTAAATATGGATGAAATGAATTCTTTACAGCGTATCAATAGGTAACTTAAGTGTGTTAACCTACTAATTAATACCCTCGTGGGTAGCAAAGTTGGTAGAATCGCCGTCCTCTGACCGTGTGGTAGTCCGGAAGTATAAACAGAAAATTTATTTTAATTTTAAATATGGATGAAATGAATTCTTTACAGCGTATCAATGGGTCACTTAAGTGTGTTAACCTACTAATTAATACCCTCGTGGGTAGCAAAGTTGGTAGAATCGCCGTCCTCCCCCCACACGGGGTAGAAAGTATCTGAGTTCGAGTCCCGACGATGACATAAGGCATTTTTATGGGTCTTTTTCACAACGTGGCTAAGTTAGTCGGTCTCAGGCGAGGGTAACATGGTTCTTCTCCCGGAAACTCGGGTTTTTCATCCAGCAAACCGAAAATCGACTGCAGAACACACGCACTTTTCAGACAGTATATATATAGAGAGCGATATGGCCTTAGTCGCTGGTGCTCCTAAAAACCCTACAACAACAACAACCTAGTAATTAATGATGATTACTTAAGTAGAAAATGTTAGCTACTCTCAAGGCTTGTGAATTGGCTAAATTTCTATGTACGCCTAAGGAAAGGTTGGCATCCCAGTGTATAAGACTGATAACCATAAAATTAAATTCAGTTCTTTTTCAAACACTGCAATATCCGTTGGATTATTTTTAACATCGATGTGCAGTTCAAGGTCATTAACCTCTGAATTTTTGGAGTCTGTTTTTTACTTTAGTTACTTAGAATACGTATACTGAAGTACAGAAGACTGTCCATTATTTGGAGGCGAATTAACCGGGGTCTCTGCTGTTGGCGAAAATCTAAGTCGATTTACGTCAGATAACAAAAAAATATGCGCAACCCATTGTAGGTGTTGTTTTTTATTTACTATATATTTTAAAATGTTTTTGCAAACAAGGCCCTTGATTTTCTTAGAAACTTCATCTCCACCTTTGCTTTTTGTCATATTTCAGTAATCCCTCAGTTTTACTACTGACTGTTAATTTTAATATTTTTCTCCGAATCTTTTTAAGTTGGGTCCATCATGTAAAAATGGAAAACGGTTGTTCTTTGTAATGAACAAAATCTTCAGCTCATCAATAAACATGGAAAAAGTGCGAAAGTGTCAATTTTAATGAGTTTCTACTCACATACATGAACAACAAAGAGAAGTCGCGCTCGCTGGTAAAACGATGCTTCGAAATTAAGGTAAACCAAAGCAAAAAGCGAACTTCATTGTTTTCCTTTTTCACAAAATACGTATGTTTAAATTTTATGGCCTTTTCACGCTGTAGTACACGTTTTTAAATTTGAATATGTACGCGAATAAATTTAGGTTCTTGTCACATTTTCTTTCTTGTCAAATTTTTCTTTTATTTTACGGATTGTCGGCTAAAATTAGTTTCCCAACTTCCACGGATAGTTGGAATCTACCGTACTTACTTCTGTACTTCCTGTGCAAATTATCCTCAAAATGATCGATATATATATATATATATATTAGTTACTAAATTACAGAATCATATGCCCACCAATTTTCCACAGGTTCTTATAAATATCGTATTTGCCTTGAGTACGTTACTGTAAATGCAGTAATATTAGATTATGCCAATTTGCTCTGTAAATATATAGTGACGGCAAAATAGTGTGTGTGTTCATCAGTAAGGAGTCACTGCAATGAGAAAAGCGAAGTTCCTGACGAAGTTTGAACGGGGAATGATTTGCGGCGCTAGGAAGGCGGGAGCCAACGTCTCAGCAACCGCAGCATCATCGGCTGTTGGAGAGCCGCCGTAGTGAAGATATGGTAGGAATGGTCTGAAGAGGGATATACAACCAACCAACGTGCCAGGACGGAGAGTGGAGCGCACATTCCAGACATTCTCAATTGGATTCAGATGTGAAGAATTAGGCAGATAGAAACCTCGAGCTTTCGAATACAATTCCTGTATGGTGGATAGCTGCGCTGCGTCTTGAAAGAACCTATCGCAATCCGGGTAAAAATGAAGCATTGCAAAGTGAAGTTGGCATACAACAACAGGATATTCAGTGGAAGTAGCACGATCTTCTAACGGTATATTCTGTTGGTGCGGACCCAGTCCGTACCAAAAGAACATACGCCAATACCATGATATCACCTCAGCTTCCTGAGTGGGGGCCACGAGAAAAACATTCTAGATATATGGCTCTATGAGATTCAAGCCAAACTTTAGCCCTACCATTCATGAAAAAAAGTATAACTGGAAACACGTCAGACTACATGATCTTCGTCCACTGTTCCACACTCCACTCTTGGAGTTGATGGTATATAAAGACAAGATATCATATAAGCACATGACTACCAAATTAGATTCCCGTCGCCTAGTTCGGCTGGAAATGGGTCTTTCTTTGCCTAAATTGAATTTTTCAGTAATTGGCTGCACATTGGACCTTCTAGTCAGATGCGCAATTGGCTTTGGGGTCTCGTTCTTGGATTAATGACTTTTTTGTGACTTCTTCCTTTTAGAGCTGTATTCTCCTTTTGTCGTTACTTACTGTTTACTTTTTAGATGGTTATTTTTGACATACCAGGGATTTTTTTTTTTTTTTTTTTTTTCATTTGTGGCTCCTGCTAAACGTGCTCCAGTAATACCTTTCTGAAAATCTAAAAGATCACCAAAGCCCCAGGAGAACGTGTATTTATCTGACACCAAGGAACTTGTGATCATACAATGTAGCCGCTCTTGTATCCCCAACAAGAAGTATTCTTGTTGTGGATACTCAGGCTTGGGTGCTAGCCAGAAGTACTGTATTAGACATTACATGTTAGATGACCTCTCCAAAACGGACACTATCTCTAATACGCACGAGGTGTCCTTTTGGTATTTTCTATCTCCCTATAGGACACTTTCAAGAGTAATCGACACCCAGTTTTGTTTAATGGCATTTGTAATGAAAGCAAGTAAATGTCAAGGTCATTACAGTAATACTAATTAGACTTTTTATGGCAATGGATAACTCACGGAGCAGATGATACAACAATATGTCATTAATACACTCACCAATAGAAACTTATTTTGGCTGTCTGATGCAGTTCCACTGTTGTTTACTTTGAGGCAATAAAATTGCTAAACGAGAGATGCTGTTTACAGAATTAAAAGGGGGAAAAATAAATAAATAATTTTTCCACTTCTGAAAAAGCCAACGGATTGCATAGATAATTTTGACCAGTAGCCGATGAGGATTTTCGGCGTTCACAAATCTAAGGTATCCACACACCTCCTTTACAAAACTAAAACATTATTGTGTAAATAAGGTATGTACATGATATAAATCTGAGATCACTTCCAGATGATGGAGGATAACTTCAAGCTTTCATTCACCAACCAGAAAATTGCGCTCTACAATTAATGGTAACATAATCGCAAAATTGTAATCATGGCGGAATTTTCAAACTCCGAGAAGGCGCAGTGCGTGCTTTGAATCAACGAGCTGCAGTTTGCAACCGAAATTATGCGTAAATTTCGAACACTATTTAAAAAGGTGCCACCAAGTAAATTATTTAAAATTTTGCTTCCCGTGGTGAATCCCCCCCCCCCACTTATTCCAGTCAATTAGGGGCACATTGAAGTCACCCAAAATAAGACATTCACACTTGTTTTTCCATTCCATCTACATATAGAGACTCTCGTCATACTCTTCAGTCTTCTGGTCAACTAACTCACACCACACAGATTCTATGATAGCAGAAGTAACTTCTGACTCAGCAAATCTATTTTCGCGCTCAGACTGCTTTTGATAAGAAGCATGACCCCATCACCCTCATCTCTCTTCCGTCTCCTTCCTAAATACATTATGAGAGTACTCCAATTTCGGGATGGCACCACATTTCTGTTAACCCTATTATATTAGAATTTGTTGTCCTAACCAGGAGTTCGAATTCAATCATTTTATTGACAACACTCCTGACATTAACTGTGTCCACTCCTGTAGACACAGTTAAGACTAAGTATGTTTATTTAGTCTTAACTACTCTGACATACCCCTTGAAGTTAATTAGGTTTGGTTCCCTAGCTTTATCTTCCCGCTCATTTGAAACGTCTCCCCCCTCTTGCCAACATTGGCTGTTCCGGTAACAAACAAGAATTCTTGAGATGTGAGAAAGTATAACTTTGACAAATATTATCAGATAAACGGGGATCTATATTACCCCTCTCCCCTAACTAGCAGTTTCCTTGAACCCTTAAAGTATCTTCAACGATATTGGCAAAAATCCTTGCACCACCTTTGTTCAAATGAATGCCGTCTCTACAAAAGAGATTCCTTCTATGTACAAGTGCGGCCAAGCTGATAAAAATTTCCCCCAGAGCCTTACAGACTTCCTCAAGTCTAACTCTTCCCCTTTAATGGGTCAAAATCCATTCTATGGTTAAAAATTCTAAGTGAGCAAAAACGATGAGTATGGACTAAAACTAGTAAGTGGTGTAATTTTCCACGATGACAATGAAATGCTCAAAACAAAGCCATTTATTTTCATTTTTACTAAAAGTTAATTATACGTTTACTGAAAGTTGTGTTATTTATTAAAAAATAATTAATAGGATATGTGTACAATAATAATAATAATAATTCTCAGAGTAAGCAAGCAACGAATTTCATTTTTCCGAATTAGCTACACTGACCACCGCAGAGCGGACACCTCTTTCTAATTGATGGACACTTTCTTCTAACCCAATGGCGTCCACTTAGAAGGTTTCACTGTATAACATTCTAGCAAAATGCCCCAATTTACTTAACATATTTAAGCTAGAATATATAATACTGCATTACGTCACTACGAATTTGCATTTTAAGTTTTTTATGTGGATATAAGGATGAGATCTAAACTTAAATCATTTACACATTACATCAATAATGTAATAAAAGGTACAATATTAAGATACTTTTTGTCAATAAAAGATAAATACTGTATTACGTTTCATTTTGAGATAAGAATTACATAACATAGTACGTATATCACACGGATAAAATTGCGAGGTAATTCCACTTTCCATTTTGAAAAACCTTGCCCTGCTCAATCAGCTTACACTTCTCGAATATCCCCTACCAATTCCTTAAATGCCGATCTCCAGGTAATTTTCCAGTAGGGCAAAGACAACTTAGTTGATTTCAATCCTTCTAAAACTCAGTCTTATATCTCGCAAAAAGGATTCTTCTGCTCCTATGCTTATCTTTGGTGACACTCCGATTTATAGGCAAAATGATATATCTCTTTTGGGTTTACCCTGACTTCTAATCTCTCTTGGCACAAGCACATTACAAATATTGCTTTCTCTGCATCTAAAAAAAAACTTGGTTTTCTCTTTCGCTCTCGGCGTTACTTTTCTTCCAAACAGCTGCTCACTCTGGATAAATCGCAAATCCGCCCTGCCATGGAATATTCTTCCCACATCTGGGGTGGCGCCCCCAAAACCTCTCTCAGGCTTCTTGATTCCATTCAGAAGAGGGCAGTTAGGTTAATTAATGATTCATCTCTAACAGAGTCTCTCCACTCGCTCTCTCATAGACGTAGTTTCTGCTGCATGCCTCTTCTACAGATACTTCCATGGGCACTGTTCTTCTGAATTGGCTTTCTATAATTTCCGCTCTCTCTTTCAAAACAGTCCGAACACGTGCTGCCTCCAGCCAACACCAATTTACTGTCCAACTTCAAACTCACAGAACCAACTTTTCATCTTCCTCGTTTATTCATTCAACTGTTGTTTTCTGGAACAACCTTCCTTCACACGTATTTCCTGAAAATTACAATCTACAGAAGTTCAAGTCTAATGTCAACAAATATCTTCTTTCGTCTTCTCAACCTCCAACCCAAGCACGGTACTATAGGTTCTAATACCTCTTGTGTTTGGGGTTTTCATTAAAAAAAATAATAAAAAATAATGTAACTAATACACTCTCGACAGAATTAATAGAACACGCAGAAAACGTTGTGTAACTCGTGCAGCTTGCAATAAAGCAAGACAAAATATACATAGAACAATGACGAGACAGCGAGAAACTTCGCATAAGACACATTTACAGGGGTTTACAGAAGTCGATACAAGATGCTCAAAAATATGGTCACATAACAGTACAGTGTATGTACTTACTCTGAACAGGATTGAGAGCGGTGACCATGCTCGACATAAACGTGTCTTGCAAGATTCTGTGGCAACAAATCCCATTCTTCTACCAGCTCGGACCTTAGCTCACCAAATAACCGCGCAGTTGGCTGTCAGCGTGTAATGAGACGCCCAATGGCGTCCCACACATGTTTGATTGAATATAAGTCTGCTAATCATGCTGGTCGCACCAGTCGTTGGATATCTTCAGTTTCAAGGTATCCCTCCACTACTTGAACTCTATATGCAGTAGTACTATCGTGCATGAAAAGAAAATGTAGGAAAATCGCATCCCTAAAAAGTCCCACACAGGGTTCGAGGATCGGTTTTCGGTACCTCTGGGTAGTAACGGTAACCCTATCAAAAGCATGAAGAGGGGTACGGCTATTGATGATTATTCAGCCCCACACGAGAACATCGCCTCCACCGCAAGTGGCCCTTTCTCTGATGTTGAAGGGATGGTACTACATTCCTCATTATCTTCAGGTGAAAAAAAAAGTCTACTAATCTGTTTGTAGGCTAAAACGGGACTGGTCAGAGAACAGAACTATGCCCGTATTTGTCAAGGCTCCAAGTCACATATTCATGGCAAGTTTCGAAGAGTTCTGCGGTGATTTGGGGTTAATGTGATTTGTACGTTGTCGCGGCCTCTAGGGTTTCCCCTATACGCCGGGGATTAATGGGATAAAAATCACTGGCTTCCTTGGGTAGGGTCCACTTGAATTGTGCCTTCTCAACACAGTCCGGTTGGAAATGTTTTCACCTGTGGCAGCAGCAACCTCAAGAAACAGTTGATGACAGGACATCATAGGGTTCCGTCTTACTGTTACAGCCAGAGAGTGGCCTCTTCTGGTTGACGTAGCCCTCCGGCGACCTTGGCCAGCTCTTTGTGTAATGGTTCCTGTTTTCTGAAACTGCTTCCATACATGTGGACATGTGTCGTGTCTTATGTATGGCGGCACCTAAACGTTAGTTCAATTCCGTCATGGTACAATGTGATAATACAACTCTGTAAAATGGCCAGATATGAGTATGGTGTTATGTCCGCGACTAGGGAGCAGTGATCATCAGGATGGCTGCTGCCTAGTACCCGTCTAAGCCACAAGGAGGTGGACCACTACAATACGCGTACTGTCAAAAGAAATTCGTCTGCGTGGGTAACACAGTGGTATCGTCACCGTCCTCCCCACACCGGGTGGAAAAGGCCCGGGTTCGAATCCCGTCGATGACGCGAGGAACTTTAATGGGCTTTTTTCACTCCGTGGCTAAGTTAGTCGGTCTCAGGCGTAGATAGCAAGATCCTCCCCCCAGAAACTGGGGGGTTTTCGTCCACCAAAACAAGCAAATCGACCATAGAACACACGCAATTTACAGACACAATGCAGGGCAGATGAATTTAAATATTCGGGTGGCCTAATATATAGTTTTGTGTCAAAAGAAATTGAAAGGTAAGAATCCCGCATCCACTGCAGGAAAAATTAATTCCAGTGGCTGCAAGCAGATCTCGTACCATTGGGAGAAAAAACGGTGGTACCATCAAGAGAAAATAAATAAAAAGTAATAAAATAAAGGGATTAAATGCATACAAATAAAAAAAATTAAACTGACAAAAAGTAAAAAAAAAAAAAAAAAAAAAAGCCATCAGGAATTCTGAAAAGACAAGTGAGTACGGAACACCAGATAGATTTATTCAGCAGTCGTCATGTAGCCTTGTCAGAGGGTTGCGATCAGCAGTCTAGTCGTTGGAGAAATAAGGAGGCAAATCCTGGTAACCGTTGTTGTATAATAAATTTTCAGGTAGACTTGGACAGGACGACACGTGGCAAAACAGAAGATTCATCGGGGTGATGCCAGAATCCATAGTGCTTCCATAGTGCCAAGATAACACTGCGTGACAGCTTCACCTGAGATTGCCCGGTTTCAAGTCGTCCAACGCACCGCCATCTCAAAGAATCATATAAATGACGTTGATTTTCATCTTGAGTACCGGAGATGTTCCTGTCCCACTGAGCAAGCCAAAAAAAAAAAAAAAAAAAAAAAAAGAAATTAAGTGATATGGTCGCAACCCGTGTTTTTATAGACATGAATATTTTGCATATAATGTGCGGCTCTGTAAGCTGGTAGACCGATTTCCATTGGATACTCGGAATTTGCCAGGATGCCTATTATATTAAATATTCGCCTTCGGCGACACTGTTCACAATAAAATATTCATGAAAAGCATTTTTTTTTCTGTTAATTTTGTCGAGCAGTGTATTAGAAACTGCAAAAATATTCAATGTTGCCAATTATTGGTGAAGCAAAAGCCTGTGGCTTCCTTGTACCATATGCAAAGAAGCCGCAAGCTTTACTTATACGATAAACAATACGATCATTTTATTTATAGTAAAGCATTTGTTCATTTGGAGAGGAATTTGGCATCGTTATAAACGATCAGGATTAGTTGTAACCGATGCTCAAGGAAGCGAAAGAGGGGATAATGCAAAGACATTTCCTTGAAAGAGATATGTCTCTTTTGTCTGCTTAATTCCATTACGTTCTTTTCTGACAAATTCGCTTCTGCCAATAGCTGGAAAATATTTCCTACTGAGCAGTAAACGATTTTTTTCCCCATAAAATTAATCAGATCATCACAACAGGAAATTGCCTTTGCCAGAGTCATTCTCTTCTTCTCATCGACTGGCAAATTGGTGTCATCATTTCTGGAAACGCTGACGTTTACTTCGTGGCTTAGAACAGCATCGTAATTACTGAATCAGAGAAGCAGGAGCATTTCTGTCACAATCAGTCCATTCTACCGCTTTGTTATCGCTTAAGTTTGGAAGAGTATCGCTTAATCCATTTACATAACTCATTATTTTAACGAGCTTAGATGTTTTGTTTTTTGTTTTAATTTTTTATTTATATATATATATACTAAAAACCGTGAAACAGCATCATTGCTGGAAAAATACTGTCAACATTGTTTCAGAACTGGAGGTTTAACATTATTTCTAGAAATTATCGTTGTTATAAAGACCCTCGCAACTCACCGGTTTTCTCATCAACTAGTTATGACAAACGCATTGAAAACTTTTGATTATGCTTCGATCCAGAAACTGGATAAAAATTGTACAAATAGGTGGCTGTTATGTAGCGAAAACGTTGGAGGCCGCAGAGTTTTTGATCCTGGATAAGTTACGAAGTAACAACAAGATTTTTGGATAACTAACTAATCTACGTTATTGGCACATTGCTTGGCCACCAACAAAATGATTAAACCACGTAATAAGGATTTTTGTGATCCACACACCGTTGTTGACTCGATAAATTTTAGAAAAATTAATATCTTTGAAGGCGCGTCGTTTAAACTCAATTATCACGAGAAGCTTGTACTCGTGTGGGTTCCAGCAGCATTATATTTTCTCTCAATCTTTCTAACGAGCGCTCTCTCTAGACTCCCTTCACACCTGATGCTGATTTTATTAAAACGACTTAACTCCTGTCACCACATGAACCAGTCAGGCATATTTACCCTATCAATAAGGTTAAAGTGTATTTTATTGTATTGTAATGTGAAGTTTTTAGCGTCAATGAGCCTAAGGCTCTGCGGACGCTTAGATGTAATATGATGCTATAGGACTGAGGCCAGGGCTCTGAGCTGGCCAGTCCAATTTTTTGAAGCTCATATCGTCAAACCAGCCAATCACAATGCAAGCGGTATGACATGGAGCATTATCCTGATGATACCGGTACGGGCCTTCCCCGACCAGCTGCGTATGTTCTACATAGGTAATGCATTATTGTCCAGGACGTCTACATTGACTATTATTCGTGGTTTTGTCCAAAATAACCAATGGTCCCAGGCCACACCATGGAAAACAGCCTCAGACCATCATGCTATCTCCACTAAAGTTCACTGTTGGGACAATACAGTCCAGCAAGTAGCTTTCTCCGAGTATCCACCATATCCAAGCACGACCGAAGACTGGTAGACCAAGGACCATGACCTGTCATTCCAATGCACAGCTTTCCATTGGTCTAGTGTCCAAGAATGGCGGGCCTTACACCAACTATACTGTGTCTTCCATTAGTCGGGATGATTAGTGACTTGTAGACAGCTGCACGGTTGTGGTAACCCACCTTATGCAGCGTCCTACGCACTGTACTGGTGCTAACATGTATCCGAATCGTCTCTCTCTCTCTCTCTCTCTCTCTCTCTCTCTGAGGGCATGTGAGTGCTGCGACAATGTCATCCTGCGTTCCAAGCATTCCATTCTTTGCAGGACTCTCCTGTCGCATTCGGTCAGATTTGGAGGTTTTCCTGGACGTTTTGCGACGGTTTCAGCAACACTTTACTTCCATTTGGGGATTTTATCATCAGTTTTCGACCTAGGAATCTTCAGTAAAATTGAAATGTCACATAGAGACCGGACCGATTGCTTATGTGGTACGCTATTATCATTCTGCGCTAAAAATCTCTAAACTCCGTCAATGGCAGCATTTTGCATTCACAATCGTACTACAGTCTGCTCAAAGTCGACGATTTCAATATCCCGTCAGGGATACTGAAATCGTCGACTATTCACGTGATTACCGCCAGCGCTCATGGCTTGAAGCATTACACATAGCTACCAATAATAGCATATGAATCGCACGAAGGGAGTGCACTTACAACCTATTATAGAGCTTCTTGATTAGACCGGGGTTCGAGCCCGTCACCACCAAATACGGAGGATGCGGAAAGGTCAGGAAATGACCACCGCATATCCCGGAGCAATATGGCCTTAGTTGCTAATGCTCCTAAAAAAAAAAAACCCTATTATATATTTTTTTTTAAGTTTTTGCATTTTACTCTGATCCAAGCCCCAGGCGGAATTCGAACCCTATTATAGAATGTATTGTATTGCAGTGCGATGAGCGCTGGCGGTCATCACGTGTGTGTAATTCTGTTTTACCGACACCACACTCGCGATCATGATCATGCCCAGCTAACTTTTGCTATTGTAACATCAATGTATAAATATATCAATATATACTGAAGTACACGATTCACCGACTAGCTGATGAAGAGGCAATTCGTGTCGAAAGCTTCTATGCATTTTAACACTTTTATCTTATTGTATTTTAACGCTTTTGTCTTATTTTATCTCTGTTTTATCTTATGTATATATCGTTTATTTATTTTAATAAATTTATTTTAACCAGTTAGTCGGTCGTCGCAGGAAACTTGGATGAAAAGTAATATCGGCCGTCAATTATTTCGTTGTTTTGAATTTCGGGTACATGATCTTCTATCGTATACTGATTCTGAAAATCTATGTACCTTAAACTGTCCTATTATTTTTATACCTAATTTATTCTGGCCTAATTTTATGCCCTGATCTATGCAGATTCATTCTTTGGGGTAAAGGTAAAGAAACTGGTGTAATATGTTTGTGACTGTTCAAAAATTGCTGTCTGCCTGATTATTAAACAGTTGCATGTTATGAATGCATGGACATATTTTGCAAAGCGTACTATGATATTTACTAAATTTCTTACTGAAATTTTATAAAGATGTAAAATTATCTATGTAGATATCGAGTAAGTAGGGATCCACATTGTATGACCAAAAGTATTCAGATATCCCTCTACAAATATTGCGTACTGTACCAGAAACACCTTTGTCTCGGTATATACATTTTGTCGTGGTTCGCAACTTAAAACGTGGTTCGCCTTCCAAAGTGGGATGCAGGTTGGATGCCACATCAGTAGCATTTCTAAGAGCCTTTCAATATCCATTACAGCGAATGTTATTCAAAGATGGAAGACACATGTGATACTCCAATGAAAAAAAAAGTGGAGGATAGTTTATCAATCACGGAATGTATTCGGCGAACTCTAAAGAGCGTAGTGGTGCCTCAGGCATGTTGCCTGCAGGAAAACTTCATAGTGCATTTCCAAGATTTCAGGAACATCCAACAGCAAGGGCGAATCCGGCTATGAGCACAAAAGGCACATACCCCCACTTCAATCCATCATTATATTATTATTGTTGTTGTTGTTGTAGGGTTTTAGGAGCATCAGCGACTAAGGCCATATTGCTCCGTATATACTGTCTGTAAACTGTGTGTACTATGGTTGATTTTTTGTTTGCTGGGCGGAAACCCGAGTTTTCTGGAGAAAAACTATGCTACCCTTCGCTTGAGACCAACTAACTCAGCCACGTTGTGAAAAAAGGGCCCATAAAAATTCCTCATATCATTGACAGGACTCGAATTCAGGTCTTTTCCACCATGTTGGGTAGAACGGCGATTCTATTAACTGTGCTACCGCGAGGGCCCATCCTTAGATACCGCGAATTTGCGACCAGTGTGAGAGAAAGATTACTATAATGTTTTATATACATAATGCTTTCATTGCTTTCTATAAAAGCATTTCCTTAATAATTTTTGATTTAAAACAAAGTCGTGTTCGCTTTGATGATGGGCCTGCTACAAGTACTAACAGTGAATGTCAGAGGAGAGGGTAACCCCCACGTGACTGTGATCTGGTTACCTGGAATATATCCTCACCACTCCCTTGATATTCTACAGCATTCTTCTTAAGAAGGCCGCCGTAGCCTAGTGGTCAGGCGCGCGGGTGCATAAGTACACGTGCCTTGAGTGACCGGGGTTCAAGCCCGTGACTGCTGAATACGGTGCTGTTTCTTGTATTCTGTTTATCTTGTTAACTCCTCTGACTGTTTGGTCGTCCCGGAGTATAAACAGAAAATTTATTTTTTTTTTTTTACTAGCCGTATCAAGCTTAGAGATCACCAAAAGCTGACATTAGCAAGGCATTCCACTCTGCAATTTGAATGCTTTCACCTATCTGCTTAATGAGCATTTTTCTAAATGAAGTATTTTCAGTACCAGAAGTGAACAAGGCTGTATACCCTGAGAAAGAACTCCTCTCCCTCCTCTAGTGAGAAAAAAACAACAAAAGCTGAATTTTCACTCAAAAAAAAGGAATTTAAATTTGATCTGACATTGTTTTAACTAAAAATCTCTTAAGTAAAATTTAAAATGCCTAAAATAGCTAGAGTACCACATAACTCAAAAAGCTTATGTATTCTTCGTAAATCCATAGGCAAGAAGACTTATAAGACTTATTTCTGTAAGGACTACAAACGATCCATGTGTTTAAAATATACAAAAATTTCCAAGATAAATAAAAAAGAATCAGTAAACTTCAGCTGCCCAAGTTGCTTTCTGCAGCGAAATGCAAGCCGTCTGAACAACAAAGCCCATTTAAAGATTCTGGAAACGCCGGCCTCCAAAATTATCGAGCCAAGACAAGAAATTAACCTTAATTTATGGAATTCCCTATTATCCAAAATAGACAAGATTCAAAAATGGCAGCATAGAATTGAAGAAATTATCAAAGAAATCCAGAATCCATCGTGATGACGCCTTCCTGTGTCCGTGTCATGGATGACTTCATAGATTTTCTTCTGCCAAAGAACTGCTGCAGTTTCTCGATGTTTCAGACGTCGGTCCTCTCATTGACACCCTTGTCGCATTGACACCCTCTCAGACAAGGGTGTCAATGCGACAAATGCTTCCGATGGGAACAAAGGTAGTCTTCCCGAGCGTGGTTCACCATTCTGAGTAACACATTCGGATTGGAACACAGTGAGCCACATAGTGCGGTCACCACTCAGTACACCTTGTTTCTCGCTCATAACGTGTTCCCTAATACTGCAAGGAACTCCTAATGATTTTACATTGGCATGCTCTCCTTTGCGCGTCTTTGTAATTTTCAAATTCTTCAGTCTCGCTGACATTTGGATTGGATGTCAAGTGCGCGTGCGCAGACCTAGCGCACTCTTTTTTTTATTTATTATTATTTTTTTTCAAACAAGTACTCGTATGCCCTTCAACAACTGCAAGTAAATCCCTTCAACTGATGAGTATTTGCAGCATACCATGCTTTAATTTTGGAATATCCCTCGTACACTGGACTCCAGTGGGTAGCGGTTGGTTGGATCGCCGTCCTACCCACACCGGGTGGAAAAGACCTGAGTTCGAGTTCCGTTTATGACGGGAGGAATTTTTATGGCCTTTTTCACGAAGTGGTTGAGTTAATCGAGCTCAGGCGAGGGTGGCAGGGTTTTCTTTCCCGGAAACAACAGTTGTTCATTCAGCAAACAGAAAATCCACTTCAGAAGACAATATACAAGGAGCAATATGGCCTTTGTCGCTGATGCTCCTAAACCTCTACTACAACAACAACTCTCGTAAGCCAACAATTTGCTAAAAGCGTGTTATTCTTTATTGTTTCAATACGTCTGTTTCAATAAGACACTACAATATGAACAAATGATTTTTGAACGGTTGAAATATCAGAAGCGATGTAAAAGAAATCAGATACAATGCACAGATTGATCGAATAGTCTCGACGGACGCCAAATAATAGAGTTGCATTTCTGTTAGCAGTACAATACTTCTAGTATTATTCTGAGTGTTCGTACATTCTTGTTTTTTTTAATCTCCTTGCTGTGATTGAAATGCCTTTTGTTTCAGAAAGTTCCTCACAACCAGTTTCCAACGTGGATGAGTTCTATTATAAATCCAACGCAATATTTTATTGATACTTTTGACTGCTACTTTTTTGGAATCATCTAACCGTCTTTTCAAAATTTCTCAAGTTTCGCTATCTCGATTCAATTTCGTCTTTTAGAAATGATATTTTAGCTCATGTTCTCTGTTGGTTAAAAATTTCATGAAAAAATTGTTTTAAAAGATCAGTTTACGAGAAAGACGTGAGTAGAGGATTGAAAGAAGTGACGTTACACTCTCTGTATACACAAAAACTAGGTTTAATACAGTTGAGCAAATGATATATCAAAGATGACGTTCAGCTGAAATTTACTGTTCAGAACTGTTTTAATTTGAAATAGGGTGTCCAGTAGGTTAGTATATGCAGATGTTTTGGGAATCACAGTATGAAGATGTTTATGTCTGTGAGAAAAGCATTGGTCTATCAGTGCTGATAAGATAGTTTTCTCAAACACTTTTAATAGAGAGCAGCCCACTGAAATAGGTCTGAAGTCCTTGGGCTCTTTAGGGTTTCTTCTTTTGGGTATGGGTATGGGTTGTACCCTGTAGTGATTCCATATTGTCGAGATTGTTCCGGAATTTAATATCTGATTAAAGATTATTAGAAGGGGCTCCACGATGAATGCACTGCACACTTTGGCCATGAATAGAGGAACAACGTCAGGACCAATTGTAGATTCACTGGAAAGTATGGTGGTATTTATCAGGTGTTGTTTTGTTAGAGATGAAAGGGGGTGTCTCGAGTGTCTAAATAAATCGCTGAGGCATGTGGTACTTGGGTCTGATGGCACCTCGTTGAAAGTAAAAGATACCTATTCCTGAAATACCTTCTCTTCCATATGGAAATCTTTGTTGCAAATGGATGTAATATTGGAGCGGTTTATTCTGTTGAGTACCAGCTGCCGGATTGCATTTCGTTTACATTTTTGACCACTCTTTCTTGTACATTTGGTAGTCAGCTGAGTTAAGACACTTTTTCCGTTTTCTGAAAGCTTTTTGTTTTCTCTTGAATGCTCCTCTGACTTCAGCACTGAACCATGCGTTAGATCTTCCGGAGAATTTCATTTGCTTGGAAGCTCCTTGGGTGACATTTTCAATTACCTGGTTTCCTAGGTTACATATGGCGATGTCTATTGATTCATGCTGTAGTTCCCTCTAGTTCATTTCTGTGAGATGTACAAGGATGATTTTGGGGTTTAAGTACTTGATGGAATATACTGTTTTGGTCATCACTTCTTTAATCCTGAATGCTTGCCAGCGTTTCAGTCTTTAGTAACGTTGAACTCAAACTAGGTGGTAGATAACTTTCATCAACCGGTGCAATACCACCACTTTGCTTATTGGAGGCTTGAAGTGGTGGAACACATGTTTAGTCTCTAGAGCTAAGTTCCGGTCAACCCTTCCCTATCTCTTCCATCATATAGTATGATTGATGACTTTTCAGGTTATGATGAACATCGTGGCGAGATCCAATATTCCTTACATATCCAGGGTACAGCTCTAAAACGGTGTTCGCAGGCCGGCCGCTAGTTAGTACACCGGACCGGACCGGCAACTCTCTAGGAGGTCTCTGGATCAGCTAGTGTATAACCTTGCTATCTCTACTCTGCCAGACAGTGACTGGAGGGAGTCCGAGTAGTGTGTATGCGGGGAGCATTGTCGAGGCCACGTTATGTCAAGGATCTGGGTATAATCTTACCATGTGTACGCCATATCCAAAAATTTCATTACTTCATACAGTATGTCCCACCCACTTTTTCTTACTACTGAATACACCATGAATTGTCAAACTAATAAAGCAAGCTTATCTGTGAAAACATCTAAACCTTCCAAGCACTTCCTAATTCATTTCACAAATATACGTGGTCTCAATTCTAATCTTAACGATGTCCATTTCCACTTGAAGTCTGCCAAACCCCATGTACTTTTTCTGACAGAATCTCAGTTATCGGTTGATTCAACTACTGCTCATCTCAGATGCCCAAATTATTCGCTGTATGATTCCTTTCGCCTCAAAGGTGGTACTTGTGCATATGTCCGTTCCGATATTCCCTGTCAGAGACTTGGTAATTTCGAATCTACTCTCTTTGACCTTCTCTGGCTTAAAATCTCTCTACCTCATTGTGTCAAATTCATCTGTTGTCTCTACCGTTCTCCCAACTCCACTATTTACTTGGAGCTCTTTGACTTCCTCTCTTTGCAACTTGACTTTCTCCAGTCCAACTTTCCTAACAGTGAGGTAATTTTCCTTGGTGATTTTAATGTTCACAACTCCAGCTGGCTTCCGTTTTCTAGTCACACCGACCCAGCAGGTCGAGATGCTGAGGCTTTTGCAATTACTAATGACCTTGCACAGATTGTTCATTTACCTACAAGAATACCGGACAGTCCTAATCATACAGCCAATAGGCTTGATCTTTTTCTCACAAACAACCCTTCTAAATACACGGTCGAAGTGAGAGGTCCTTTAGGCACTTCAGATCACAACTTGGTGATTGTCTCTTCTCCAATGGAACCTTTATCATATGGCTATTCCCAACCTCGTGTTGTTGTTGTATGGCATTACAAGAATGCAAAATGGGATGACCTGCGAGACTTCTTTTCTTCTTTTCCTTGGTCGGATTACTGTTTCAAAAGTTCTGATGTCAACGTTTGCTCAGATCGTGTCAGTGAAATTATTCTTGCAGGAATGGAATCCTTTATCTAAACCTTGGTTTTCCAATAAATGTGCTAAGGCTGTTCAAGAGAAGAATGCTGTGTATCGTAATTGGCTTGTTTCTAACTCTTCAGTTTCATTTTCTGCCTACACCAAAGCTCGCAACAATTGTAAAGCAGTTATTAATCAGTCCAAACTAGAGTTTGAACAGGCTAAGAGTAGAAAACTTGCTTCTTGCCCTAATGGTAGCCGAGCATTCTGGTCTCTTGTGAAAGCTATTGGCCGCAACTTTTGCCCATCTCTGCTCCCACCTCTGTCCAAACCAGATGGTTCTGTTGTCACTTCAGCCAAGGATAAAGCTGACCTGCTAGCATCCCATTTTTCTTCCAACTCATATATTAATGATCTTGGTAAAACACCTCCCACCATTCTCAACACGCTCCATTCAATGCCTCCTGTGGTCTTCCGTCAAAAGGATGTCAGAAGGATTTTGACGAATCTTGATGCTAAGAAAGCTCCAGGTCTCGATGGTATTTCTAAACTTGTTCTCAAAACCTGTGCTTCTCAACTTATTCCTATTCTTTGCTGCCTTTTTTCACTTTCTTATTCCAAAGATGTTTTTCCTTCAGCTTGGAAATTTGCTCATATCCAGCCAGTTCCCAAAAAGGGTGACAAATCCCTCCCATCCAATTATCGTCCCATTGCAATTACTTCTACTCTTTCTTAAGTAATGGAGAAATCAATTAACCGCCAACTCTTAAACTACCTAGAAACCTTGCGTCTGATCAACGATCGCCAGTATGGATGCTGCCGTCAGTGTCGATCCACTGGTGATGTTCTGGCTTGTTACCCATTTATGGACTAATTCAACGGAAAGGTTCTGTGAAACACAAGTAGTTGCTCTTGACATCTCAAAGGCTTTCGATCATGTTTGGCATAAAGGTCTTCTAAACAAGTTTCCATCTTATGGTTTGCCAACTGTTTTTAGTAATTGGTTATCCAGTTTTCTCTCTGATCGGTCACTGAGGGTGATGGTAGATGGCTCTCTGTCTTCTAACTTCTCCACTAATGCCGGTTTCCCCCAAGGTTCAATTCTTTCCCCCATTCTTTTCCTCTTGTATATTAATGACCTTCTTCCATTGACTGGAAATCCCTATCCATAGTTTTGCCGATGATAGCACAATGCATTCCACTTTCGATTTTGAGAAACCTTGTCCTACTCAATCAGCTTCAACTTCTCGAAAATCTGCTGCCAATTTCTTAAATGCCGATCTTCAGGTAATTCTCCAGTGGGGCTAAGACAACGTAGTTGATTTCAACCCTTCTAAAACTCAGTCTTATCTTATATCTCGCAAAAAGGATTCTTCTGCTCCTATGCTTATCTTTAATGATACTCCGATTTCTAGGCAAAATGATATATCTCTTTTGGGGATTATCCTGGCAACTAATCTCTCTTGGCACAAGCACATTACAAATATTGCTTCCTCTGCATCTAAAAAACTTGGTTTTCTCTTTCGCTCTCGGCGTTACTTTTCTTCCAAACAGCTGCTCACTTTGTATAAATCGCAAATCCACCCTGCCATGGAATATTGTTCCCACATCTGGGGTGGTGCCCCAAAACCTCTCTCAGGCTTCTTGATTCCATTCAGAAGAGAGCAGTTAGGTTAATTAATGATTCATCTCTAACAGAGTCTCTCCACTCGTTTTCTCATAGGCGTACTGTTTCTGCTGCATGCCTCTTCTACAGATACTTCCATGAGCACTGTTCTTCTGAACTGGCTTCTGCAATTCCCGCTCTCTCATTCAAAACAGTCCGAACACGTGCCACCACCAGCCAACATCCATTTACTGTCGAACTTTAAATTCACTGAACCAACTTTTCATCTTCCTCCTTTATTCATTCAACTGCCGTTTTCTGGAACAACCTTCCTTCATACGTGTTTCCAGAAAATTATAGTCTACAGAAGTTCAAGTCCAATGTCACCAAATATCTTCTTTCGTCTTCTCGACCTCCAACCCAAGCACGGTACTAAGTAGTATAGATTCTAATACCTCTCGTGTTTGGGGTTTACTTAAAAAAAAAAAAAGAAAAAACTTGATGGGAGAATGATCGGAAGAGAAGCTGCGGTGTTCGGTGGTCAGACTAAGGTGTGGGAGATTGTGGAATAATAGATCCGGCATCTGGTTTCCCCTGATAGTAGGTGTGATCTGCTGAACTAAACCAAATATCCTAATCACTGGTATAATACCTTCAGTGGCTTAATCATGTCTAACATAAGCATGTTAAAATAGCCTATAATGAAAGTCGGGGTATTTCGGGCTACGTTGGCTGCTATCCATGCTAGTTCACTTCGTGAATCTTCTGTATGGTCGGGGGGTAGATATACAAGACAAATTTCGAGTTGTATGACATCCTTTCTAAATGTGGGACATAGGGCTTCAACGTTATCTGATTTGGCTACTTCGAATCTGCATTGTTTAAAACTGGATGAGTACAGTAATGGATCACCTCCGCCGCGTCTACTATCCCTGATATTACGGAGAAGTTCGAGAAGGTTCTCGTCATCGAAGACAGTTTGAGCACACTTTTGCTGCAAACGAAATCTCCAGCCCGGACGAGATCTAAAGTTCGGTAGTACTTCATGTACGATAATAATTCGATACATAAAAAGTGCAGTACACGCCACTTATTTTGATCAAGGACAATGCTATCATTGGCGTAATGTTAGCACTTTTATGACGTCCCAACCAGACGTATACATAGAAAAAACGATTTATTATAATCAGCGCTTTGTTTCTGTCATCACTTTTTGCCTTATGGTTTACGCATGTGCAGTGAAGTGATTGCATAACATCCCTATGTTCTAAATCTGCTACACGCTGCGTGTCTAGTTACTACTGTTACTTCGTACAGTTGTATGGTTGTCGGTGTTGTTACTCCGTGTAATAAAGTGCTGTATCTGTAATCCTACCAATCCGGCTATTTTACAGCAAAGCATTTTTTGTAATTCTTGATTTTAATATTTTCTTTATTTGTTTTTAATGGTTTGTATGGATTTCCAAAAACTTTATTTCAGTTAATTTTTTATGACTTTCTCGAAGAAATAGTGGACAGTCAAATTAAAGTATTTAATACTGCTCGATTTTAATGTTCACTTTCTGTCCACTTCCACTTTTTAAGTGCACATTTCCACTGAGCATCAATAAACAGCTGCACTCTTGTTTCTTCAATTAAACTGTGTCCCAAAGCGATCACAATAAGCGGCTCCATTGTTGGTGAAAAAAACAAAGAATCCGTAATATGTACGGACTCGAAGTGTCCAAGTCTATTAATAAGATGGAGAGCTGGTTCAATGATCCGGCAGTGAGCATAACAGAAGGCAGTATACAGAAAAATATATGTAAATGTGGTAAAATATACATAGGCGAGATTGGAAGATTTGAATCGCGCAAAGACGAAGACAACAAACATATAGCTAAAGGGAACACTAAAGCATTGAAATTGGGAGAACATGCGCAGGAATGCATTCAGGCATACAGTGATGAGGAACTTTGCGGTAATGGGAGAGGAGGAAGGGACTGAAAAAAATAAATTAAGAAATTTAGCAAGCTGGCTTTAAACAGAAACAAGGGGAGAAATATAGGGTATTTATCGAACGAGGTTTTCGACAATAAAATTAAGTAGGGACTAATGGAGGGAGCATGGGGGGGGGAATTCTGGGAAACGAGAGGCTCTGATAACGTTAAACACCGGATTGGAGACACCTCTTACAATATGACGTCAGCAGCTTGTAATCCTTGTTCTGATTCAAAATGCATGTGCTTGTAAAGGGTTTGTAACGTGATGCTCGTTTATTACAAGTATTTATCGTGGATAAAAATTAAATTTAATGTATTAAAATTATTTATGATGTGTAAAGTTTTGATCAGTTTCTCAATCAACACAGAGTTGAGGCTATTTAGTCCTCGACGCAAAGCCTCAACGGACTTCTTCATAATGAAAATAAGTATGCCTCCAAATCTGCAGCCCATTCAGCACAGTTAAAAGAAAACTACGACAATGTTAAGCTTCTTTTGGAAAATAAATTAGTACAAGGATCATGGCTGGATAGTGTGAGGAGATTTTAAACTTTTTTGTCTGCTACTTAGCCAACAACCTGGTTACAAAAAATTCTTTGCTTTCTGTGCGAGTGGGATAGTCGAGCAAGTGGCATTAAGTTTCTGCGCAGGAGGTAACAAAGTACCGTTACCTCCTCTGCATATAAATATACTTTTAATGAAATTCGTCCAAAAGCTGAATAAAGGAAATGGTTTCGAAGTATGTTTGCACCAAATTCCCATTGCTCACATATGAAAAATTCAAAACAAGAATTTTTGTTGGACCTCAACTGCGCAAACTACTTCTAGACTGTATTTGAAGAATCCGTGGACCAAACTCAAAAGAAGCTTGGGGTTGCTTTAAAAATTTAGTACCCAGTTTTTTTGGGAAACAAACATCCAGATTATGAGAAGATTGTGAGTAACATGCTGGAGAATTTCAGAAAACTAGGCTGCAATATGAGTGTTAAGGTACACTTCTTACACTCTTATCTCAATTATTTTCCAGAAAATTCAAATAGTTTAAGCAAAGAGGAGGGGAAAAGATTCGACCAGGATACAAAAGAAATGGAAAAAAAGATTCCAACGGGGGATAGTATGTCAACGTGATGGCCGACTACTGATGGATGCTATATAGAGAAGCAGCCACCGAAACTAGTGCCGGAGGAAATCAAAAACTGCCAAGTTTATCCCGGTATATAAGAAATCCAGTTTGCGGTCATCTATGCTTGACAGGGAAGACGTAGCCTTTGATATTTCCGTTGTTAAGTAATTTTATCTGTATTTTTATATAAAAATAACTCGTTTGTAAATGTAGCTCACTTATCACAGTAAAATAGCAAAGAACTTTTCTTAACATGCAGACCAGCGTTATCCATTCCGCTCGATCTATTCGTGAGTGCTTCGGAAACATGACGGCGAATTTAGTCACCTTCCTTTCCCCTCCACAAAATTCACCAGACGCGAACTCCATATGAAATTGTGAGTCACGTCATATGGACCCATAATTCATTATCACATGATTGAAAGAAGTAGAAATTATTGCAACAGCAAAAACATAATTAGGCTGAAAACACTTTATTCACTAAAGGGATCGATGCGACACAGACTTCACGTTGTAATTGAGACACCACGAAATGCTACAAGATACGAAAGTTAAGCTTCTAATATTTTGGCTACGAAATGTTTATTATTTTATATGTTAAATAAAAGACACAAAACAAAGCTGCACTTCACGTTCGAAGTTCAAATTCTCATTTTTTTCTGTCAATTAAGCCTTTTTTTTTTTTTTTTTTTTTGTTTAATAAGATGCTGTTAGACTAAAAACCGATCTTCTTTCTTTAGATTATGGAAATGTAAACTCATCAGCAATAATAAGATTAACTTCAGATCCTTGCTTTCGTTGATAATTCATTTCCTCTGATCAGGTTGCGTCAGTGGATTAGCAAGTCTGAACTCGCTGTCTCAAGTCGTGCTGTAGTATTGAAAGATAGGGAATTATAATAAGCTCCTCATATAAGGAAAGCGATAAGCTGTCACGAATAACTTTAAGTGGAAGGGACATTGATTTTCTTTAGAAGCTGCCTTCAACATTCCTGCTTTCACTTTCGTCTAATCTCTAAGCGTGTGTGGTGCTCCACCTGATGTGTATCACTGGAGCACCTCAAAATTCGGCAGAGAGGCATTGCTAATACCATTAACGTATACATTCATTTAAACTCCACTTTTGAATCATCTCTTCAACAGCTAATTAAGGATGACAGCGCGAACTTATTTAATTGGCTATGTGATTAAAGCAATGGGACGAAAATGAGTTCCGCAATGCTTAAACAGCTACGCTAATTAAAGTCTGAGAAATTTCGAGTCATTAAATTATTTGAAATTTTTGATAACGTACGGTGTAACCTATTGGTAAGATAAACATCTTTCGTGTACTGTAAAACAGTTAAAAAAACAAAACAGTGTTTAAGAGGGTCATCTGAATATTGGGGGTGGGGAACTAATCTCCCGGGGTTTCGACCGAAAATAAAAAGGTAAACCGACCAAAAGATACACGCTGTTACAGACAAAAGATACCAAATACTCGTTACCTTAGTTGCCTTAGCGCTTAGACATACTAACCAACGACGGGATGGTCTCATTAGATGGACTTCTTCATTTTCAACCCTTACCTGGCACTAACAACACATCTGGAGATTATACAAGTAATAGATAATTACCTAGGAAAAATTTAATTCGAAGGTGTAATTCCTCGAATTATCTTCAACTGAATAAATGCTTAATGTATCTTGCTAATCTTCTAAAAGATTGACTTTTTTTTTCTTATTCGGAATTTTAAATCGCAATAGCATAAATAACAGATGGTAATGCCGCAGGCACAGCCATGTATAAATATTCCAATAAGAACGATCTGTTAATGAAACCGTGTAGCATCAATCCTAGCGTTGCGAAATATTTCTAAGCTTCTCGGCTCTGCATCAGATGCAGCAAGTGGGATATATATGATTGTAAATCCGACTTAATCCTCCATCGTACTTCAATTTATGTTGCCTCCAGCGTTTGTTTGGCAGAAAATATTTCGGTGAATTTAGGATAACGATGTTCGTCCTAGTTAAACAGAATAATTATTGTATTTTGTGGATTATAAGATGCACTCAGGTTTTAGATGGAGACTTTCGGATAAAAATATTTGCATATAGCGCATCTGAAACACATATCCACAAGCGTTTCCTAATCAAAATGTCAATGTATAATGAACTTCGTGTCGTAAAATCCCAAAAACTTGCTACTGTGACATCATTACCCAAGTGATGGTAACCTTCAGTGCTCATTCCGCATGTCTAGAAAGGCGAGGTTTCTAGAAGGAAATAAGGTTTTATTGACCTTTTCCTTTGGGAATAAAGGAAAAATACTAATAATATATACGCGATTTTTATATTTTGGAACTATCTGAGTCCTCACTAAGATGGTTCAAAAAAAAAAATAAATAAATAAATAAAAAATAGAAGTATATATATATAAACCCACACACACACACACGAGTGGTTGATTCTTCAATAATTACACCTTTTTGCTTTTTATTTACCATTTATATATACCCACATGCATACATATATAATTTAAATAAAAATGAAGAATATACTAATCGTATGGCAAGTGGAAATAAAAAACAGAGTACGTAACTACAACAACAAACGAAGGAAAGGGGGAAGGGAATAAACCGAAATAAAGGGTGTTGCAAAAGGAACGCTCTCCTAAAATAATTTATAAAAAATTGCTAATTAATATAAATACTAAATATATGAATTTACATAAATGATAATTAATTTAAATTTAGCGGCGCCCCCTTGATGGCACCAGGTCCAAATTATATGAAATATCACTATAAACAGAGACGTAAACCAATCACAAAAACGTGACCAATAAGTTGAAAGGAAAAAAAATTAAAATAGACCGAACATTCTGCTCCAACTCGTCAGAAAGCCACAAAGTCAAAAATGCCCAGGGAATCACTGCATTTGGAATATTAAACAAAGCAATACATCACCGACCTGAAAATACTCCAATCACTCCGTCAATGCAATAGATTTGAATAATGGCCCTTATGCAATGAAAAATTATATTAGAACAGATCAGAGCACTCACAAGGCAACACCAAACCACTGACACCTATACAGAAACCACTTTACACATACACTGAGTGATAACTGAATTATGACCCTATGAAAATGAATGCAACCCGTTGACCACGTGAGGTATGAGTGCAGAGTTAGTCGACCTACGTAGCATAAATAAGGTGTCAGTGGTTCAGTGGGTAGTACAATTCCGAGCGTGATGGGTAAAAGGAAGGATTTATCGAGCATTGATAAAGGACAGATTGCGGGTGCTCGACGAGTTGGTGCCTGAATTTCCCAAACGGATGAACTGGTAGGGTGTTTGAGATCCGCCATACCAAACACCCTACCGGTTCAGCCGTAGGGTGTTTGAGATCCGCCATAGTTAAAGTGTACGAGGACTGGCGTCAAAATGGTCAAACAACGACCCGAAGGCAAAACTGAAAAGGTCAGCGAAATGTTGATGTTAGAAGTGAGCGCCGGGTCCGACGACCCGTACAGGCGAACAGGCGCAGCACTGTTGAAGAGTTGACTACCCAACACAACATGGGTCAAGCCGGAACAATATCTGGCATGACCATGCGTCGCACGTAGGTGTGCTGGTCGGATGAGTCACGTTACTTACTCCACACCGTGGATGGCCGTGTACGGATTTGGCGTCAACAACATGAGGCTCTTGATCCATCATGCATGGTATCAAAAGTGCAGGCCGGTGGAGGCGGTTGTATGGTGTGGGACATGTTTCACTGGCAGGAACTTGGACCCATGGTGCATGTGGAACAACGTATCGGTGGTCTCCGCTATCGTAAACTGCTTGCTGACCGTTTACACTCTGCTATCTTACACTTTTTCCCGAATGGCGATGGTGTCTTTCAAGATGACAATGCACCGAGCCATCGGACACTTGTTGTGCGGGTATGGTTTGAGGAACACAGTTCTGACTTCCAACATATCAATTGACCTCCGAACTTCCCCCGATATCAATCCCATAGAGCAGGGGTGGCCAACGAGTCGATTGCAGCTTTAATTTTGGCCGATCACCACGAATTTTAAATATACAGTCATCCCTCGATTTGCGCGGTCAGGTATACTACCAAAATTTTATATTGCGCAGAGGGTTTCGCTACCAGCGCGTTATTTTTTTTTTTTTTTTTTTAATTTTTTCTTTTAACGAAGCTTCAGAAATAGGAATGAAGAGAAGATTTTTAAAATTTATTTTTGTTTTTTTTTGCATGGTTGAAGATTTAATTGAAAGAGAAACACATTTCACCATTATAACGTAAAATACCACAGAATTCCAGCTGTAGATATTATTGTAAATGCAATAAGATTGAGTTTACTACCCGTTCATAATTAGAAAATTGTCTAATTGAAAATTGTTTTATGGTCGCGACCTCCAGGAATAGCTTTAGAGAAATATCACAAAGGCATTCAAAACTAATTCTTATAAGGATATAACCAAACAGAGCAATAAACGGTGGTGTGTTTGCCCGGTTATTTTGGAAGCAACTTCCTCATTCAGGAATTCTCTTCATCAATTATCCTGTTGTTGTTGTTTGATTTTTAGGAGCATTAGCAACGGATATGCGGTGGTCATTCCCTGACCTTTCCGCATCCTCCGTATTTGGTGGTCACGGGCTCGAATCCAGGTCTAATCAAGAAGCGTGTGCTACGCACTGCTGCACCTCGCTACGGAGGCGCCGGCAATCAATTATCCTACGTTAGCTGTTCAGAGAGAGAATATTTTTCCGGTTCGCGCAACTTAAAGTGTTTTAATCTGTAAGCATTGCTTTTGCTGATTTAATAACTGGACAGTAGTTATATCTTAATTTAATACCTTTTGATTTAAAATGAATACTACGAAAAAGAGTAAAACGTATCATTTTCATCAAGAGTTGGAACTAGAATACTTTTTTTGTAACGGTGAAAGAAAAATGTTGCTGTTTGATTTGCAATGCTTCCGTGGCTATACCCAAAAAAGAAATTTAGAAAGGCACTTCAACGCACTCCATGGTAAATACCAATCGGGTTTTCCGCCGAATAGTGAGTGACCTTAGAAAAAATAAATTAGGACAACTTAAATCTAGATTATTCGCGCAACAATATTTCTTCATGACACCTAATTTAAAATCTAAAGCAGTAACTGTACCATCATTTAAAGTGAATCATCTTCTTGGAAAAAAATGCAAATCATTTTCTGATGGTCAATTCATCAAAGACGCATTTTTAAGAATAATACATTCTCTTTTTGAAAATTTTAAGATCAAATATGAAATTAAAAGTGCCCTTCAAGATCTGCAATTATCTCGAAATACTGTGATGTGACGCATCGAAAAAATGAGGAAAAATGTGAGCGAACAATTGCGTGCTTATATTGCTAATTGTGTGTCCTTTTCTTTACAACTGGATGAATCTACAGAAGTCAGGGATACAGCTCAATTGCTCGTTTTTGTTGGTATGTTTTTCGATGATTCTGCCACTAGAGAAGAACTGCTGGGTATGGTTTCGTTAAAAGAAAGAACTAGAGGTCTTGATATCTTTAACTCATTCAAACATATTATTGAAAAAATTAAATTACTACTATTTAAGCTCGTATCAGTAACAACAGATGGAGCTAAAGCAATGACGGGGCATCTTAACGGATTCATCGCATTGTGCCAAAAGGATGATGAATTCCCAGATACCACTGTATCATCCACCAACAAGTGCTAGCCAGCAAAAGATTAAATACTAAAAGTGTTATGGACATCGCTTTCGAAATTGTGAATTCCGTCAGAGTACAATCTCTTCAAAGGAAACTTTTCAAAATGGAACTCGATGAAAAAGAACCAGATCTGATATTGCTAACAGATGTGAGGTGGCTGAGTTGGAGTAAGTTTCTACAGAGATTTCGAAATTTGCTGAATGAAATTAAAAAATTTGTAGATCAAAGGAGAGATGATTATCAGCAGCTACAAGATACGGAGTGGTTGTGCGATCTGGATTTTTTGGCAGATTTTACCAGTAAATTAAGTGATCTGAATTTGGAATTACAAGTAAAAAATAAAAATGTGGGAGACATGATTAGTAGTATTTCTTTTTTTTTTTTATGTGAACCCCAAACACGAGAGGTATTAGAACCTATAATACTTAGTACCGTGCTTGGGTTGGAGGTTGAGAAGACGAAAGAAGATATTTGTTGACATTGTACTTGAACTTCTGTAGATTGTAATTTTCAGGAAATACATATGAAGGAAGGTTGTTCCAGAAAACGGCAGTTGAATGAATAAATGAGGAAGAAAAGTTGGTTCTGTGGGTTTGACGTTGGACAGTAAATGGATGTTGGCTGGTGGTGGCACGTGATCGAACTGTTTTGAAAGAGAGAGCAGGAATTATAGAAGCCAATTCAGAAGAACAGTGCCCATGGAAGTATCTGTAGAAGAGGCATGCAGCAGAAACAGTACGTCTATGAGAAAGCGAGTGGAGAGACTCTGTTAGAGATGTATCATTAATTAACCTAACTGCCCTCTTCTGAATGGAATCAAGAAGCTTGAGAGAGGTTTTGGGGGCACCACCCCAGATGTGGGAACAATATTCCATGGCAGGGCGGATTTGCGATTTATACAGAGTGAGCAGCTGTTGGAAGAAAAGTAGCGCCGAGAGCGAAAGAGAAAATCAAGTTTTTTAGATGCAGAGGAAGCAATGTTTGTAATGTGCTTGTGCCAAGAGAGATTAGAAGTCAGGGTAATCCCCAAAAGAGATATATCATTTTGCCTAGAAATCGGAGTGTCACTAAAGTTAAGCATAGGAGCAGAAAAATCCTTTTTGCGAGATATAAGACAAGACTGAGTTTAGAAGGATTGAAATCAACTAAGTTGTCTTTGCCCCACTGGAGAATTACCCGAAGATCGGCATTTAAGGAATTGGTAGCAGATTTTCGAGAAGTTGAAGCTGATTGAGCAGGACAAGGTTTCTCAAAATGGAAAGTGGAATGCAATGTGCTATCATCGGCAAAACTATGAATTGGATTTGCAGTTAATGGAAGAAGGTCATTAATATACAAGAGGAAAAGAGTGGGGGAAAGAACTGAACCTTGGGGGACACCGGCATTAGTGGAGAAGTTAGAAGACAGAGAGCCGTCTACCATCACCCTCAGTGAGCGATCAGAGAGAAAACTGGATAACCAATTACTAAAAACAGTTGGCAAACCATAAGATGGAAGCTTCTTTAGAAGACCTTTATGCCAAACACGATCAAAAACCTTTGAAATGTCAAGAGAAACTACCTGTGTTTCACCGAACCTTTCCATTGAATTAGTCCATAAATGGGTAACGTAAGCCAGAATATCACCAGTGGATCGACACTGACGGAATCCATACTGGCGATAGTTGATCAGATGGAAGGTTTCTAGGTAGTTTAAGTGTTGGCGGTTAATTGATTTCTCCATTACTTTAGAAAGAGTAGAAGTAATTGCAATGGGACGATAATTGGATGGGAGGAATTTGTCACCCTTTTTAGGAACTGGCTGGATATGAGCAAATTTCCAAGCAGAAGGAAAAACACCTTTGGAATAAGAAAGTGAAAAAAGGTGGCAAAGAATAGGAGTAAGTTCAGGAGCACAGGTTTTGAGAACAAGTGGAGAAATACCATCAGGACCAGGAGCTTTCTTAGCATCGAGATTCATCAAAATCCTTCTGATATCCTTTTTACGGAAGACCGCAGGAGGCATTCAATGGAGTGTGTTTTACCAAGATCATTAATACATGAGCTGGAAGAAAAATGGGATGCTAGCAGGTCAGCTGTATCCTTGGCTGAAGTGACAACAGAACCATCTGGTTTGGACAGAGGTGGGAGCAGAGATGGGCAAAAGTTTCGCCAATAGCTTTGGCAAGAGACCAGAATGCTCGGCTACCATTAGGGCAAGAAGCAAGTTTTCTACTCTTAGCCTGTTCAAACTCTAGTTTGGACTGATTAATAACTGCTTTACAATTGTTGCGAGCTTTGGTGTAGGCAGAAAATGAAACTGAAGAATTAGAAACAAGCCAATTACGATATGCAACATTCTTCTCTTGAACAGCCTTAGCACATTTATTGGAAAACTAAGGTTTAGATAAAGGACGAGATTTGAAAGTGGAGTGTGGGATAAAGGATTCCATTCCTGCAAGAATAATTTCACTGACACGATCTGAACAAACGTTGACATCAGAAGTTTTGAAACAGTAATCCGACCAAGGAAAAGAAGAAAAGAAGTCTCGCAGGTCATCCCATTTTGCATTCTTGTAATGCCAAACAACACGAGGTTGGGAACAGCCATGAGAAATATAATTGTCTCTTCTCCAATGGAAAAGGTTCCATTGGAGAAAAGACAATCACCACGTTGTGATCTGAAGTGCCTAAAGGACCTCTCACTTCAACCTTGTACTTAGAAGGGTTGTTTGTGAGAAAAAGATCAAACATATTGGCTGTATGATTAGTATTGTCCGGAATTCTTGTAGGTAAATGAACAATCTGTGCTAGGTCATTATTAATTGCAAAAGCCTCAGCATCTCGATCTGCTGGGTCGGTGTGACTAGAAAACGGAAGCCAGCTGGAGTTGTGAACATTAAAATCACCAAGGAAAATTACCTCACTGTTAGGAAAGTCAAGTTGGAAAGAGAGGAAGTCAAAGAGCTCCAAGTGATTAGTGGAGTTGGGAGAACGGTACAGACAACAAATGAATTTGACACAATGAGGTAGAGAGATTTTAAGCCAGAGAAGATCAAAGAGAGGAGATTCCAAATTTCCAAGTCTCTGACAGGGAATATCAGAACGGATATATGCACAAGTACCACCTTTGAGGCGAAAGGAATCATACAGTGAATAATTTGGGCAACTGAAATGAGCAGTAGTTGAATTAACTGATAACTGAGATTCTGTCAGAAAAAGTACATGGAGTTTGGCAGACTGCAAATGGAAATGGACATCGTTCAGATTAGAATTGAGACCACGTATATTTGTGAAATGAATTAGGAAGTGCTTGGGAGGTTTAGATCTTTTCGCAGATAAGCTTGCTCTATTATTTTGACAATTCATGGTGTATTCAATAGTAAGAAAAAGTGGGTGGGACATGCTGTATGAAGTAATGAAATTTTTGGATATGGAGTACACGTGGTAAGAATATACCCAGATCCTTGATATAACGTGGCCTCGACAATGCCCCCCCCCGCATACACAGTACTCGGACTCCCTCCAGTCTTTATCTCGCAATGTAAAGTGGAGGTGGCAAGATTATACACTAGCTGATCCGGAAGCCTCCTAGAGAGTTACCAATAAGTTCGGTCCGGTGTACTAACTAGCGGCCGGCCTGCGAACACCGTTTTAGAGCTGTACCCTCGAAATGTAAGGAATATTGGATCTCGCCACGACGTTCATCATAACCTCAAAAGTTGTCAATCATACTGCATGATGGAAGAGATAGGGAAGGGTTGACCGGAACTTAGCTCCAGAGACTAAACATGGGTTCCACCACTTCAAGCCTCCAATAAGCAAAGTGGTGGTATTTCACCGTTTGATGAGAGTCATCTACCACCTAGTAATCTGCATATAAATATAAAAAATTTTGGTAATGGCTACGGATCTCAAAGAAAAAAAAATTCGATCATTTTCAAAATAACCTGCTTTTGAATTTAATAGTTAGAAATATGTTTCTGAAATTGAGAATGTTGTGGACGATTTTGAAACCAGAATTAGTGATTTTAAAACAATTGAAGTCATTGTTCAATATATTTCTTATCCATTTAATGTCCACTTAGATACGAAGCAAATTGGAGCAAAAATCGCTGCGATTTTTCACATGGAGAAAATATTACTTGAAAATGAAATTATTACATTGCGAAACGATATCTTTCTAAAAGCCAGATCATCAGAAGAAGACTTTTGGAAATATGTTTGCCGAAAAAAGTACCCAAATGTAAAAAAATTCAATGAACTTTTAAATTCCTGTTTTGGTTCCATATATCTGTGTAAATCGGCCTTTTCATATTTGAAACAAACAAAGATGAAGAATCGCTGTGCTCTTACGGACTTGCATACAGAAGATTCTTTACGGTTGGACTTACCACAGTATGTCCCCGATTTTGAAAGCTTGGCAGATGACATGAAGACAAAGTTCGCAACTTCGCATATTTTAAAAATGTATGAATTTAAAATAATAATTCTGAATTGTATTGAATTTTAAAATTTATAAACAACATTTTTCAATATGTGTTGATTAACTTTTTTAACTGTGCGTAATGAAATTTTTGAGATGGTAGATCGCGGCGCATTTTGTAGGAAAAAAAGTAGATCGCATCACAAATTAAGTTGGCCACCCCTGCCATAGAACACTTGTGGGACACTATCGAAAGGCATATCAGGCATCTGGATACACCAATCACCTCCATACCTGCATTGCTGGCCGCATTACACACAGCTTGGTTGGCCATACCTCCCGAACGCTTCCGACATCTTGTTGAATCAATGCCACGTTGGATAGCTGCTGTACTGAGGGGAAAAGGAGGACCTACAAAGTAATAGGTAGGTGGTCATAATTCAGTGATCACTCAGTGTATATAGTATATATAATTTTTTTAAAAAAAAATTCGGTATTCGAGTAATTTACACCGCATACTTAATACAGTGATGTTCTTGTTTTCAGTCTATTTTGTGAACTCCCCTGACCTTATGTGGTCGTCCTGGAGTATAAACAGAAAATTTATTTATTCATTTATTGAAAGAGTTTTGTAACTGGAAGTTATGAAACTATCTCACATGGTTCTTACTGGTTAATGGTATGTGCTTTTTGCAAAAATTATTGACCAATACGGCTCGTTGACGAAATGGCACGCGGAGTCTCTCAGAACCGTTTTTAATAAACAAACAAGGTATCTTTTTCACATCAACTTTCGAAATTAGTATCAGTAAATTTCGGTGAATGGACTAAAGTCCTCTTTGAGATTATCAAAAATCGTTAGTAAGAATGACCTGGCTCCAACTGTGGATCTAAGTACATCATGTTTATTAAGCGTGACAAAATAAAATTAACAAATAATACATTATCATAATGAGCGAATACACAACATATATCATCGAGGTTAAAAGTAGCCAAGTCACTATTACTTATTCAATTTTTTTACTCGGTCTACTGGCATTTTTTGTTGCCATATCACCATACAGGCACTCGCTCTCCTCGTGAAGGACGATGGATGTTTACACATATTGCGTTCCAAGTTTGCAACCTCCGTGTGGTATTCTGGCTAACGTCAGCCAGGTCATACAGATAAACGCCAAATTTCAGCGTGTCCGTCAGTCCACATGCAACAAGTTGAGTTCCAACCAATGGATTTTCATGAAATTATGCATTTTCTCTTCTAGAAATTTTGCCCAGCAATTCCAAATTTAATTAATATCGCAAAAGAGATGACAATTTTTAACACATATCTCGAACTCTATTTAACAGATTTTTATGAAATTTCGCAACGCATCTATTTATAATGCCACATAAAAATAATTAAATAAAAGTAATTACAAAAAGAATTATAAGTTCGAGAAAAAAAATTCAAGCTCGCCTGAATGTAATGCGATGCAATTCGTATATTACCTAATTTGTTTATTGTAAAGATAAAGTGAACCGTTGCCACGTGTAATGATTCGTCTAGATTTCTCTGTTGTAAACATAGAGGGCACTCTCATTTTATGATAAAGAGTTTGAAATTTTTAAATATCATTATTGCGAACATTAACAATATCCTCTGGGTTAGGAACTACTCACTTACTAAACTATAATGTGTCAAGTGGAAAGCCATATCTAATTACACTATATTCATAACAATGTCCTTGTAAGGGACCCAGTATGTTTGTTTACGATCCAACATTTGTTCTGCACAGAATGCATTCACACTACGTCCTTAAAATTTTCAAGCAACGTTGTCAGGTCCACTTGAGCACACCTCTCTTTTTCCCTCTCGTATTGTTTATTAAGACACATTCTTTGAAAAATTCCCATGGTGAAATCACAATAGGAGAAATCAGGATTCCTTGGGGGGGGGATAGTTGATTTCGTATTGCTGGTGAATTCGTCGATCTTCTGCCTACCCACTTATGCCTAAAAACTTCATTTAGGAATTCTCGAGCAGAGATTGCATATCAGACAGGTTCTCACTCTCCTGAAAACAAACACTTCCAAGGAGATCTGATGTTTTTATCTGCAGAAAGAACCAATCACTCAATACGTTTAAGTATGTAGCTAACAAGACTAACAAAATAAATAAAGACCAAACGGATGCTTGCGTGTAGAGCCGACCTTGGGGGGGGGATTTGGTTTTGGTTGGGTAAAATGTGTAATACTGTGCATGAATGTAATAGCCCAATATGTGAAATAATAAGTTCAGGCATAATGAAACTTAGCGATAGCAAATAGCGATGTAGTGAAAATGGCCGATGGAGTATAAAGAAAGAACTTGAACCCCATAAAGACGAAAATATAGCGGTTTCTCTCCTTCCTCAATAAATCTAATAAGTTTAGAAAAATAAAAATGAAGAGTAGAGCATAGTTAAAAGCGGGAGCTAAGAAAAAAAATAATGCTGGGATAAGCCCGGGATCCCTTGCTTGTTCCTATAGCAGAACGTTGAGCTGAAGTTGCAAGTTATTATGCATGAACTTAAGTGAAGCAATGTATTATCAGAGATGATGAAAAATGAAATATGCACAAAATGGAAGTTAATAAACCAGACATGTAAAAATAGAAATTAATGAAACATAAAACAAAGAATGCAGGTAGGAGTGTCAGTTGTCTGTTCAAATGAAGACACACACACACACTTGGTGATCACTGAATTAAGACCACATACTTAATATCACGGATAACAGCCGCTAGATCTGCAGCTATGCTCCTGCAAGGCTTTCCACAGGTGGAATAAATAGGGCGCCTCCGTAGCCAGGTGGGCAGGAGCAGCAGTGCGTAGCATAAGCTTCTTGATTAGACCGGGGTTCGAGCCCGTCACCACCACCAAATACGGAGGATGCGGAAAGGTCAGGGAATGACCATTGCATATCCCGAAGCAATATGGCCTTAGTTGCTAATGCTCCTAAAAACCAAATAACAAACAAATAAACAGGTGGAATAGATGGCGGCTGCGCGCACATACGCCCCACTTCTCGTTCCAAAACATCACCAAGTGTGGCAGAATGCAGGGTTCCTATGGGTTCCGGCATTTTTTTTTTTTTTTTTCATTTATTAACACGCAATTGTATATACATTTTCAAGATACATATTAATCAATTTATATACAAGCTTTATATACAAATTTTATATACACACTCTTATACTGTATATGCTGTAGCACTTGTATACATATGCGTGTGTGTGTGTGTGTGTGTGTGTGTGTGTGTGTGTGTGTGTGTGTGTGTGTGTGTGTGTGTCCTGGTATGAAGGGTGGCTCCTAGACAAAAGCCCATCTCCATCTAATACTCCTGTGATAGCTCAGAACCTCTGCAAGAAGGCCCAAAAAAGTATTTTGTCAAGCCATTTCGCCACCAGGGAGCAACCAACACCTGGATCAACCATTCTTTGTGTGTGCTATAATGCACAAATCCCGCACCTACTGCATGAAGTGTTATACCGGTAGGTGCCAGCAAATAACATTATCTCTCCTCAGAATCCATTCACGAATGCAAGCTTGCATTTCGGTTTCCAGGAGCGGAAGATCAACTCGCACTATAACCCAGAAATGTCCTATGAAGATGACATTACAGCAAGCATTCTGTCATCAAATGCGCAATCCGTTAACTTCTATCCTGCAATAGAATTCTTACCTCCTGTCTTCTTTTAAAAACTTTGGCTGAGAATTCCTGAAGCAAAGCAAAGATGTCCCGGCTCTGAACTAAGAGAGGTAAATTAATCTCAGTTATGGTATTTTTTTTGGTAGTTGTTGGCGCATAGGCTTCTGTAGCCATAATGCACCTCCCAAGGTTTTTGCAGTACTTTGATTCAAGTCCGAGGCGGGAATCGAACCCGCGACCTTTGGGTTGCTAGGCATGCACTTTACCCACCCGGCTAGCCAGGTCGGCTTAGGTTTGGTAACCTATTTAGTAATTCCTGCCTGTCTGAGGCATATAGTCCACAGTCAAGGATATCATGTTTCCAAGATTCAACCTCACCGCACCAAAAGTAGGGGTCACATTCTAATCCTCTTTCAAACAGTTTGGCCATTAAGCCATGTCCAGTGATTAAGTGACTCGTGGTCATGGTGGGAGCAAACCAAGAAGTCACTCTCTTGTTCACTGCAAAGCCTATAGCAGGAATGAACCCTCTTGTAATGGTTCCAAACTCACTCACTCCAGCAATTCACAAGCTCACCCCAAATTCTACGTTTTTCCTCCTTAATGTTGTTATTTGGATTAGAGGTGATATTCAATATTTGTGACGGCCTTCCCGTCACAAATACTGAATATCATCTCTGTGTCAATAACGTGTAAATCCAAGGGTATGGTACCTGCAATATCCTGCAAGGTGTTTGTTGACACTGTCCTGGGAGCGCGTATAACTGTAAGCAACATTGTAAGTTGCAGGGACAGAAGCTTAGCTTTAGTTGTACCTTGATAGCAGAGCCTCAAACCAAATATCAGCACCATAAACCACAATGGGAAGAAATATCGTCTTGTAGTATAATAACAGAGTTTTTTTTTGGATAAACCCCATTCCTTGCGGGAAATTCTAACTAATGCAGTTACAAACTTTTTGATTTTTTCATTGACTTTAGTGGCATGTACATGAAACCTGAGACAATCATCCAAAGTTAAACCAAAATACTTGATGTTCTGTATACGGAGTGTTTCAAAAATGATGGTCAATAATTTAAAGGTGAAAAGTACAAACTAAAATAAGCAAAAAAGTCCCAGTGAACATCGGCATACATGCAGTAGTAACTGCCTCCAGATCCGCCCATAGACTATGGATGCGGTTACAGGCAGACTTAGTTGTCTTGCTAGAATCCTTTGACAAAAGCTCTCCCAGAGCCTTCCTGATTTTGGCAACTATAGCATATACAATTGAAGCGTTCAAAACCAACCCGTATCCAATCCTTCTCTTAGAGAAAGATCTTCAGATAATTCTGTTTGAACTGAGTTACTTTCGACAATAACTATCGGAGGCTCGGACCCAGCCTCAGAAGTCAACGAAACAGAGAGATCATCCTCCACAACAAGATTTTTATCTCCTCAGGCTTGAGTAAATTTAGACGTTTTCTTCCCCCCCGCACCCCTTCTTTCTTCTTTTTCTTAGATGAGTCCGTAGACTCTGAGACAGAAGAATTCTCAATGTCAAAATCTTGTGTCATTATCCTAACTTGGTCATGGCCCACGTCAGATGGGCCATGACCAACTTAGGTCATGGAGGATAGAGGACAGTGTATAATAATACACTGTCCTCTATCCTCTTATTCTGAACTTGTTTTCTCAATCTTATTAATAAGATACTCACTAGTACCCTAAATACAAAGTTAAGTCAATATGCCTATGATTAGTATGTATTCACACTTTTCCAGATTGATGAAAAGTGGAAAGGAAGTTTTGAAATCTTCAAAAAGCAGTTTCTAGATCTCGGTCCCGAATAGCCTGAGGGCGACAGAAAAATTCTTGAACATGAGTATTTTTCTCAAGGTTCTCACCTACCAATAGATTCGGAGAAATAACAACGTTAAATTGAAAAATTATAGCCCAAACAAGCCCACAATGTTATCCAAGCAAAGGCCTAAGAAAACTAATGTACATACGGTATTAAGTTAAAATACTGAGATGGCACTAATAAATGTTTTCCGTCTCCATGACTAACTTCAAAAAATAGAATATTTCAAGTCGCCATTATCTCCTATAATTGTGCAAGGCTCAAGGGGTAGAATTTTTTTCAGCCTGGTCTGTACTTGTTAACAGGAGAGACTGTTTCTACAGGGATGGGATACACTTAAATAGAAAGGGTGCAAGAATGTTTGCTGATGCTATCGAGGCAGTTTTAGGTGGGTCGGAAAACTGCTAGATTGGGGGGATACAAGGACTAATAGATTAACAGTAACAACTGGCAGAGGTGAAAGTGATTCTTGCACTACTTCTATTGGAATGAGCAGCAGCCTGGAAAATAAGATGCAGGATATTTCAGACTGCTGGGAATCATTGGGGTACAAGTAAACACATGGGTTGTGTTACGGAAGCTAAGAAAAAGAACAGGTGCATGTATACTTGCGTGTACATCAATGCTAGGAGTTTAGTAAATAAATTTGATGAATTTGAGGTACTGCTCAAAACATCAAAGGCAGATATTGTGAGGATTTCAGAGATGTGGTGTCACACAGATATAAGGAATGCAGAACTGGAATTTGGGGAGTACATTATCTACAGCAGGGATAGACAGGATAGGAAGGGAGGAGGGGTTATGCTATTAGTTAAGAAATACATAAAATCCAAGGAAGTGAAGCCAGTCGACATTGCTGGACAGTGCAGTGTCGAGTCAGTTTGGTGTGACATAAGCATTGGAAGATCAAAATTGAGAGTAGGAGTGTGTTATAGGCCTAATGACTCTGATGAGTATAATAAGAAATTGTACAGGGAAATAGTGGGCCAGTAAATCAGAGAGTCTTATAATGGGGGATTTTAATTTCCCAGATATGGCAGAGAAGAAAAATGCATGGGATACATACAAATTAACACGTGACACAGAAGCCTATGATAGATACAAGTTGATCTGTAACCAAGTTACAAAGGAGGTTAGGCAGGCGAAGGCAGATTACGAGAAATCTTTGGCAAGGGATGCAAAGAAAAACAGCAAAGAGTTCTTTACTTATGTAAACTCCAGAAGGAAGGGGATGAATCAGATTGGTCCACTTGATATCGATGGGTCAACTGTTGATGATCCTGCTCAGGTAGCTAACAAACTAAATGAATATTTTGCATCGACATTCACACATGGGGAGTTATTCAGTGAGGGGAATGCCAGAGGTGTATTCAACTCTGGCAGTAAGCTAGAGAATCTTGTAATAACTGAGAGTAAAGGGGAGGAGAAATTGTTGAAGATAAATACAAGAAAGGCACCTGGGATTTATAGACCTGTTAGTTTAACTTCTGTTCCCGGAAAATTAATGGAGGCACTGGTTAAAGAAGCACTGCAGGATCATCTAGACAACACTTCAGTTATAGCTCAGACACAGCATGGTTTTGTTAAGGGGACGTCTTGCCTGACCAGTTTGATTGGATACTTTGATGCAGTCACAAAAGTGCTGGATGCAGGGAATAACTTTGATATTATATACTTGGATGTTAGAAAGGCTTTTGATACTGTTGCACATGGAAGACTGCTGCACAAATTGGAGCAGTGTGACATTGGAGGCAAATTGCTGCTATGGATAAAGGGGTGGTTGATGGGGAGAAGACAGAGAGTGGTAATCAATGGACACTGCTCATCGTGGACTAATGTTATTAGTGGAGTCCCTCAGGGTTCAGTATTGGGTCCATTATTGTTTTCTGTATTTATAAATGATATTGATGATGGTATATCAAGCTTAATGTCCAAGTTTGAGGACGATACGAAGGTTGCCAGGGTTGTCAAGGACACTACTGACACTATGCTACTGCAACAGGATCCGGAAAGGTTGAGCAGAGGGGCTGGGAGGTGGCAAATGAAGTTTAACATTGACAAATGTAAAGTACTACATATGGGAAACAGCAACCCCAGAGCAACGTATCAACTCTGTGGTACTACACTGACAGTGGTAGAGAATGAAAGGGACCTGGGGGTGGTTGTGCAGGCATATATGAAGTTTTCTGAGCAGTGCAGACGGGCTGCAAGAGTAGCTCATGGTGTATTGTCGATGATATATAGGAATTTTTCTAGCAGGGATAAGGAGGTGATTATTCCCTTGTATAAGGCAATGGTCAGGCCACACCTAGAGTACTGTATACAGGTCTGGAGGCCTCATTTCAAGAAAGATGTAGGGATGCTGGAACGAGTACAGAGAAGGGCAACAAGATTGGTGAATGGAACAAAGGGGTGCTCTTACGAAAAAAGGCTTAAGTTTTGCAAATTACAGTGTCTGGAGACTAGGCACCAGCGAGGTGATCTGATTGAGATGTATAAAGCCTTGAATGGTTTGAGCATGCTCAATCCTGATGGGATTCTTCCTCTTGCTCAGAAAAATCACCTGAGAGGGCATAAATTCAAATTGAGAAAAGACAGATGTAGGATAGACGTGAGGAAATTTGCCTTTAGCCAGCGGGTGGTTGGTTGGTGGAACAGACTTCCATCCCTTGTGGTGGAAGTTGATAGCCTAAATAAGTTTAAGGCTCAGCTGGACAGGTATTTCGAACGAACAGAGGGGTGAAGTGAAAGTGGTTATTTTTTATTTATTTTTATTTTATTTTATTTTTTTATTTTTATTATTTTTTTTTTGGCTGATGCTGCATAAGCTTGCTTTCTTGTATCAAATGCCTCTAGTAATGCTAATGCTAATGCTAATGCTAATGCCTATACAAAGTATATCTATGGGAATTTCAGTGATATATGCATAAGAACTATGCAATACAATGTATGACTATGAAATAAATTACTCGGTTTGAAATATAATCTCACGCAAATAACTCCACAACCCCCAACATCCAAAAAAAGAAAACTCCTATGAACTCACCACAACTTTAACTTCTAGGTACACATATTTGCACATAAGGGTGTTGTCAATGAACACATTAAATATCTCAAAAAGCAGGAGCACGCTCACACCACACAAGATCAGACCAAATCAATGAAACGTTGCTCCACCCGCACCAGGTATCCTAGTTCTTGCTATCAAAACATACCCATATTAAACAACTACCGCCACCGGCCTGAATAAGGAGCACCATGCGCAATGGGTCTATGGACTCGTGTTGCTTGGCCACACACGAATGCGTCCATCGACGCGTTGCACCAGACATTCTGACTCATCCGTCAAGCACTCGTTTCTGGTCCTCCAGTGTCCGATCAGAGTGTGGACACCACAACACAAGCCGTCAACGATGATCAACGGTCAGGAAAGGGGTCTCCTGGGTCGTCCGCTGTGGAACCCGATACGTCTGAGTGTGCGGCGCATTGGCATCTGGATATTATTGTTCTTGCATTTCCCATATTGTAAAGCAACTGTTGCAGTGCAGTGATCTGCCGTTGATCCCGTACAATGCGCTGCACCCTTCGCTCACCGAACACCTTGCGTAATCCTCTTACAGTTCTTTTGGCGGGAAGCAGTTTGACCCCGTTTGACTCCATTCTTTGTACACCTTAACCACAGTGGGCCGTGAGAAAGTGCCATTCCCGATGTAGAAGCATCCGCCGCACGAGCTCCCACATCATGCCCTTTTGAAACTCCGTGATATCTTTACTATGTCTTATAACTGCCACTTTATCACTTTGACTTGCACGACCAGATACAAATTATCAGTGCTCTAGCTAGCGTACGAAGTTGTTAGGCTTTTTATACTGCGAGCTATGCGGCATAGTCCATTATGAATGAAGTGGTCACTAAGTGCATATGGTATTCAAGTTATATATACCGTATTTTCCGGACCATAAGACGCGCTTTTCTTCCTGAAATATGTCTAAAATTCCTCTGCGTTTTATGGTCCAAGCGTGTCAATCCTGCGCATGCGTACCACGCACAGCTCTTGTCAGTGCCACAATTACCGATATGAAAAAAAAAAAAAAAAAGTATAAATAAATAACTTATAAAAGTCAGAAATAAATATACATTTAAAGTTCTAGTTGTATTGCGAAAAATTAGAATGTAACCCGAATTTTAAGGTTGACGGGAACCGTGGGTTCCCGATACACTTAAAATTACCGATTTTTAGCATTAACACACATATGGCATCGATACTGTAAGGAGAAATGTTTTTTTATAAACGTAAAATTGTTTCAGTTCTGGTCCTTTTTTTTTTTTTTTTTTTAACCTTCATTTAGTGTACGCAGTAATTCCGTTACGTAGTTAAAAATCATTTGGAGAGTGTACACATGCACAGTTGGATGCATGTCCGCACCTTCTTTATGTACACTTCCATTTGATTCCTATGATGTGTGTGTGTGTCTTTTTTCATAAATGGCCATAATTTATGCTTCTGGTAGCTTATGGAAAGCTATAAAACAGGTCTTGAAACTTTACTAGACATGTTAGACAGACAACTTGTGTGATCGAGACCCGCTAACGTTTTGTTTCTTGTTATTGAGTGAGGTTTTTTACGTCTCACCAGAACTGATCCTTTATTTCCACGAAAAAAAAAACAAAAAAACCCTGCATTCTAGAAACCTTTTTCTAGAAAGGATTACTGGGCATTACCATTATCTCTGCCTTACCTTCAATATATGAGACACTAATCAGTTTCCCTCCCCTCTTTTGCTCCTTCTCGTTCAGATCTATAGATGCAGTCTAATCAGCGCAATCAGTTCGAATTACCGGTATTAGTAATCATTTGATTGACCTTATGTTTATCCGAGCTCATGTTTCGGTGTTTTGTGCAGCGCGATGGGGGCAAAAAGAGCACGCTGCTGTACACTGTTTGTTTCAAATTGAAGGTGTTAAGTTAAGCCAAAGAACGAGTAAACAGGGCAGCTGAAAGGCGTTTTGGTCTTCCTATCCAATCCACAAGATATACCGTTACTTGTAAATTTGTATTTCAAATAGATGTAATACAATAAAAAAATATATTTTTTTTTTCCCCCGAAAATTCTCTTTCTAAAATGTCGGTGCGTCTTATCATAGGGTAGTTATACATTCTATAACACAAACACATGTGGACATGTAAGGGCGGCACCTAGAACGTTTGTTCAACTCCGCCTCGTATCTCTGTGAAGAACAGTATCACTACAATTGGGCCAGATGTGTGTGACGTAGGTTTGTGGGTATTATGTGTGTGTGTCCTCCGTAGCCGAGTGGTCAGGAGCGGGAGTGCAGTGGCACGCGCTCTTTGAGTAGACCGGGGTTCAAGCCCCTGACTGCTAAATACAGTCGATCTGCCAACCCGCACTGGACCAGCGTGGCAGATTATGGTCCATTTCCCTCCGCATGAATTGTTGAGGAGGTTTCCATCCTGCAGCAGGTTGATAATGGTTGCAATTTACTTTACTTTTTTACTTTATGTGTGTGTTCTGTCCTGGCCGCTCGGCTACCCAGAAGCATGAGTCACTTGGACAAATGATTCTGAGTACTCGTCCACACCACGGGAAGGTGGGCCAGTCCCAATAAAACACGTACCGTCTCTAAAGAGACTCTGACCCACCTGGTGTTGTCAGCAGGTGGGCCAGGAACCTCTGGGGGGGCCCATTCCAGAGGGAAGAGAGGAAAAAGAAAAAAAAAACTATCCCTGGTACAGGTTGTAAAAAAAATAATAATAAATAATAAAAAAGCTAGTGGTGCGTGCAGGCAATACATTATAATAAAGGTAATACATTGTAATATATTATAATAATAAAGTGATATATTTATGTATGAGAAATAAAAATAAAATAAAAATTGATAGTATGGCAAATTGAGTAAAAAAAAAAAAACGATAATAATTATATTAATAATAAAATAAAAATAATGATAAAAATAAATAAATTAAAATAATAAAAATTAAAATAAATAAAATAAAAAATAAAATATATAGAGGGGAAAAAATAATAAATAAATAAAAATAATAATAAAAATTTGAATTTAGCCTTCCCGTTCACAAGTGTGAAATCTATGCTGTAGAATTGTTTGTCTGGTTTTGGTTGGCATTGGCATACAAGGTCTTTCGCCGGTTAAAAATGCCAGATGCAAAGGCCTGCAGGGAGGAAAGATTGTCTGGAGTCTGGATTAGTTGATCCACATTGGTTGGGGAGAAGTTCAGAATGTCTCTCCGAAGTTGATCTCTGAGATCCTCGTACAAGTCACAGTCAAAAAGAAGGTGGTACCAGTTTTCCTTGCCTCCACAAAAGCATAGGTCGGTAGCGAGAAGCCCCAGTTGGTACAGCTTTTCATTCAGGGAGCCGTGGCCGGTCACCAAGAAGGACGTTTCAAGGCTGAGAGAGAACCAGGATCTTGCAGTTTTGGTCATCGCAAACTTTACCTCGGAGAGGAATCTTTTGGTTACTGTGCCTTGTGGCGACGTATTCCACCTGGTTTTCCAGATGTTAACCAGTTCGCTGTAACATCTTGTTGTTTCCCACTTATCATCTGCAGTGAGATTAAGCTCAATATCCAGAATACAGGTTGGTATTTTCTTTCTGATTCTGAAGCAGAGCCCACGGAAGATCGTAAACAGATCAAGCGGGAGAGTTCCCGCAATTACCTGAATAGCTCCCGTGGAGACCGTCCTGCATATACGGTGGGGGGCCAGGATCATTCCTCTTTGAATGGAGTTCAGTTTGTTTCTCATTTTTATAATAACTGCACGGTGGAACCACACATCGGCAGCATAAGTTACAATGGGTAGGAATACCGCTTTGTAGTATAGCGATAACGTTCTCTTAAACAAACCCCAATCACTTCGAGAGACTCTGAGGATGGAGGCAGAAAAACCTTTAACTTTGGTGCTGAGGTGTTGGAGGTGTGGGAAAAAGCAGAGTTTGTGGTCTATAGTGACTCCTAAGACCCTTTCTTGCGCAACTAAAGGCAGTTGCACACCAGAGATCTTGATTTCCGGGGGTCTCCACAGGTCAAGTTTGTTCTTGAAGATCATCATTTTGGATTTAGCTGGATTTATATGGAGCTTGTTTAACATGGTCCAGATGGAGAGATTGGACAAAACATACATGCTGAGCATTAGCTTCCAGAGCAGACCGTGAGTTTCCAGACACGATGATGGTGAGATCGTCCACAAATGCTACAATTTTTGTGTTATCAAAGGAGTTACCAAGCCAATTTAGGAGAACCATGTTCCAGACCAGGGCCCCCAGGACAGAGCCCTGAAGACAACCCCGGTAGACAGGCCTTGTGATCTAAAGAAATTTTGATTTTACTACTATAGAGCGCTCTGAAAAGTAGTTCTGGAACAGCTTGTACAAATTGGAAGGGCATCTGGCGGCACGGAGACGTTCAAGGGCACTTGAACGTCTCCGTAACCCCAGAGAAACGTACCAACTGTGTGGTACTACACTTAAGGTGGTAGAAAATGAAAAAGACCTGGGAGTAATTGTGCAGTCAGATATGAAGTTTTCTGAGCAGTGCAGACAGGCTGCTAGGGCGGGTCATGGGGTTTTGTCAATGATATATAGGAATTTTGCTAGCAGGGAAAAGGAGGTGATTGTCCCTCTGTATAAGGCAATGGTCAGGCCACGCCTTGAGTACTGCGTACAGGTCTGGAGGCCTCATTTTAGGAAGGATGTAGATTTGCTTGAGCGTGTACAGAGAAGAGCAACACGATTGGTGAGGGGAATGAAGGGATTCTCTTACCAAGAGAGGCTTAAGTTCTGCAAATTGCAGTGGCTGGAGACTAGGCACCTGCGCGGTGATCTGATTGAGGTCTATAAGGCCTTGAATGGGTTGAGCACGCTGAATTCTGATGGGATCCTTCCACTTGTTCAGATTACCAACCTACGGGGACAAAAGTTCAAATTAAGAAAGGACAGATGTAGAATAGATGTACGGAAATTTGCCTTTAGCCAGCGGGTGGTTAATTGCTGGAACAAACTTCCATCTGTCGTTGTAGAAGTTGATAGGTTAAATAAATTTAAGGAGGAACTGGACAGGCATTTGGAGGGAATGGTGTGATTTTTTTTTTTTTTTTTTTGGCTGATGCTGCATAAGCTCCTACACTTGCTTTCTTGCATCATGTGCCACTACTACTACTACTACTTTCCCACCATACAGTGTCAAAGGCTCCTTCGAAGTCGACAAAAATAGTATTAGTAATAGTATTAGTATTAGTAATGGCCGCATGGTGCAAGAAAGCCATAGGCTTTCTTGCGCAAAACAATGATAAAAACAAAAAAAAAATAATAAATAATAATAATTAATAAAAAAAGGAAATTAAACCTATCATCCTATGCGCTTCCCTTACCCGAAAGTACTATCCAGATGACCTTTGAATTTCCCCAAACTGTCGGCCTCTACCACCCATGGAGTCAACTTATTCCAATAATTTATAACTCGCTGGCTAAAATAAAACTTCCTGCAGTCCAATCTAAACATTTCCCCCCGTAACTTGAATTTATGTGCCCTAGTTCTAGCATCATTTATAATCTTGAAAATTTCGTCCTCATTCATTTTACTGATGCCTCTCAGAGCCTTAAACACCTCAATCAAATCTCCTCTAAGGTGTCTAGTTTCCAAACTCTGCAACCCACATATTCGAAGTCTTTCTTCATAAGGACGCCCTTTTGCCGATCTCACCAGGCGAGTTACCCGTCTTTGCACCCTTTCAAGAAGCTCGATGTCTTTCTTTAGGTGCGGTCTCCATACTTCAACACAGTATTCCAAGTGTGGTCTAACATAAGTCTTATATAATGGGACTATCACGTCCCTATCTCTACTTGCAAAAGTTCGATAGATCATCGATAGGACACCATTGGCCTACCTTGCAAACTGTTTACAATGCTCAGAGAATTTCATGTCTGACCGTATCGTAACACCCAAGTCCCTTTCCTCCAATACTGGGTTTAGTTGAACTCCACCAAGTGAATAAGTTATTTTGGGATTACTGTTTCCCAGGTGTAATACCTTACACTTTGTTGGATTAAAGCATAGCTGCCATTTTTCTAACCATTCCTGAAGTCTATTCCTGAAGAGATAGCTAATTCATATTTGGAGGTTGAGTTCTCCAAGTGCAGGACCAGATAAAATAGGGCCTCTTTGCAGGAGCGGCCTGGTGTGAAGCCATACTGGGATGGGGAGATTAAATCCTGTGAAAGGAACAAAGTGGTAACTCTGTGGGCCATTAGTCACTCTAATATTTTTCAAAGGTTAGCCAGTAGTGCAATAGGCCTGAAGGACCGTGGTTCAGTTGAAGGCTTATTTGGTTTTCTAATGAGCCGGAGAAATGCCTCTTTCCAACACTTAGGGTTTTTTCCAACTGGCTATCTCGTAGACACTTGTTAAACAGCAGCAAAAAGTGTGATGGTCGCAATTTGTAGAACCTGAGGATGAAGACATATTCAATAAGGTCCATGCCCGGACATTTCCTGGGATTGATTTTTTTCAGTATTGCATCCAGCTCCAGCATGGTAAAGGGGTCAGCTAAGGACTGAGAACAGTAATTAGCATTTAGTGCTCGAAGATCAGCATGTTCGGGAAGGTCTTCCAAGGGGTCATCAGTTGGGAAAAGATTGTCCAGAATGAGATTGACCGAGTAGTGCCAATTAGTTGATTTATTCGTTCCTACGACTACAGACGCTAAGATATCTGAGGTGAAAGTCTTCCCCCTTGTAATTTTGTAGAAGAGCCCCCCGGGATTTGCATTGCCAGAGTCCTTAACAATGTTGGTCCACGTTTCTTTTTTCCTGTTTGCTATTGCTTTTGTGTACTGATTCTTTTTAGTGATGTAGTCATTATAGAGTCGGGAAACATCTGGAGAGACCATCCACGATGCCGCTGGTACTGTTTACTGGCGTGATGGACATCTTTACGAAGTTTACTGAGTTCCACTGTCCACCAAGAGCAGATCCTGGGAGTGAATGCCTTCTTCTTGGCTGATATGTATGAGATTTTAGTTATGGATTGCTGAACGAGGTCACATAGTTCGGTGGCCAAATCAGTGTCAAGGTGGTCCAGCATGGAAAGTGGGAAGTCATGCTCAATTGATCCATCGAAGGCTGCCCAGTCAATTGATTTTGTGGAGAAACGGACAAAGTCAGGCATTCTGGAATGATAGGGACAGATGGAACTGGCAGGAGCAACATGAAATAGGATGACCCTATGATCACTCAGCGTCCACTCAGGAATAGTGGTCCAGTCAGTGATCTGGGACCACAGGTCATTGGTGGTGATAGTAATATATATGCTAGATTGTCCAGTAGAACTGCAGTATGTGGAAAGTTGGTTGGGTTGATTGTGGACTGCCAGATTGCGGGTGAGAATGAGGTCCTCCAGGAGAAGCCCACGAGTATCTGAGGAAAAGCTGTACCAGAATTGGGATTTTGCATTGACGTCCGATGTTATAAGTATTGATTTAGAACCCAATAACTCCAAAGCAAACTCAAGGTAGTTGAGAGATTCTTCTATGTCCTTGGAAGGTGGACAGTAGAGTGAAATTAGATAAAACATAGATGAGGCATGGGTGATTTGAACACAGGTTGCATACTTATTGCAAAGGCCGTGGATGACTAGGACATCCAACTGGCTGTTGAGGATCACAATACAGGTCTTTGGGTCATCGAGGGTAGGCTGAATTACCCGAGTGTGGATGGAGAATCCCATGACTTTAAATGAGTTACCAAATTTCATCTTGGAGGCATAGGGTTCCTTGATTGATATTATATCTATAGAGTGCTCCTCCGCTGCACGTCGGATTTCATCAGCGACAGTGCGGGATCTGTGGCCATTGATCTGCATGACTTTAAGTTTGACACTATGGCTATTGCTGGTGAGACTGTGGATTTGTGGATTGGAAGGAGAGGAACTGCCCTGTACAGCTAGGGGCTGTGGTTGAAGAGTTTGGGGGTTATTCATTGGCGGTCCTTAGTCTTACTTGTTCTAATGCTTGCTGATATTCAGGACAGGCTACATCCCGCACCGAGTGCCCATGTTCACGACGTCTTCTCTTGCAGTTCACGCAGCTAGGATTCTCATCCTTGTTTGGACATTCTGCAGACTGGCCACTACGGGCACAGTGTCCACACGTAGGGGATGTATGTCCATATCCAAGACACAAAAAGCATTTAGTCACCACGGTCTGTGGCCATTGATCTGCATGACTTTAAGTTTGACACTATGGCTATTGCTGGTGAGACTGTGGATTTGTGGATTGGAAGGAGAGGAACTGCCCTGTACAGCTAGGGGCTGTGGTTGAAGAGTTTGGGGGTTATTCATTGGCGGTCCTTAGTCTTACTTGTTCTAATGCTTGCTGGTATTCAGGACAGGCTACATCCCGCACCGAGTGCCCATGTTCACGACGTCTTCTCTTGCAGTTCACGCAGCTAGGATTCTCATCCTTGTTTGGACATTCTGCAGACTGGCCACTACGGGCACAGTGTCCACACGTAGGGGATGTATGTCCATATCCAAGACACAAAAAGCATTTAGTCACCACGGTGAACGGGCGGAACTTGTGAGAACTACACCCAAGAAAGATCCTGTGAAGTGACATGATTATTCTGAAGATTCTAGGTGATAGTGTGATGACGTGGTGAGCTGCACAACTGGAATTAGCTTTGATTGTGAACCTGAGGTTGGTATTTCCTGTTTGATTTCTTCAAGGGTGACGCCATGGTCAGCAAGATTTTTGTAGAACAAGTCCTCAAGGATCTCATCTTTGGTAACACTTGTGGGAAGATCATACACCAGTATAGATGGATTGGTGTGCTTGGGGGGGGGGGATTCACAGTGACTCCAGCAGAGTGAAATGGGCCGGCAGCTGCGATGTTGTCCAGATCCTCCTTGGGTTGTGGTTTCAAGAAGAACTCCCCGGTTCCTAATTGCTATCAATGACTTGATCTTAACTGTCTTGAAATCGTTCTATAACACAAAGGGAATTCTTAGATATATCTGTGCCAGAGACAAATCCTGAGACGTCCGTGTCTGCTCCACACGATCCTGTGCGCCACGCCTGCGCTAGCTGTCCCCAAAATACACTTTTGTATGTACAAACCCTTGATGTATATATGCGTAAAACATCAAATCAAAAAAAATATAAAATAAAATAAAATAACATAAATTCGTAAGTAAAAGTATTCAAAGATAGTGGAAATCTAGAACAAGCAAACTAAAATATAACAGCATTTTTGCGCACGCGCACACATTAAATTCATATTTACCTTCCGTGAGACTATCTGACAACCCTTTGTTACTTTTAGATAGGTCCGGGATTCGAATCCCTTGAGGAACTAGAGGAATTCTCAACAATCTCATCAACTGAGGTTGCAATTATTCGATCTCAGGCAGACGGGGAACTGGATTTCTTCCCTGGCCGATTTCGGACTTTTCAGTTCTCATAACTTGCAAATCAGCCTGAAACGCGCATGTAATACAACAAAACAGGACAATCGCCATAATTCATGAACTAGCGTACTATGACGAAAAGTAGTCGATGTGCTAAGACTTCCCAAACAATTTGCATATGCACAGTTGGGATGCATGTCCGCACCTTATTTATGTACACTTCCATTCGATTCCTATGATGTGTGTGTGTGCGTGCGTGTGACACTTTTTTTTATCCCCGATTTTGAATAAAACAAAACTAAGCTATCATATTTCTTAACCGCCCGTTGAATTCCCTTCATTCGTTAATTTTAAGGAGTTATAATACACCTTTCTAACCCTTAACTGATTCATCTAATTTTCACATACAAAAAAAAAATAATAATAATTAAAATTATATTGGAAGACTTCATCCATATTTCTATACGGTAGTTTATACACAATTTTCTCATTTAAATTTATGTTTTTAATATTTTTCCTCTCTGAAACTAAATTTATTAAATTATTATTAAAAATTTAACATACTCACTTTTTTTTTTTCTTTCCCTTGTGATTTCCCAAAATTTGTAAGGTCTCTGCTGTCAACATTATAAATCGCACCTGAAACCTGTACTAAAAGTTAGATGAAAAGATTTCATACATTACTTTGAATTAATGCTAATCGCTTTAATACTTCCCTTCCCCATTAACTCAACCGTATTCAATATACGTTTGCTGAAAAAGTGATCTCAGCTGAATCTAATTTATCGTTTTCCGTTATACAACTCTGTATGCGAGTTCTTGACATTGGTAGCCAGTTTAATCAAGATTAAAATATCCCCTGCGCTTTCTAACCATCAATTCAACTGTTTCTTTCACACCTTCTGCCATTAAGAGCCATTCAACCAGCGTAAAATCAACTGGCTTCGTTTTAATGAGACTTTATTCATGAAAAGAAGGAAGATAAAACGAAATTTACTGGGAGTAAATCACACACCTCCATCTCATTAAAATAAGCCAGTCTGGTCCGCAAAAACGAAAGACTAAAATTCTATCTTTCTGAGATAGCGCAGCCACACAAGAGCCCATCAAAATTGTTGCCACACCATTGTTTGCCTTGAACAATTCCTCATACACCTGGCAAAAATCGCGTTTATATTTAGCAGCCAGTTCATTGTGATTCGTTTCCGCTGGTTTGAATAAATTTATCGCACAAAACAGTAGAATACAAAACAAGCATTACGTTCCTGCAGCAATTTGATTTTTTTAGGAATTCATGGTTACGCATATATAACAGATATGGCTATTTAGACCGCCTCTAATGAAATGGTTTAGAGCACACCAGAATAAATAATTTTAACGTAAAAAAGGGGAAGGCAAAATGCAATAAAGGCTTTGACATCAGATGTGTTGTTTTCTTCCTGGAGATAAAAATAAATAAACAGTTGCATGATGTAAGTCTTAATTAGCATATTTATGAAGAATAAATAAGCCCTGGAACTCTTCTTTTATGGTTTTTCATCTGTAATGTGCGCAGATAGAAAGAATAAAAATTCTTTGCATTCATTTTGAAGAATTTACATGGTTATAAACTTTAACTTAGTCATTCTGTATTATTTATTTTTATTTATTTTTTTATGTGAACACCAAACACGAGAGGTATTAGAACCTATAGTACTTACAAATGTAGTACCGTGCTTGGGTTGGAGGTTGAGAAGACGAAAGAAGATATTTGTTGACATTGGACTTGAACTTCTGTAGATTGTAATTTTCAGGAAATACGTATGAAGGAAGGCTGTTCCAGAAAACGGCAGTTGAATGAATAAACGAGGAAGATGAAAAGTTGGTTCTGTGGGTTTGAAGTTAGACAGTAAATGGATGTTGACTGGTGGCGGCACGTGTTCGGACTGTTTTGAAAGAGAGAGCGGGAATTATAGAAGCCACTTCAGAAGAACAGGGCCCATGGAAGTATCTGTAGAAGAGGCATGCAGCAGAAACAGTACGTCTATGAGAAAGCGAGTGGAGAGATTCTGTTAGAGATGAATCATTAATTAACCTAACTGCCCTCTTCTGAATAGAATCAAGAAGCCTGAGAGAGGTTTTGGGGGCACCACCCCAGATGTGTACACAATATTACATGGCAGGGAGGATTTGCGATTTATGCAGAGTGAGCAGCTGTTTGGAAGAAAAGTAACGCCAAGAGCGAAAGAGAAAACCAAGTTTTTTAGATGCAGAAGAAGCAATATTTGTAATGTGCTTGTGCCAAGAGAGATTAGAAGTCAGGGTAATCCCCAAAAGAGATATATCATTTTGCCTAGAAATCGGAGTGTCACTAAAGTTAAGCATAGGAGCAGAAGAATCCTTTTTGCGAGATATAAGACAAGACTGAGTTTTAGAAGGGTTGAAATCAACTAAGTTGTCTTTGCCCCACTGGAGCATTACCTGAAGATCGGCATTTAAGGAATTGGTAGCAGATTTTCGAGAAGTTGAAGCTGATTGAGCAGGACAAGGTTTCTCAAAATGGAAAGTGGATGCAATGTGCTATCATCGGGAAAACTATGGATAGGATTTCCAGTCAATGGAAGAAGGTCATTAATATACAAAAGGACAAGAGCGGGGAAAAGAACTGAACCTTGGGGGACACCGGCATTAGTGGAGAAGTTAGAAGACAGAGAGCCATCTACCACTACACTCAGTGAGCGATCAAAGGGAAAACGGGATAACCAATTACTAAAAACAGTTGGCAAACCATAAGATGGAAGCTTGTTTAGAAGACCTTTATGCCAAACACGATCAAAAGCCTTTGAGATGTCAAGAGCAAACTTGTGTTTCACAGAACCTTTCCATTGAATTAGTCCATAAATGGGTAACAAGCCAGAACATCACCAGTGGATCGACACTGACGGCGGAATCCATATTGCCGATGGTTGATCAGACGGAAGGTTTCTAGGTAGTTTAAGAGTTGGCCGTTAATTAGTTTCTCCATTACTTTAGAAAGAGTAGAAATAATCGCAATGGGACGATAATTGGATGGGTGAGATTTGTCACCCTTTTTAGGAACTGGCTGGATATGAGCAAATTTCCAAGCAGAAGGAAAAACACCTTTGGAATAAGAAAGTGAAAAAAGGCGGCAAAGAACAGGAGTAAGTTCAGGAACACAGGTTTTGACAACAAGTGAAGAAATACCATCAGGACCTGGAGCTTTCTTAGCATCAAGATTCATCAAAATCCTTCTGATATCCTTTTGACGGAAGACCACAGGAGGCATTGAATGGAGCATGTTGGGAATGGTGGGAGGTGTTTTACCAAGATCATTAATACATGAGCTGGAAGAAAAATGGGATGCTAGCAGGTCAGCTTTATCCTTGGCTGAAGTGACAACAGAACCATCTGGTTTGGACAGAGGTGGGAGCAGAGACGGGCAAAAGTTGCGGCCAATAGCTTTGGCAAGAGACCAGAAATTTAATAGATGCGGTGCCAAACAGGAAGTCATAATTAGTAGTAGTGGCATGTGATGCAAGAAAACAAGTGTATGAGCTTATGCAGCATCAGCCAAAAAAAAAAAAAAAAAAAATCAAAATCACACCATTCCCTCCAAACGCCTGTCCAGTTCCTCCTTAACTTTATTTAACCTAACAACTCCCACAACGACAGATGGACGTTTGTTCCAGCAATTAACCACCCGCTAGCTAAAGGTAAATTTCCGCACATCTATTCTTCATCTGTCTTTTCTTAATTTGAATTTATGCCCCCGTAGGTTCTTGATCTGGACAAGTGGAAGGATCCCATCAGAATTCAGCGTGCTCAACCCATTCAAGGCCTTATACACCTCAATCAGATCACCTCGAAGGTGCCTAGTCTCCAGCCGCTGCAATTTGCAGAACTTAAGCCTCTCTTGGTAAGAGGATCCCTTCATTCCCCTGACCAATCTTGTTGCCCTTCTCTGTACACGCTCAAGCAAATCTACATCCTTCCTAAAATGAGACCTCCAGACCTGTACGCAGTACTAAAGGCGTGCCCTGACCATTGCCTTATATAGAGGGACAATCACCTCCTTTTCCCTGCTAGCAAATTTCCTATATGTATATCACTGACAAAACCCCATGACCTGCCCTGATCAGAAAACTTGATATCTGACTGCACAATTACTCCCAGGTCATTTTCATTTTCTACCACCTTAAGTGTAGTACCACACAGTTGGTACTTTTCTCTTGGGTTACTTCTACCCATATGCAGTACTTTGCATTTGTCAAGGTTAAACTTCAGTTGCCACTTCTTAGCCCATCTGAACAAATTATCTAGATCCTGTTGCAGTAGCACACTGCCATTACTGTCATTAACAACCCTGCCAACCTTTGTATCATCTGCAAACTTCGACTCTAAGCCTGATATACCATCATCAATATCAGTGATAAATATATAAAACAACAGTGGACCCAACACCGAACCCTGTGGGACTCCACTAATAAGATTAGTCCACGAAGAGCAGCACCCATTCATTACCACCCTCTGTCTTCTCCCACTCAACCATCCTTTTATCCATTGTAGCAACTTACCCTTAATACCTTTCTGCTCCAATTTGTACAATAGTCTTCCATGCGCAACAGTGTCAAAAGCTTTCCTGAAATCCAAATATATGATATCAAAATTATTTTTTGCATCCAGTTCCTTTGTAACCACATCATAATATCCTATCAAATTTGTCAGACAAGACTTTCCCTTAACAAACCCATGCTGTGTCTGAATTATTGCTGCAGTCTTGTCTAGATGATCCTGCAATGCATCTTTAATCAGTGACTCCATTATTTTACCCGGAACAAAGTTAAACTAACTGGTCCGTAATTACTCGTGTCACCCTTCGATCCTCCTTTGTGAATTGGCGATACATTTGCACATCTCCAGTCCGTGGGAACCTCCCCTGAGTCCAGGGATCCTCTCATAATTATGGCTAAGGGTTTGCTTAGTTGCTTTGTCGCCTCCTTTAATATAACTGGATAGATCCCATCCACCCCGGTGCCTTTCTTATGTTTAACTTCAACAATTTCTCCTCCACTTTGCTCTCAGTTATTACAAAATCATTAAGCACCCTGCTACAATTTGATAACCTTCTGCCATTTTCAAACCTTAATAACTCCTCATGAATGTAGATGCAAATACTCATTCAGTTTGTTTGCTATCTGAGCAGCCATCATATTAAGGCTGCCATCTCGGTATTGTTCCCAACCAACCTCGAAATAAACTAGATAAAATCTAAACCTGAATTGCGATCAGGTTTTTTTAAAAGAATATAAATGGATTAATAATACTGCAAACCAAAATTTGTGTAACAAGCCATTTTTTCCCAATGGCTTTATTACTTTATAATAAATCAGAACACGAACATACTTCACTATGAGCAACTTCACATGAAAATTCCATGCACTCATTGAAATTAAACTACACATCTCGAATAATATGAAAACTACTACAGCTTATGACCAGTGCCTCATTTAGACATAAGCCATTGCTTGAAGCCTTGCCATTTGCTTTTGTAAGGAAAAAATTCTATAATATGATGTGGGGCCTCTTCCACTTCCTCTGACGTAGTATCTCATCGCGTCTTAATTCAGCCCTGCCCTGCTTATCACAAAGAAGGAAACTAACTCAAATCATTTCAAGATTCACTTCTTGGGGATGCCAGTCCCACGATTTCGCCTAAAAATGACAAGCCATTGTTGTTTAAAACATTTCTTTATAGTGAAGGGGGTGATAAAACAAATTTACCTAAGGCCAATAGCATGTTGTAGTGAAAAGATGGTTGAATACGTCGAGAAGGTTGGTGTACAAACTTTAGAATAAATTTCATGAAGCCAAGGCACTCAAAGGTTACATCGACTCAAGATCATTAGTATCTTAATTAATGAAAGATAACATCACACCAGCTATTTAGCAATATCTTAAATCAGCCACTCCGGTAGTCTAATATTACTCGATAAGGAAAAGTCAGATCGACGCGAAATTTTTATCGAACATTTCCCTCAGAAGGTTTGGGATATATTTTGATTCCATATCCTCCCCTATTACCCCTACAAATATATAAGCAGTCATGTTAATTAATGACCCGTCTCTTACAAAATCTCTCTACCCCTCTGGCTCATAGACGTTCCGTTTTTGCTGCATGCCTTTTCTATAGATACTTCCATGGGCATTGTTCTTCCTGAATTGGTATCTGCAATTCCCACACTCTCTTCTAAACCAGTCAGCATCCATTCACTGTCCGACTTTTTCTCTTTCTCATTTATTCCTTATATTTCTGTTTTCTGGAAAAACCTTCTTTAACATGTATTTTCCGAAAATTACTATCTACAGAAATTCAAGTCAAAACTTCAACAAATATCTTCAATCTTTTCAGATTTTTCAGGTATTTCTGATCGAAATACCTTCGATCTATGCATGGTACCGTATACTTTGGGTTCTAGGTGTCTTTTTAAAAAAAAAAGTTTCGGATCTAAGGGCACTACTCCAGAAGGAATCATATCGACGCCAAACTTTAAGTGCATGTTCCATTCGTCTCAAAAAAAGCTTTTAAGCACAACTGCAATTCTATAGCTCCTCCCCGAAAAAATAAAGCTAAATCTATATCTATAAATAAAAGCACATTTCGGACGTTACTAGAGAAAGAAAAGTCAGATTTACCACCAATTTTCTGAATATGGTTTTTGTTGCTTGGAAAAGCAGCTATTGAAACCTCTGTGCTAGCTGCCAGGGAATAATTCGCTGTTCCTGGCACTGAATTTTATTCACCTCAAGTGCTTATATACATTTCAACTCCTCCTCCTCCTCCTCCTCCATCTTATACGAAAACAACAAAAAATTGATCAAAAGTTGCTTCTGACAGAAAAATTACTGAAATAAGAATCAACAACTGATAGTAAGAAATGTTGGTCGGGAATGATACGAACATATATCGCACAGCAAAGAAATAACCGTGGCCAGGAGTTATACTCCTGAGCAGTTCTCAAACTTTGCTATACCGGGACATTCCAAAATGAATATCCAAATATATAAAACGAATGATTTCATTCGGGTTAGAATTTCACTAGATATAAATATACCATTTACTTTTAATAATTAAATATTAATCTGTATGGAAATTAAAACAATGACAGAACCTTGAAACTTTATAAAATAAAACTGTTTCACTGGAAATAAACAAAAAAAAAAAAAAAAAAAAAACAATCACATTTAAAACCCGCGGAAAAATTAGCAACCCAACCATAATGTTATGATACCTTCTTAAAGGATTTCAGTTAATTTAATTCCTGTGTTCATAGCATTCTAATTTCCTCATCTTTAGTAATGAGCTTTTTTTTTGCAATGATGCACGGTTGTAGGATCGCCACTTTTTACTTTATGACTAATCTGAATCTACTTATGTACATACGCATAACGATTATTCAAGTTAAACAGAAGATCTTCAAAAAAAAAGGATTAAGTAAAATCGCCGTGGGCGTTTGGGATGTATTCGTGTAAGGCCCGTGATAATCTTAATTATGCGCCGTCTACCCGTGCTCTACGTTTAATGTATCGTAACCTGGTTATGGCAAATGATGTAGAAAAAGGAAATTAATATTACGGCACGAATGGACAACATTTGTTATTAGTTAATAGTCCGATAGTTATTATTTAATGGAATGAACGATGGCTGGAAGTTACCCTTCTGACAGTGCCGTGCCGTGCCCTTTAGTCTCGCCGATCTCCGTTGGCGATATGCCTGTGGAGAGGAAAAGAGAAGAAAGAATGCAATTAACTGTAACCAAATTAATCAGAATAACCGCTCCGCTTTCTATCGTAAGTGAAGTGAGCGAAGGCAGGCGCGTGGATTACCACCTACTCTTTTGATCGATGTGTGCCAACAGCTGGGCTATTTACATAATTTCCATTTAGAGAAGCTTCTCATTTTCAGTTTCACAGAACTGAATTCCACCAGCAGTATACAAAGAAGGGATAACTATCAGAGAACAGTTAGGATGGGTCACGGAGCTTGAACAGTTTCAAAAAAAAGGTTTGATTGTCGGATACTCCTTCAGCCATCGAGTGTTTCTATAACCCGTTTAAATCTTCTAAAGTCAACTTTAGCCGAGATTATGAAAAGATGAAAGAACGAAAGTGTTGTAACCGTCGAGAAAAGATTGCAGAAACCGTCTCTGGAAACAATGGGGGGGCCTGATGCGCGTCTATTGTCTGTAGATAGTTGCACAACCTTCGATTTCGTGGTCCAGATGTAGCTCACCAACCACACATAACGCCAGCAAATTGCATCTCTTGCTTGGAATGCCCATTGTTCTTAATGAGAAACAAGTCCTGAGAGGAGGTGTACAGATTATGGGCACGCCAACGGGAAGGGGGTGGAAATTATTAAAGGCATTAATTTTAAAATAAAATATTATATTATACAAATTCCTGAAAAATATAAGATGAATAATAAATGATTTTAATCATTTATTATTCATCTTGTAATTGTTACATTTCGGGTATGCGATTTAATTTGTTTTGTTGGTTGGTTGTTTTAGGATTTTATGGCGAATTAGCGTCTAAGGCTATAAATGCGCCAAGTCAAGATTTGTTTTGTACTGTCACACATTGGATTGGGTTATCCAACATATTTATGCTTAATAAACAATAGAATAATTAATGGCTTAAGTGGCTGATGGGCCTAAATCATAGAACATGACTGTCATCATCCGGTGCTATACCACCACTTTGCATATTGGAGGCTTGAAGTGGTGAAATACATGCTTAGTTCCAGAGCAAAGCCGGAAAACCCTCATCTCATTTATCATACAGTGTAAGTGATGTCTTTTGGCATTATGATGGGCTTCATGGCTGGATCTATTATCCTTCCATATACAAAAAATGCATTAATTCATACACGGTTCCTCCCCCCCACCTATTTTTTTTACTTGTATCTGTTTCGTGTCGCTTTTGCACTTTTTTTTACTCCACTAGTGTTTTTCCTTCAGCTTTTAAATTTTCTCACATCCAGCCAATTGCTAAAAGGGGGCGACAAATCTCGCCCATCCAATTATCGTTTCATTGCACCTTACGTCTTCATTTTCCAAAGTAACAGAGAAAAATACATCAACCGCCAACTGTAACACTAAAGGTGGCAATGTTGCACACGTTGGTACTATGACATTAAGAGATCTGAGGACTTACTTAACAAGTACAGGGAAATGTTGGGAAAAAGTGGCAAGTTAAGATTAAATTAGAAAGTGTCTACAATTCTGCCACGAAATAATGGAAGGAGTACATGTTGAGAGCCTTTTCAATCAATTCGGCCCTGGAGAGAGACCATGCAAGGTTCATGGGGTGGACATGGACATGTGGACATGTGTTTTTGTAATGGGCGGCACCTAGAACGTCAGTTCATCTCCGCCTCGTATCTCTGTGAAGAACAGTACCACTGTAGAAGAGCCAGAAATAAGTAGTGTATGTTTGTGTGTATTCTGTGTGTGTTCTGTTGTTGTGTCTGACCGCTTGGCTACCCAGAATCATCAGTCACCTGGACAGATGATTCTGGGTACTCGTCCACACCACGGGAAGGTGGGCCAGTCTCAATGGAGCTCGCACTGTCTCAATTCGAGACTCTGACCCACCTGATGTTGGCAAAAGATGGGCCAGATTCCTCTGGGGGCCCACTCCAGAGGAGAGGGAAAAAAAAGAGAGAATTAGGTTCATGGGGTAGAATTTTTCAGTGTGGTCTGTGCTTGTTAACAGGAGAGACTGCTTCTACAGGACTGGGATATACTTAAATAAAGAGGGTGAGCCGCAGGCAGAGGTGCAAGTGATCCTTGCACTGCTTCTATTGGAACACGCAGCAGCAGCGTGTAAAGTATCGGGGATTAGATTTCAAGCGCTGCTGTGAGTCATCATGGAACAAGTAAATAGTTGGGCTGCGTTAGAATAACTAAGAGTAAGAACAGGTGCATGTACTGTATACTTCCATGTACACTAATGCTGGGAATATCTATATATTTAATACGGAAGTCGTTTTACTCCGTCAGTGTGAAAGATAGGCTTAACCGATCGGGCTGGAAGTGGTCTCAAATTGAAGGTATTTCTTCATAGGTGTGCACAAAGTTGTTAAAATTTAAAAATTCTAAATAATTTTATTTTACGGAACGAGCCAGGTTTGTAGTACAAACGAGAAACATTCACTTTATAGATGGAGCCAAAGGAAAATGGTAACTATTAAACAAACAGTTGATAAGGCATTTTTTTCTCATTAACAATTTGCATGTTCGCGCAATCGTGTCCTTTGTTCTGTAAAAAAAAAATTTAAATAATAATAATAATTCTCTACTAGTGCTGCCTACCTTAAAAGAAACAACTAATCGTTAGGATTCCACTGCACTGCTCGCTCACTATATGTCCCCACGTTGTGCACGCGAGCTCATACACTCATTGGCATTCGTTACGTTTAAAACGTATTTGAAACGAAATTGAATTAGATCCTAAGCTAATAGTTCATGACAGTTTGATTTCTTTTTTTTTTTTTTTTTGGCCACAAACTTACTTACGTAAATGCCGTTTCGTCGCGTGCTATTCTTTCCACAAAAAATGACAAGTTTGAAAGAATCAATTTAGAAATTTTACAAATGATGCTGTTTGGTTTTTAAGGAGCATTAGCAACTAAGGCCCTATTGCTCCGGGGATATGCGGTGATTCTTCCCTGACCTTTCCGTATCCTCCGTATTTGGTGTTCACGGGCTCGAACCCCGGTTTAATCAAGAAGCGTGTGCTACGCACTGCTGCTCCTGCCCACCTGGCTACGGAGGCACCTACAGATGATGCCTGGTGATTCATTACAATATAAGAGTGTTAACACAATTATATCTGAAGATACTGAAGAATTTTCGCGATATCTAACCGAATTCCTGGACAGCCTCAGTTTAAGTGGTTTACCACCTAAATTGAGGATAGGGTTGAAGGTAGGAGCAGTTGTTATTTTACTGCGGAATATGGCAATTTCAGAAGGATTGATGAAGACTTATAGTCAAAGTTATGCATTCGAATTGTTTGGATTTAGAAATAATAACAGGAGAAGCTAAAGGAAAACGGGTACTCTTACCACGTGTAGATTTGACTCCATCCGATTCAACTTTGCCATCCTCATTTAAAAGACCGCAGTTTCCTATTCGGCTGGCTTTTGCGATGACTATAAATAAAAGTCAAAGGCAAACGCTTGATATAGTCGGAATTTCGCTTACTAACCATGTATTTAGTCACGGCCAATTGTATGTAGCAATGTCTATGGTCAGATCATTCTGGCATGTTAAGATAAGGTTACCAGAAGGGCACAAGAATACAAAAAATGTCGTTTTCAAAGACGTATTATAGAGACTGTAGTACACTTTAAGTAGATGAGTCTCACAGTACATTTTTACACTTCCACATTGAGAAGTTGGGCGCCTCCGTAGCCAGGTGGGCAGGAGCAGCAGTGCGTAGCACATGCTTCTTGATTAGACCAGGGTCCGAGCCCGTGACCACCAAATACGGAGGATGCGGAAAGGTCAGGGAATGACCACCGCACAACCCCGGAGCAAAATGGCCTTAGTTGCTAATGCGCTTAAAAAAAAAAAAAAAAAACACAAATTGAGGAAGTGTAAGTAAAGAACAGAGTGAGAGGTTTCACCGGGATATTAAAGACAAGGAGATGAGGTGATCAGTTTTTAAAATGAATGATGAGTTTTTTAGTGCACTTTTTACCATTATGCCCGTTTTAACAGTATTTTTAAGATGTATTTGAAAATTGCGAAATTTTAGCAATGGGTACTGCTAGTAATAAATAAATTTGATGAATCTGAAGTGCTGATTAAGTCATCAAATGCAGACATTATAGGGATATCAAAGAAATTATGTTACCCAGATATAAGTAATTCTGAATTTGAATATGGGGAGTACAATGTATACAAGAAGGCCATAGCGCATAGTGTTGATTATCAAGCGGCACCAGATCCCCCCCCCCCACAACAACTCTGCGTTTGTATACTCTGTGCCACAGTACAAACTCTGTAAAGGCCATAGATAATATGAGTGTTGGGTTGTGTTGTTCTTCGGCCATTTAGTCGCAGAGTTTCTGGTGGGACCCCACGTTGCCCGTCCTTGCCTCGAGGTGGCAGGCGGGGTGTAGTAGGGAATAGAAAGGTCTCTGGCAGGAGCAAACCCGGGGCGACAACTGAGCTTGCCAGGGAATACCCCAGGAGAGAGAGAGAGGAAAAAAAACCTCTGGAAGGCGAAAAAGGGAGTGGGGAAACAACGAGGAGGGGATGAACAGATGAAGATAAAGAAGGTGGAAGGAAGGAAGAAGGATGATAAGAAGACTTTCCACCTGAGAGTCGGAAATTGCACACCTGTCATACTTACAGTTACACAATAACTTTTTTCTTTTTTTTTTTTACGTATTTCAGGAGAGACTGAATAACAACACATAACTCTCTCCCAAATTTGTCATGCTTACATTCTTCATTATAGAAACGGACAAGATGCAGGTTTGGTGTGACATAAGTACTGGAGAAACCCAAATGAGTGTAGGAGTGTGTTGTAGCCCTAATAACTATGTGGTGAGTATAATCGAAATTATTTTATATCCAAAATAGGAAAATAGTGTTGAATTTTTTAGTGTTCTACTGTCCTCGTCAATCGTCATGTCCATCCTTCTGTCTATCTGTTCGTCCGATTGTAATAACTTCACTCTCAGAGGATGGATTTTCGTGAAACTTTATATTTTACACTTTTAGAACGATTTGTACAGCCTTCCAAATTTGATTAAAATCGGCAATTATTATTTTTTTTTTCCCATACATATCACATAGGCTATCTATACACCGTATATTGTAGCTAAAGTACTGGATATTATGCTTGTTGCCGTTCGCTGTTGGTGGAATGAATGGACAATATGGCAGATACGCGGAAACGAAATGTTTTTCGATTCTCGGTTCGCGCATAAAAGTGGTTGCTTTTGCTCGTTTTTGTTATCAGTTTACTAAATACATAAACTGATAAATTATTGCTAACTGCTTATTATATTAATCACAGCAGAAATGTTTGATACGTATTATATTTCAATTATTATTAAAATCCAGCAAGAATTAAGTAAACTGCATTACGAAAGTGTTGACACTATACTACGTTTGTTTATTTTATTAAATCAACAGATTATGAGATACGTGATGCATTTCATACGCACTGTCGGTTACAAAGTAAGAACGTGGAGTGAATATTACGTTATGATGTAAGCACAGAGAAGTGAAAAAAAATTACTTTTATATATTATTAGTTAATCAATTAATAATTAATTATTAAAAGAAGATAATTAGTTATTTACGTTTCACTCCTATTAATTATAGAAAAAATTCAATTTAATTGTGAAATAAAATCTAATAATAATTTCATTTTCACCTTGCAATTGTATGTATTTCAATTTGTTTAAATTATCGAATAAATCAGATCAGTAATCCGCACGCCGGAGGTAGAATTCGCCCTTTCGAAAACCAGCGCACATCACGAAGCAAAAGGCAACACAATGTCATTACATTCAATTATCTCGAGTAGCATTGAAAAATTCTACTCCCCCCCGCCCCTTTTTGTCTGCATATAACATGATTAATCATTTTGATAATGGTTAATCTACCAAGAATGTTTTTTTTCAAAACTTGTTCAACACATTTATAAATTAAAACTTCTCTTTGTATAAAATGCTGTATAGTAAAGAGTAACTGAGTTTTCGGTTGTAAATTGTTCGTAAAATAAAAATTCTATTTTTTCCATCCAAAAGATTACAGAGTCGTGCTCTACTGCTGATATTAGTATGATATTTCTTGAGTGCGTGTACTAATTTATTTTCCAGCTTCATACCCCAATAAGACTTTTATCGTTTAATGATTACGATACGATTTTAATGATTTTAGAATTTTAGCGACACTAACTGAAACTGTAGTCATGGTGGAGAAGCCTCCTACCACCCATTTGAAAATAGTCGGAGGTGAAAATATATTGTCTCAGTCCAAAGAAATTCTCTCATCAGGGTCTTCTTTAACTTTGGACTGTAATTAACCTGGTGATGTGGGATTTTTTTTCCTGGAAACTCAAGTTTTCCCTTCCAAATACTCGACATGGAATTCATGCACTTTGCCTAGGAGCTCAAATAACTGAACCAAGCGTTACACTTTGGTAATTTTATGCAAACGAATTGTGACTGAACCGGACCTTGATAGCACCCAGAACCACAAAGCATGAAATTGAAGAACTAGCTTCGCTGGGTCCAAGTCAACGTGGGTGGAGCATCTTTAGAGGAGCTGGGATGCAAAAGTCAAAGACCATTCGTGTCTTTGACTGTGCGTTACACGTGAATTGGTCGAAAATATTTCCGAAAGGATTTAGAAGGATTCATTTTCGCCAAAAAACAGACTTTCCCTATGATTAGGTAGGAATCATGTTCTGCTTGGAAGATGATCTATAAAAAAAATGTTTCGCGCAGTGGCCGAATTAGTATCTCAAGAGAGGCACCGTTTTCCCTACTCTGAAACTCCGGTTTTTTATTCCAAAAACAAAAGCAAACCGACTCAAAGGTCAAAGGTTGGTGCCACTGAATTAATGCAAAGGTGGACACACCCACACAGTCAATTTTTTACTGATTAAACATAAATAAATTTTCCTTCATCTAACGCCACGTCAGCATGTTATAGAGGTTGAGAATTCTAGAATATTTAACATTGTAATGCCTCGTTAGGTAAGCCAGTTCCGCTTAATCTTTCTAGCGTGCAGTCAACAACAGCCCCCATTACGGTTGAACAGTTTCCAGAAGTATGCGCGTTAGTAGACAACTTGTAAACCTTTAATGCCGACGTGGTGTTGTCATAAACATATCTATTTGTAAGAGTGTGTGGATTTTTCAAAGCTGGATATCGGAATTTCCGTGGGGCAGTGATATATCTCAAATACCCGAACAGTCTGGTTGGCGATGCTGTTCAGAAGATCAATTGACAACTGATATACGAGTGGTCTCCTAGGGCTATCAACAGGTGATGCTTTGCACGCTCGTCCTGAAGCTTCCCCACAATACAACTTGCACTGTTTTCTCCCACTGGGCGGATTAAAACCGTTAAAGATAAGCGAAGCAGGAATAACTTCTGGTCAGTTATTACTGTTTAAGAAATAACCTTACATTCTAAAGTTCTTAATAATATTTCAAGAAATTATGGAAGTTACATAAAACCAATTAATGTTTTAAAAAGTTTGTCACCCCCTCAATTGTTTCCCAACAAGGATAGCTTGCATAGGTTCACAGAAAACAAATGATTTAACAAACATATTGTAATTTCGGTGTTCTTAAATTCTCGGTAGTGATCACTTCCCCCCCTCCAAGGGTATCGAGCACTTAGAGGGAGTAAAATTTTTTTTTAACTTTGTCACAAGTTTTTAATTATATATTCTTTGTTTATTACCAATGCAACGGTCGTATTTCATACAGTTGTAAGGTTCTATCATTGTTTTATATGATATATAGATTAAAATTTCTCTTTATACATTAAAAAAGTTTTCCTCCTAATGATATTTATTCGAGCCAATGGGAGAAGAAAGCAAGGCAATTACGTCACTACAAATGCAATTAATTATTGACAACTGCCTCCATAAGGCTCACCAACCTCGTGCACGTTTTTCGCTGTCTAACATTTGATATTCCATTGTAACGTTTTTTATATATTAATAAATATTGTATATTTGTAAATAATTTAAATATTTCTATTATATTTGTATAGTTTGTAAATATTTGTATACTTTGTAAATATTTTAGTCCTGCTCTTTCGGATGCAACAATATTCCTCATGCATTATAGGAACCAGAAGCAAAAGGCCTCTTCCTAAGTGAGCTATGTGAACGCAGGTAAATAATTACATAGTGATATTTATTCGACCTTGAAAATGCCTCGCACTACAAATGCAGAGGTAAAGAATTACATAGGTCATTTCCTAATTAGATGTCGATCACAGTAACACAGTGTTTTTTTGTGTGGCAGCACGGGGATCTCCCCCAACTCCGCTTTTTTACTCTGTGTAGAATACAATACTCTGCATAAGGCCAGGGTGTGTGTTAGTGTAGAGTGTATTTAGTGTCAAGCGGCACCAGGGATTTCCCCATCTCCGCGTTGCTTTCATTGTAGGTGTGCCAGTTCACTGGAAAGGCCAGAGATTTAAAAGTGTGTGGATATTGTATACGTATAGTGTTATGTACCGTTGTTCTTCTGGCCATTTAGCCGCTGTACCCCTGCTGAGTCCCAACGTTGCCCGCACTCAGCCCCGTGCAGGCCAGGTATACCAGCATTATAATTATTTACTCTGGCAGGTCCTGCCACCTAATTTCTTGAGATTTCAGTGGATAGGACCTTAAAAAAAAAAAAAAAATTTGATCTCTTGCGTGGGGGGGGGGGGTGTAAGAGCGCTAGGATTTGAAAGGCCGAAACTATCAGCAAATAGTAATTTGGACATGATTAAATTTGGACGTGTAGGGCAATCGCTTGTGCACAGATAGAGTAGGGGAGAGAGACTAAAGACTGGGGTGGAGAGACAGAAATATGGAATCAATAGGGAAGGCGACCCCATTAGGTATCAGTGGGGCATGCCCATGCCCCACCAGAAGGAAAATTCGGGGTGGCGAGGAGGGGAGGAGACAAGAGGACAGTCACCTCCCCCCCCCCTTTTTTAACACCACAGGGAAATTTTTTTATTTTATTTTATTTTATTTTATTTTCTCTCCTCTGGAGTGGGCCCCCAGAGGAATCTGGCCCATCTTTTGCCAACATCAGGTGGGTCAGAGTCTCGAACTGAGACAGTGCGAGCTCCATTGAGACTAGCCCACCTTCCCGTGGTGTGAACGAGTACCCAGAATCATCTGTCCAGGCGACTGATGATTCTGGGTAGCCAAGCGGACAGACACAACAACAGAACACACACAGAATACACACAAACATACACTACTTATTTCTGGCCCTTCTACAGTGGTACTGTTCTTCACGGAGATACGAGGTGGAGATGAGCTGACGTTCTAGGTGCCGCCCATTACAAAAACACATGTCCGTGTCCACAGTCACCTCACCCCCCTGCCAGGGAAGTGGAGTGGAAAGAAAGCCAGGAAAGAGTGCCCAGCTCGGTCGCCAATTGGTGCACTGGCAGCAAATCTGCTGTTCAAGGTGGGGAAAAGGTATGGGTCCAACGAAGCAGTCGGAACCAGTGCCCCCATGTCATTCATGGGCCATGTGTCCATCCAGGTAGGTTGAGGTCAGTCACGTTTATGGGTTATATACCCGACAAGAGTAGTGTCTCTTCTGCATCCCGGATGGGTCTGGTCCGTTGATCCTGTTTCCGTCATCAGGGAGGGCGGTCTAGTGCCTTTTTCATTCAGTGAGCCCATCGTTTCTGTGGTGTGCGTCCTATTCAAGTAGGTTGGTTGGTTGGGTCAGACAATTCGGGTTTCAGTGCTGGTGTATTTGCTCATAGTCCAGTTGTTGTCGAAGTTTAATGTCTGCTACAAGGCATACTGTGCCCTTAGTTCCTGATCGCAGAACAGGTTCTTCTTCTGGCAAAGAGTTCCTGTGCAAATCTGGTGAGGTTCTTATATTCTTCGCTTGTGTCCAAGAAATGATGCTCCTGGCCTCGAGGCAGGTAGGTCAATCTTGTTATTAGGTTTCCACGTAGGTCCTCGTAGTTTGTACATTCGTGCATGAGGTGGGTCCAGCTTTCCGGTTCGCCACATGAACTGTTGGGGTCTTGGAGGAGGCCCAGCGATGTTAGTTTCTCGTTGAAGGGGCCGTGACCCGTCAATAAGTAGGTGGCTTTGAGAATTAATTTGACATTTGCTGTTCTCCACTCCACAGGGAAGTAGCCAGCCTCCAGGCAGCAACTGTACAACCTTAAGAGAAGTTGGGGTTCTAGATCAGCAACCTTTATGATTTCAGGTTCAAGCATATCTCTTCCGAGGCATCTTTTGGGCCTGATCCGGGCAGCCGCTTCTAGGAGTTCCTCCACTGTAAATGGTTGTTCGCTCTGTTCTGTGAGGTATTCTTCGTTTTCTTTGCACAGCTTGAGTTGTTCACTGGATGGCTGTGCTGGTTCCTTCAGTATTGCTTTTAGGAGGTTGTTGACTGATTCCTCCCACGTTTTTGTTGGGTGTGTGTTAGTGTGTCTTTTGTGAAGTATTAGTGTGGGTTGTGTTGTTACTCTGCCAATTAGCCTGTGGAGGGGGGACCAACCCCCAGTTCTATCATCACCACAGGAAGGCAGGCCAGGACAATTAGGAGACAAGAAAGCTCTGGCGGGGTGAACCCTGGGGTTGCCTAGGTATCCAAGGAGCGCCCAAAGAAATAAAAATTATTAGAAAGGAGATAATGGGGAGAGAGAGGAAGAGGGGGTGGGATAAAAGTGGCAGAGAACAGAGGAGGGTAGTAGTTGCGGCACTCGCCTGATTTGAAAGGGGTGACAGTAAGGCCCCCCGGTACAGGACGCCCATCCAGGTCCAGGGGGTGGGAGTTGAAATTGGGTGGTGGGGTGTGTCACCTGGCAAAAGGGGGTAGGGCCACACAGGGTGGGGGAAGGGGTTGGGAAACGGAGACTCAAGCACTCCAGGTGGTAGGAATAAAAGAACATAAGGAAAGAGATTCCTATGGTGGAGCGTGCCTTTTGCAGCTCTGTCCCACACTGGCTTGATGGCCATAGTCCGCATGGTGTCAGCTTGGATAACCATGAGGCTCCTGAGGGCCTGCATAGCCATAGTCAGCATCCCACACAATGCCATCTATGAAAAGCTACAACATGGTGTCAGCTTAGATAACCAGAGGCCCCTGAGGACCTGGATAGCCATCAGTCTGTCTCAGTGGCATAGCTACCATACAGGCAAGCAAGGAAATTGCCTCAGGGCTCGGGGCCTTTAGGTGCTCGGCGTCTTTGGCTGTGTCCTGTTTTTGCAATTCTCATTAATTAAGTAGGGGCCCGAACATGTTCTTTTCCTCAGGGGCCCGAAAAAGTGGTCTGTCTGGTGAAGAGGCTAAGATAGAACACTACTGGTCTGTCTGGTGAAGAGGCTAAGATAGAACATGCAATTAATAATAACTTTCATTCACACAATTTTACTTTTTATAGTTTTTCCCTACACTTTCTATTTTCTTTTATATATTAGATTAGATATCGATCAGTACGTTTCGACAGGTATGTCTTTTACATAGAAAATATTTGACTTTACATATTACGTAGAAAAGCATGGCGAGCAAAGCGAGCAGGGGGCAGAGCCCCCCCCTAGTTATTATTAAAAATAAATACCATCTATATATTTAATACGGAAGCCGTTTTCTTTGCTCCGTCAGTGTGAACGATAGGCCTAACGGATCGGGCTGGAAGTGTTCTCAAATTGAAGATATATTTCTTCCTAGGTGTGCATAAATTTGTTAAAATTTAAAAATTCCGTATAGTTTTATTTTACGGGACGGGCCAGTTTTGTACTACAAACAAGTATAATTCAACGTTCACTTCACAGATGGAGCCACAGGGAGATGTTAATTGTTAAACAAACATTAGTAGTAGTAGTAGTAATAGTTGTATGTGATGCAAGAAAGCAAGCATATCAGCTTATGCAGCATCAGCCAAAAAACAAAAAAAAAAGTCACACAACCATTCCCTCTAAATGTGTCCAGTTCCTCCATAAATTTATTTAACCTATCAACTTCCACAATAACAGATGGAAGTTTGTTCCAGCAATTAACTACCCGCTGGTTAAAGGCAAATTTCTGCACATCTATTCTACATCTGTCCTTCCTCAATTTGAATTTATGCCCCCTTAGGTTCGTAATCTGAACAAGTGGAAGAATCCCATCAGAATTCAGCGTGCTCAACCAATTCAAGGCCTTATACACCTCAATCAGATCACCTCGAAGGTGCCTAGTCTCCAGCCGCTGCAATTTGCAGAACTTAAGCCTCTCTTGGTAAGAGGATCCCTTCATTCCTGCATAAGAGGATCCCTTCACCAATCTTGTTGCCCTTCTCTGTACACGCTCAAGCAAATCTATATCCTTCCTAAAATGAGACCTCCAGACCTGTACGCAGTACTCAAGGCGTGCCCTGATCAGTGCCTTATACAGAAGGACAATCACCTCCTTTTCGCTGCTAACAAAATTCCTGTATATCATTGACAACACCCCATGACTTGCCCTGGCAGCCTGTCTGCATTGCTCAGAAAACTTCATATCTGACTGCACAATTACTCCCAGGTCTTTTTCATTTTCTACCTCCTTAAGTGTAGTACCACACAGTTGGTACGTTTCTCTGCGGTTACTTCTACCCATATGCAGTACTTTGCATTTGTCAAGGTTAAACTTCAGTTGTCACTTCTCGGCCCATCTACCCAAATTTTCTAGATCCTGTTGCAGTAGCACACTGCCATTATTGTCGTTAACAACCCTGCCAACTTTTGTATCATCTGCAAACTTCGACACTAAGCCTGATATACCTTCATCAATATCATTGATAAATATACAAAACAACAGTGGACCCAACACCGAACCCAGTGGAACTCCACTAATAACATTAGTCCACGAAGAGCAGCGCCCATTGATTACAACCCTCTGTCTAGTCCCCACGTTACGCACGCGAGCTCATACACTCATTGCCATTAGTAGTAAAAAATCAGAATAGTTTTATTTTACAGAACTAGTCAATTTTCTCTAGTAGTGCTGCTACCTTAAAATTACACGGAAGAATAGTTTTATTTTACAGAAATATGAAATGAGAAAGGATTCGACACATACTGGTTTACCTGCTCATGATCAAACACGGACTACATTTCTTTATTATTATTATTATTAGCCATATGGTGCAAGGAAGCCTGAGGCTTATACTGCACTAGCCAAAAAAAAAATTTCTGAATTACCCCGAGAGAGAGAGAGAGAGAGAGAGAGAGAGAGAGAGAGAATCACCAAGAAAGAGAAGAATGATGATATCCAGCTGAGGATCCTGGGTGTGCCAAGCCCATACTCACCAGATATGAGCCCCTGGGGTTAGGACAGCTAAAGAAAAACTCTGCTACCAATTGCGAAATTTTCGCAATGGGTACTGCTAGTATTTATTTATTGCCCAACTCTAACCCAAATGAAATCATTAGCTTTATTTATGGAGACGGGGTGTCGTAAATTCATTCATTTATCATTTGGGGGGGGGGGTTGCAAAGTTTGAGAACCTTAACTTTAATGATATAAACTTGATTTAATGATAAAAATGATATAATTCTATGATGCTTGTAAAAAGAAGGTTATCCAACAACAAAGAGTTCAATTGTATTTACCATTGCAATATGATACAGTCCTTCCTTTCCGAGATACCTTTTGGTGTTCGGGTTATAGTCAATTTTATTTTCTTTCTTTCCCTCTCTGGAAAGTTTAATAGTTAATAATATCAGACAACTGCTAGATACATAGAGCTAGAACAAAAGTTTTTGTTCCGCGAAGTTTTTCCACTGCGAATCAATATCTAGCATTTGATTGGCAGTACCCTGCATTTCCCATCAGTCTCCATTCCAGGGGATTCTCAAGAAAGCACTTTCATTTTTTTTTTTTTTTTTTTTTCTCCTGATCACACACCGGCTGCTGGACTTAACTGCAAGGTTTTTAAGCCTTGAGCTCCTGAGCTATCTCTTCTCTTCATCGATTTTTGTGAACTTTCTACGTCTACATCAACATTCTCCGCTGGTTTAAGCTGTCCTATGTTTCTTGCCATATGATGGAAGTCATCGAAGGCTTGGATTATCCTCTAGTGCTTAGATATAAAAACAATGGTAATGGACTTTCCAAAAGAATGTTTCAGCATTATTAATCTTTTCAATGTGGTTTCCGTTGTGTTGGTACTACTCGAACTCACTCCCTTGCATTGCTATTCACTAATACATTATCAACTCGAAATTCGAGTTTCTAGAGCTATTTGCAGATTAAAGTCCACTTATTGTTGTGCTCATACAACCAATAAGAGGACCTCAATCTGGGCTGTGTCTTCAAACGGTATAATTTTAATAATTTAAAGGTCATTAAGTTTAACTATTAAGTAAAAAAGATGGTAATGCCAGATGAAGCTAAGTAAGGCAAAGAAAATTAGTGACGTTTGTGAGAGAAGTGAAAATAACCGCTCATGTGTTAGATTTTCTCTAATTGCAGGTATAAAGTGATAGCAAGTAAAAAGAAATACAATATAGTTTACAGTATTATGTGCGACTTTATATAGCGTCCATATGAGAGGAAAGAAGAAACTCATCTAAATACATACATATACTTACGCTAACTGTACTCTTAATTGTTTATGTAATTATAATCATAACACTGAATGTATGCTGCTGCTTCTTCTTCTTCTTCCAGTCACAGAGCTCCCTGAGGAGCTGTTGTGGCCACCAACAAATTCCTCCAACTGCATGGGCATGACACTTTGCGATGCTGCTCGCAAGCAGCATCGCAAAGTGCCATGCCCAGAAGTTCACTGATTCCATCCTTCCACCTAGTTGCAGGTCTTCCTCTGAATATGAATATATGCAGAACACAGTTAATTATAGTTTAATTATAACTACTGTATAATTATAACATATTGATATCTGTATAGGTATGCAGATTTCCATAATCCGAAACTATAATATATACTGCTTCGCCGACTACACTCACTCCTCAAAACCATCTGGTGCACTGAACAAATTCCGTTAACATGGAGGAAAGCTATTATCGTACCGATCCACAAGAAAGGTGATAACCGGGACTGCAAGAACTACCGTGGCATCAGCCTCCTTTCCATCATCGGAAAGGTCTTTATGAAGATCATCCAGTCAAGACTGCAAAAACATCGCGAGCAAACCAGTCGAGAAGAACAGGCAGGATTTAGACCCGGGCGAGGATGCTGTGATCAAATCTTTGCCATTCGTCAGCTGATGGAGGAGAGGATCCGGTGTGGACAGCGAACCGTCATTGTTTTCATTGACTTTAAGTCTGTTTTCGACTGTGTCCACCGGCCTGCCTTATGGAAACTACTAGAGGTTGAACATGTACCTCGAAAAGTCATCACACTCCTCCAAACTGCATACAACGGTTTAACCAGCCAGGTGCGCATCCAGAATGATTTATCTGAGGAATTTACCATCCAAACTGGAGTCCGCCAAGGGGATGTAGCCTCCCCGTTGCTTTTCAACATCGTGGTCGACGCCATTATGAGGCAAGCATTCAGAAACAGACAGGGCGTACAATATGACAAGGATCACTATGTGACTGACCTGATGTTTGCTGATGATAGTGCTATCCTTGCCGGTAACGACGCTGAAGCCACGGACATCCTCTACGACATTGCCCGCATTGCCCGGCCATACGGTTTGAAGATCAATGCTGGTAAGACAAAGGCCCTGACAACAGATGGGTCGCAAGCCACCATCTATCTCGAAGGCGTCCAGATCGAGCAAGTGCAGGACTTTAAATACCTTGGGTCGCTGGTCCAGGAGAAGAAAGTTGCATCCACCATGGAAATCCACAGCAGAATTGGACAGGCGGCCACTGCGTTCGCCTCGCTCAAATGGTGTCTGTGGAAGAGGACCAACATTTCCACAAAGACTAAAATCCGACTCTTCCGGACTTTGATCCTGCCCATTCTTCTTTACGGATCGGAAACATGGATTTGTCTCAAGTTAGATTTGAACAAACTTGAGGTATTCCAAATGCGATGCCTGCGGCAGATCTTGGGCATCTCTCTTCGCGACCGCATCACTAATGATACCATCCGTGCCAGATGTCAACAGCAACCAACCAACCATTGCCGACCAAATCCAGAAGCGAAGGCTCAGATGGTTTGGCCACGTATGTAGAATGGGCACGAACAGAATACCATCCACACTCCTTTGGAGACAACGACCCACCCAATGGAGCATCCAACGGACCGCGCCTAGGAAAACGTGGGCCAAGCAAGTGGAAGATGACATGAAGTGCCGACGTCTCGACCTTAACCAGGCCAGGACTGAAGCCATGGATCGTAAGGTATGGAAGAACATCACAGAGCAAGTCCGAAACCCTGCGGCACCTACAGCAGCATACTGGTTGCGTGGCCAACCGCCTCCCCCAGCTGCCAGCTAAGGACCAAAGAAGAAGAAGAAGAATACATACTACTACATACATACTAATACAAGTAAATGGATGGCCAGTGCTCAAAACAGAAGGAACTGGAAAGTTGCTGGAGAGGCCTTCATCCTGCAGTGGATTGAAAATGGCTGATGATGATGATGATATACTAATACATTATATAGAGTTGGGGGGGGGGGTTAAAACTGGAACTGATCTTAAAGCCTTTCTAGGAAGGATCAGAACAGAACGCTGTTTTTGCTGTTTTTGTTTGTTATTTGGTTTTTAGGAGCATTAGCAACTAAGGCCATATTGCTCCGGGATATGCGGTGGTCATTCCCTGACCTTTCCGCATCCTCCGTATTTGGTGGTGACGGGCTCGAACCCCGGTCTAATCAAGAAGCATGTGCTACGCACTGCTGCTCCTTCCCACCTGGCTACGGAGGCGCCTAACAGAACGCTGAAACTTTGGCATACTTCCAATTTATATATAAAAATAATTCTTAAATAAAATATAAATGCTCCAGGCATAATATATTATGAGTTTAAAATACACTATAAAATATCGGTGTAAATACACCATAGTCAACTCATAATGAAAAACTACATAAATAATGTAAAGGCATCGATTTAATTGTATCTCATATTGTGACTACCTTCACAACGAGTTACCGTGTATTGCACTACCTCGAATAAGTAACGTTTCACTAACAGAGAAGACTATTGTTACTTATTCTCAGTGGGCACCACCACCACCACCACCCAGACGGCACCGTTTCAAGGCTTATTGCCTGTCCTCGGTGGGTGGCAGGTACCCTGGTGTTGTAATAATGCCAACCCAGTTGTGAAGTTATTTACACAGTATGAGGGTTAAAAGGTAATATATGCAAATCTTTTGGCATCTCTCATATTGTGGAAATAACTTCATAACTGGGATGGCATGATTGCAAAACCACGGTACCGGTCCACCCACTGAGGATAGGTCAATAAGACTTGAAACGATGCCGTCTAGCTGTGTCATTGAGAATAAGTAAGAATAGTCTTCTCCATAGTGAAGCGCTTCTTATTCGAGTGCAATACATGGTAACTCGCTGTTTGAAGGTAGTCACAATACAAGATACAATTAAATCGATGCCTTTACATTACTTATGTAGTTTTTCATTACGAGTTCACTATGGTGTATTTACATCGATATTTTGTAACAAAAATAATTCGAAATTTTATGCAAAAAATTAGTGAGAGAAGTGTTCACTAATTTTTATGACATTTCTGATGGCTTGACAGATCTTTCTAAAATACCCAAATGTAAAATTTCAGGAAAATCCTTCGAGTGGGAGTCGAAAAAAACGAGTCATGCCTTAACGTTAAGGATGAACCTGCTTATATATTCATTTATTCCTTCGACCGCTTTTTTTAATATTCGAATAAGTTACTATTGTTTTTACGATGCGAATGCCAAAGAGGACTTAATATGTGCCTTTTGTATTATAATAAAACAAAAGGTTACTGTTTGTCTCTTTATTTACTTAACTGTCACTTCTTGTTATATAATGAGACACTGACCAGGTTACAGACGTTGAAACTTCAGGTGTGGCTATCCTTTAATATCGAACTACCAAAAGGAAATCCAGTCAAGGAGTACTCAATAACTATCACTCATCGTAAGTGATAGTTCGATATTATAGACCGAATATTGTGGATGATCCTTCACCTATTTAATGCACCAATCGGCTATAAGCTCAAATCTGAAATTTCTGCGGCACAGTATTGGCTCGAATCAGTATGGGGTAGGTCAAATGAAAAAGGTCGCACACACAAACAACTAAGTTTTAAAAGTTGCGTGTTTATCACTGATGTTTTTAAGTTCGTAATCTAGAATCTGTTTTTCGCATTCTTCCCACTTTTCATCTTTCTTACGTTAATTAGAATTCGTAAAAATAGTCCTACGTTTATTTTTTAGCTGTAATTCTGTCCTTCTTACTTTTCTTTCTTTCTTTCTTTTTCTTTTTTTTTTTTTTTTTTTTTTTTTGAGTGACGCCAGAGAATATTATCTCGGAGTAGCTCAGTCAAGCTTGAAACGAAGTAGGAAGTCATCACCATCAAGGTTGCAACTTTTGCAATCTTTGTTTCACTCTAAATGCTCAAAAGTCATCTCAAAAAAAAAAAAAAAAAAAAAAAAAAAGACAGAAAGAAAGAAAGCGTCCTTTTGCGTTATGCAATCGACTTTCAAACAATTTGGACCTTTTAAAAATTCTTATTTTATTTTCATTTATTTCTTTTCTTCGTTCGTGTTTTATTTATAGAGATTTATACATGAAAGTATCAAGCTCACTCAGGAAAAACCCCATAGAATCATTTTATTTTATTTTTCAAGCCTATTGGTATTTAAATAAGATATTATATAATTAGTACATGTATTTCTTATTCGAATTTATTTAAAGGTATCGTTCGAAAAATGCTAATTATATTATTAATAAATAATATCTTTTATTATTTATTATATAAAAATATAACAAATTGGGGGTGGGAATAAAATTTTATAATTTAAGAAAATGCATCTTTTTCTGCTACTGTTACTCCAAATCTCACCACCGAGAACAAGTTTAAAAATTCTTTTCAGTAAACTGTTCATTTCTAAATTCCATACATTTAAAGCATAATTAAGGACAGAACCAATAAAAGCAAACAAAAAAAAAAAAAAAATTAAATCACTATTTACAAAGAAAATGTATTCCTAATATAATAAGATGAAAATATATTTAAAAAAGCGTAATTTATTAAATGTTATGCTACTATTTATACCAACTTGAGGAATGATCTATCCATAATCCAAGGTATTGAAATTATAACACTAATTTCAATCCTTTCACAAATACAAGGATTAAAAATTTTTGTTCAATCCGATACATCTATTTCCAGAGCACCCTCGGTACTCCGGAAATAAACGTATCGGGTTGAACAAACCACGAATTAACATGTGACTGCAAGCGTTATCTTTATTGGACATTAAAGGGAATCAAAGCCTAGAGAAATTTCATAGGCGGGTCGTCAAGATCATTCACTAACCGCATCTCTTTCACGCTGCAACGCTACCCCTTCTCACCTGTTGGTCTAAAATATTTATTCCATCTTCAGCAGTCGATACTACGAACATTCTCACGTCCATCTTTGACCATGGAAACACACTGATACGACTTAACGTTTCTTCACCATAAACATGTTTTCAACATTTCAAACGATTCTGTTGCAGATTTTCTCAGTTTAAAGCAAAATTTCATATTCGTTCATTGCTGCATTGCGAAATCTGGACACGGAACGTTAACGCTACTGATGAAACTTGTTACTCACAACCTCCTGGACAATCACTGTACCACCATCTGTTGGAGGAATTCTGAACTACAACAAAACACTTCCATTTATTATCAAACTCATCGTCCATGACTTCAACAGCACCAGTTAGGGAACTCTATTGCCACATCTCGTATCTGGCTCTCATATCCCTTATCGACAAATCCTCGAACTGAAAATACTAAAAGTAATGGAAAAAGAAGTGTTACGTTCCACGCGAGTTGGAAAATACAGAAATGTAATTTTTAAATAATAGAAATAGAAAAATTAGTAAATTATTCCATATTTTATTGGATGTGTTTATGCTTCATTCTTTTCTATCTTTAAATGGGTTTAACGAATTCTTACAATTAAAATACACCTAAAATTTTATCTACATAACTTTGTTCAGTGTCTATTTTAGGGTTGCACTTGGGGAATAGCAACCCTAAAATAAATTATACACTTGGTGGGGTTGACTTAAAAACAGTAGAGGAAGAAAGGGAGCTGAGAGTTACGATAAGGACATATATGAAGTTTTCTGAGCAGTGTAAACAGGAGGCCAGGAAAGCCCATGGTGTAATATCGATGATTTATCCAGCGTTATCCTTTGGAGATAGCGAGGTCATAATCTCACTGTATAAGGCAGTTGTAAGACCACATTTGGAATACTGTGTTTGAGTATGGAGACCTCATCTGAAAAAAGACGTTGAGCTTCTTGAAAGGGTCCAAAGACGGGCAACTTGCATTGTGAGATCGGCAAATTGGCAACTAGACACCCGAGAGGTGACTTGATTGAGATTTATAAGGCTCTGATAGGGGTTAGTAAAATGAACGATGGCGGAATTTTCACTGTTATAGAGAATTCCAAGTACTCGGGAACATAAATTAAAATTACAAGGGAAGTGGTTTAGACTATATTGTAGGAAGTTTTCTTTTAGTCAGGGGAGTCGTCGATTGCTGGAACAGGGTTGCCTTCCCACCTTCGCAAGTAGAGGCTGACAGTTTGAATAAATTCAAAGCTCAACTGGATAGTTATCTATGTGAGAAGGGAAGCAAATAATTCGTATTTTATTTTATTTTTTCGGCCAATGCAGCAAAAGCTTGTGCCTTCCCTGCACTATATGGCAATTACAGTACTATTAAAAAGAAATCTTAAATACTGTATATGAGTAAAAATATGTTGATGTCTGACTCACCAAAACAGAACACGTAGAAAGTTTAGGCATAATGGAGAAGGGTGAGTGTGGAGCAGATTGGTCAGCTTTCCCGAGACCGGAATTACAATGGTGGTAGAAATTGGTTTCGAGAACTGTAATTAAAAGGCTCCTTATGCTTATAAGTTAAATACAGCAGCTTCGGGTTTTCATCTCCCAACATTTAAATTGGCCCATAAACACACTTTGTGCAGATGTTGTTGTTATTTGGTTTTTAGGCGCATTAGCAACTAAGACCATATTGCTCCGGGATATGCGGTGGTCATACCCTGACCTTTCCGCATCCTCCGTATTTGGTGGTGACGGGCTCGAACCCCGGTCTAATCAAGAAGCGTGTGCTACGCACTGCTGCTCCTTCCAACCTGGCTACTTTGTGCAGAATACGCGATAAACCATGTGAAACCGCGCACCATCCCAAAATAGCCGATGCACCAAAAATTCCCAAACGAAGAACGAAATTAATATATCCTAATTTATTAATTAATTTCTTAATATATCTTTTTAATCTGCATTTTTCACAAATTTAAGGATAACATAAGTTTGGATTTTGTATAGTATATATATATATTTTCTTTAGTTGGCAAAATTGTGACTTAAAACGTTTAATCACAAATATTATAAGTCTTGAAATTATGAAAAGGATTAGAGCTGTTCCAAATTTATCGCAATGTTTCTCTGGTGGAAATGGGACTATGAAGTGTAAATTGGATTTAAAACCTCCCAGAATGAATAAAGCATTCTCTGAAAATTTCGTGTCACTCCGTCTCGTCTCGGTAATACCTAAACATACCGTTATTTATATATATAGATATTTATATATTTTATATAAATTTTATAACAAGGTATAATTTTTATAAATTTATAAAAATGTATTAAAAATTATAATAAAATTATAAACAATTTCCAAATTTCAATTGATTCAATTTTAATGAAATCTTGGTCATCTATACAAATCGTTTATAATACCAAAATATAAAATTCTATGAAATTCCATTACAGTGCGAGTCCATTTGTTAAGTGTGGACGTTGGACATTTACCGTATTTAGCTGTCAGGAGCTCGAAACGCGTGCACTACTGTGTCGTTGGTTGACCGCTACACTCTCAGCCACACAAGACGGACGAACAATCTGAATAAAGCTACCGTTATTCCATTAACGTCCCGTGGGGCCCCCAATCGGCCTGCGAGACTGGTCTAGGAACTTTTCGATGTGGGTAAAAAAATAAATAAAAAATCTGTTCTATATTAATAAATGAAACACTTCTTTGTCATTTTTCTGTATTTAACCTTTTAAAAATAATTGAATTTATTCGTCCGCTGTTAAGTTCCTTTTTAATCTCATTTACGAAAGTAGTCCGTACAGTACACCTAGGCAAATAAAATAAATAAATAAATTTTCTGTTTATACTCCGGAACGACCAAACGGTCAGAAGAGTTCACAAGATAGACAGAATACAAGAAACAGCACCGTATTCAGCAGTCATGACCGGCCTCCGTAGCCGAGTGGGTAGGAGCGGGAGTGCAGTAGCACACGCTTTTTGAGTAGACCGGGGTTCAAGCCCCTGATTGCTGAATACGGTCGATCTGCCAACCCGCACTGGACCAGCGTGGCAGATTATGGTCTATTTCCCTTAGCATGAATTGTTGAGGAGGCTTCCACCTGCAGTGGGTTGATAATGGCTGCACTTTACTTTTATTCAGCAGTCATGGGTTTCAACCCGGGTCACTCAAGGCACGTGTACTTATGCACACGCGCGACTGACCACTAGGCTACGGCGGCCTTCTATATAAATAAATCTGTAGTTATCGTCAATCCATTGCAGGATGGAGGCCCCTCAAAAGGTCACGTTGGGAGAAATGGACCAATATTTACGACACTGGTTCAGCGCGCGTTAATAAATCGACCATATTTAGCAGCAAGGGGTTTGAACCCCGTTCCCCTCAAAGAGCGTATGCTTTTGTACTCCCGCTCCTCTACCACTAGGATACGGTGGCCTTAGGAAATAAATACTTTATAATACAATGTATTTAAATTTAAAAATATATAATGGTAGTGGCCCGCAAAAAAAAAATAATGACCCTCCGGTGGTGAACATTTGAACTATCTTTTTTTTTGTTTCTAAAAAAAAAAAAAAAAAAAAAAAAACACTAAATTTTATGCCTCTAATGTTTTAAATTTTAGGCATAAAGTTTAAAACATTAAATTTTAAACCTACGTGAATTTTTTTTATGCGGCATTGTTTTACAGTTTTTTTAATTTTATTTTTTTAAACAGCTAATGACTACCCTGTAACTACTCAGAAGTTAACGAGGCACACCATTAATTCCTTAACTGATTTTTTCCCCTTCCATCCTTGTGGAGGAAAACTCGTCAGTAGCCACACCCTCGTTTCGACATCGTTTGGGGCATCTTTTGCATCTAGTGATAGAACTGCCTGTGAGATATGGTTTTGATTCTATAGAAACAGAGTTTGAAGTCGATTTTATACGCATGCGCAGAAAACCATCTAGTTGCTTCCTGATGCAGTTCTTATCTGACCTAACGTACACTGATAAGTAACTCATCCGTTACTGTCAATAATAACCAGAATAAGTAAATATTTCATATTTTTTATTCATGTTCACTCAACGCTGAAGAGAAAAAAAAAGGGGGAGGGGTCATTTGAGAATTTGTAAATATTCGCCAACGATAACCTTGCGCAGCACGGTAATCCCAGAGATAAACTGGCAGACCAAGCTTATCGCGCATCCCATATTATGATGCATGTGTATATGTTTCCTACCAAATAATTTATGCCTTCGCATCCAAATCTAATCTTTAATTACTGAACATAATGAGTAACGATGGTTGAAACTTATCACGATGAGCACATTCACTTTCTACTATTGTATTCTTCTGTAAAAACATCAGGTATGGCTTTGATTCTATTTTGAAAGCAATCTTCCTTTAATTACGATTTCAACGCGTATATCAAATATCAGTAAATTACAAATTCTTGGTGACGCCATCCCATTTCCGTTTCTGTACTTTCATGTTTGCGTTTATTTTTAAACTACAATTTGGAAACAGTCCTTTTTTTTTTTTCTTTCCTCGAATAGAATATTCCACACTAACATAGAATTAGCTAATTCAGTAACGAAGCATGAAATTGAAAGAATAAATGATTTTTAAACTGAGAAATTAATGAGGAATTAATATCTTGTTTACTAGTTAGTCAAAGAAATTTAAGAAGCAACAGCAAATACGCTTCGTTATTACTTGGAAGGTCATCCTTGTTGATAGTGAATATTTTTAACTTGCATATTTTTAATATTAAATATTAAATATTTACATTGAAATATATTTTAAAATATCTGAATATAAATATTTTTATATCGAATATTTTTAACTTGGAATTTTCATAATGTAATCAAAAATTTGCATTCATATCTGTCTGTGCTGTGTGATATTCTATTAGTCTTAAAATAGCTAGTTGAAGGGGAAATGAATTCTACAAACAAACTGGAAAATGCAGCCCTCACTACTTGAAAAGATCGCAGTAATACAACTCTTTTGCCGCCCCTCAGAGCTAGCGCTTGGCTTCTGTATTTGCGTGGCCCTAGCATGATCTAATTATAGCTAATTTACCTACAGGTATTATAATTATCTGTAGGTAAACTAGGACACCATGATATTACTTTCCTCGTTTTCCACTGTTGTAATTATGAGAAGAGCAGTTCATAATTCCCAATGGATCGCGATTGGTTAATTTGGTCGAATAATAAACGGCTCGTTAACAAGTTTATTGTTCGCCTCAAATAAGTATTAACTATGAATAGTACAGTATCAATTTACGAAATATTGGCAGCTTGCATGGTTCCCCCAAAACTTTTAACTAAACACCCATATATATATTCTGTGCCCGATACTTTTAGATATCTATGAATGGCAAACGTTAGTGAAAGTTTTATGATACATCCACAAAGACAACATAAATTAAGTACAAACTGCTATATCAAAAAATAATGCTACAAACCTGATTCTTCCTTTGAAGTGCACTCTGTAAAGATTTCTCATACATAAATCCCGTCTAGATAGATATAATAATTCTTTTAGATTATAATAAACATTAATAATACGCGTTTTATGTTTTCTGTTTTTCACTCTACTAAATCTTCTGCTACCTACTTTAATTTCTCAAACCACCACATGGAGGCGCACTAACGATTAAAAATCGCTACCCTGAAGATGAGAAGCAGAAAACATGTCAACAAGTACAGTATTCAAGTTTATTTATTTTTTAGTTTTGTTTCACTAAGGAGAAGACTGTGTTTTCAGTAAGCGTACACAATAGTCTTTCACAGAATTTTGAATAACGTGCTCACCCACGCTTGCTTCTGGAAATTTCTCGCCGCCCACATATAAATCACATGCCCACGTGTAAACACCGTGATATATATTGCAATTATTATATTTTGTTATATTATATTATTCTACAAAATAAATTAAAAAAAAACTAAACGGTTATATTGAAAGGTTATTTCTCTTATCAAAAGGCTATTTTCTTATATATTTTAATCATTACTGTATATATTAAAAATGTTTTTAACCAACCGCATGACTTTTCGCGACTCACTCAAATTCCTTCACTAACCTCAAGCTCTCGTGGTAGTACAATTGATAGGATCACGGGCGTATTCAGGAGTGGGCAGAGAGGGAAAATCCCCTCCCCCTTAACCAAAAATTCGAAATTAAAGAAAATTAATGCAGGAGAGGTTTTAAAAAACCTCAAATTCCTGGTCACCATGCCCATCCCCCCCTACGATGATACCTGGATACGCCACTGTAGGATCGCCGTCCTTCCTCCCCACGCCGGGTGGAAAAGACCTGAGTTCGAGTAACGTCGATGACGTGTGGAATTTTTATGGGCCTTTTTCACAACGTGGCTGAGTTAGTCGGTCTCAAGAGAGAGAGGGTAGCATGGTTTTTTTCTCCCGGAAAGTCGGATTTTTCGACCTCAGAACATGCAATTTACAAACAAAATGGTTTTGTCCTATGTGGGGAGGACAGCGATTCTAGCAATTGTGCTACACACGAGGGCCTTTAATAGGTAACAAATTGGGATCAGTGTTAAGAACACTATGTAATCCCTTGAATCAAATTTTTAGTAGGTTAGTATCGCCTAAACGGTATCAACTGCCATATAAACAGAGTAAATATTCCCCTATTTGCATTTACGAGACCATCAGTTATCTGACTCACGCAGTTGAGCTTAAAAAGTTTTCCTAAAGTTATTTAGAGGTTGGCCTTTCCTCCTTGACAGTATTGAGTTTGTTGCTTCTCACTCGTTTTGGAGAGGTCTGGGCTCGATTCCCATCTACGATTGGAGGAATTTCTAAAAGCCTCTTCAATTAGGGCTGCAGTTAGCCGATCTCAGGAGGAGGAAATAGGATTTTCTCCCCGAGTTACTCCGATTTTTTAGCCCGCAGAACATGCAAATCGACCCGTGAAAATGCATATTTATTAGGTTCTTCCGTAAATGATTACATCTACCCACATTACATCTACCCATCTATTTTGTATGTAAATTGCGTGTGTTCTCTACTCGATTTGTCTGTTTGCTGGACGAAAAAAACCCCAGTTTCTGGGGGGGGGGAAATCTTACTATCTATGCCTGAGATCGACTAACTCAGTCACGGAGTGAAAAAGGCCCACTAAAGTTCCTCGCGTCATCGACAGGATTCGAACCCCGGCCTTTTCTACCCCGGTGTGGGGAGGACGATGATGATACCTCTGTGCTACACGCGCAGACTGCAAATTCCACAGTCATAATTTAAGTTGCTGATGCGCCTAGGGCCCAACCGCTGGTGAATTAAAACTTTGTTTTTCCGTTATATTTAAATAAGGAGGTCAGCCTAATCCTATATTATTATTATTTTAATAAATTTATTATCCTACTCATTGCGAATAAACTAATAGCAGGCGAGATTGGAAATTGGAATCAATATTCTTCTGGCTCATTCACTCATCCTACATAAGGATACCTTGATGTTCTGATTTTGGCCAATGCATGTGCGCTGTATATCATCACATCCTTTTTTTTTTTTTTTTTTTTTAGTGTTCAAAAAAAGTGTTCAAAGCGTCGCTATGGGCACGCTTCAGTTAATTGCTAAGTCTGATACATGAGAGACAGTTTGTGAGTGGCAGGTCGCTTTTCTGCGTTCTGTTGAGTAAATAAATTTAAAAAACTTTCTGTTTATACTCCAGGACAACCTCGCGCTTGAAATAATATAAATAAATATAAATTGATATAAATTAGTAATAAATACAAAATGAAAAGAGGCATTTACTTTTATTTTGTCAGTGTTACTGCAGCAGTGCCATAGCTCTATGGCATTTCTGCAATAACATATGACATTCATTGAGCCGATAGCAATGGCAGTTCTTGAAGGCAATCTGCTCTGAAAAATGAAAGTCTTTCAGGAAATACAATCCACTGCACTTAGCTAGTATACAATTCTACCATATATCGATAGCTATTGTAATGGCTACTGTTCATGTCGAAAAACTATTTTCTGTTGTTCATATAATCTCATTTTCGAAATATAACTGCCGTACGTTCTGTGCAACCAGTTGCACTTTCCTAAATAAGGTTATGAATTACTTATTAGATTATGTACATCTCTTGTGGCACATAAATAAATGCCTCCGATCATTGTATGTCATTTAGAAAATTAGTAATCTCACCCTTTTTCTGTGTTCATTTTATTGCCGTTGTTTCCAGGAGAGTGATTCCATATAAAAAAAAAAAAAAAATTATTTTGCTTCAAGCATACAATATATTACCCTTGTAATGGTTATATATATATGCGTGCGTGTGAAAACGTGACAATGTAACTGTATTCGAATATAAAAATTATTTATTTTGTTCTTCAAAGTTGGAATTTTTCCATGTTGCCCACACTGATCTCCAAAAAACCTTGCCTAAAGCAGACTAAGTCGACCACAGTGTAAAAAACAAAAACAAAATAATGATAAATAAATTATAAAATTCCTCCTATTAATTGCAAAAATGTTCACAATTTTATTATAAATAGAGATGGTTTACGAAGTCTTCCGTAAAGAAATGTAGAAAAAACTCCAATTTATTTATGTCTTTTCTGTTGAACATTACCTGTACTATTTCAGAACTGTATATACAGTATTTCAATTGTATATTTGTATATTCATCATTTTTTAAGGGAACACTCCCTAAAAAAACCCATTGGCTTATGTGTTCTCCCTCCCTTTTTGCTGTTATCTCCTAAAAAAGTGTAACATAAAATACGGATAAATAAATTATTATTATTAAAGTGGTTCTAACCCAGGGCTTTCCCATACGAAATGGAAGGAGAGCGATAATAACAATGTACTACCAGCGAGGTCGGATTACAGATAATCAAAATACCCAAAATCAAAATGCGAACATTTTATAACATTAAAAGTATCAAACACCAACTTCAAAACACGGGCAATTCAAAATACCAACAGGTTCAAAATGGCAACTGTCGAAATGCTAACGGACTTAATGCTGGCAGGATGAAAAAGATCAAAGTAACCTAAACGTGAACTGTTCAAAATGCAGATACGTTACATTATATCACCATTCTTTGCATTGTAAAAATGTTTCTTCTTTATGAGATTTTTTCCAGGCCCTTAACGGGTACTAGTACCAAGTGCATGGGGCGGTAGTTGTGTCCAATTACTCTTATCATTGTTTATTTTTATTGTTAGTCGAGGAATTCTCTGACTGTCCTACAGGTGTACAGGCTCGCGGCTTTCTGGAGTTCCGTGTAAATGTTTTCTGGGAGGCCTATTGCTGTAGGCCCTACAGCAATAGGCCTCCTTTAGCACCATTCCGGTGGTTGACATAGTGATCGGGATGATCATTACTTGTTCCATACGCCACATTTCTTTCACTTAGCATTAGTAGAGGCATACGATGCAAGAAAGCAGGCTTATGTAGCATCAGCTGGCGAAGGATGGAAAAGGCTGGAGGTTGAATCCTGTTAATAACGCGAGAATTTTTTTTTTTTTTTTTTTTTTTCACTCCATGACCGAGTTAGTTGGTGTCAAGCAACGGTTTTTCGTTCAGTAAAGACTCTGTCTTAGGTCTTTGTGCTTCCTGATCTTTTCCTCGTAGATTTTCTGGAGAATGCTGGTGTTGGTCATCGCTATATCGATCACGTAGGTAGCCATTTCCTTCTTCTGTCGATGAGTGTTATATCTGGTCTGCTGCGAGGGATCGTCATGTTCCTTACTATGGCATTCTCACAGTACAGTCTGTGAGTAGGGGTCCTGAGGCTCGTACTTGTAATACGGTACACTTCCTTTGATCAGCTGGTATTTTTGTGCAGCTTGTGATGTATCATCCTATCTTGTCGTATCTGTGAGTATACTTCGTTTGGGTGATTACCATGCATACTGCGGTGTTGTGCCCAATTGCTTCTGCGGCCAGGTGGCATCGTCAACATGTGTTATCTGTTATTCCGGGGTCCTTAGCGTTGCATTTCCTGGCGTTGATTACCTGGTCTTGGATGGCGAGCATGGATCCTTCAGTCTCAGGGAAGAGCCTTCTTTTCGTGAGCCAAGCGTTGGAAGCCAACTTATCTATGCAGTCTTGATGGAGGTTGTTGTACTGTCTGCAAGGTATGTCATCTTCGTTCATCTGTCTATCTTTGTTTCTTCTGTCTGTGGGAGTGTGGTCTCCTTGTTGAGGTTGAGTGTTGTGCCAATTGACAGTTTTCAAACTCGGGACAATAGAAAAGGCTGGAGGTTGAATCCTGTCAATAACGCGAGAATTTTGTTTTTCACTCCATGGCCAATGTGAACATTTTATTTATCTAACCGTTCAATTAGATCCCCATGAAAATGTTAGTTTCTAGATGATACAATTTATAAAACTCATCTTTATTGGTAAGAATACTGTTTCGTGGCCCAACTGATCCTGCTGCTTTTCTCTGCACTTTTTTCCGACAGCTCTACATCCTAAAAGTAGGTTTCTAACTTTATATTCAGTATTCAAGGCAGTGATAATGATACAGAAGAACCCCAGAGTCTGCCTAGCTACTTGACTGGACTGCTCAGATAACGTAATATTAGAGTACACAATTATATTATCTCCGAATCAATCTCATTATCGATAACCTTGAGTTTAACGAATATATATGTATTCTGAGATTACTATTTATGCAGATGCGTCTTCCAACGTTAAACCGCCGATGTCATTTCTCAGCTCATCCAAATAATTTATCTAGGTCTTCTTGAAGCTGCATACCGAAATTAATGAAATTATTCATCCTACACACCTGTGTATCATCAGCGAATGTCGACATCAAACTTGAAATGGCTAAGTCAATGATATTTGATAAATATTATAAACAGTTACGGGAATTAAACACTGAGCTCCTGGATGCCCAACCCAGAACATTAACGCATAAGGAGAAGCGGTCGTGGATAACCTTCTATCTTCTGAACTAAACTAACCCTTTATTCGTAGTAGTAACTTTCCCCTGACGACTCATTGATCCAGTTTAAACGGATATACGGACAACAATCGTTCATGTTGTATTGTAACAAAAAGTGTTCATTGCTGGAATCTGTTCCACCTGTGGTTGTGGAAGTTGATAGCTTAAATAGTTCCAAGGAAGAACTGAACAGATTTTAGAGCGAATGGATAAGTGAATAAAAATTGAAGTGCTTTTTTTTTTTTTTTTTTTTTTTTTTTTTGTTGGTTGATGCTGTATAAGCTTGCTTTCTTGCATCATATGCCATTACTAATGCTAATACTTGGCACTGCTCTCCTCTCCGTAGCGCGTGCCGGAAACCTGGGCGATAAAGTTAACCCAAGAGCGGATGGGAGCAAACCATGTACTGCAACAACTTTCTATTGATTAAGACTGGAAATCCAAATTCCATGGATTTTCATCAACTCGATGATGACATAATCCACCTAAAGAGACCGAAGACCGAGGCTGATGACATAATCCACCTAAAGAGACCGATGCTCCCTAAGTATAACATTCAAGTTTCCTGATTCTGCATCCTTTACCAAACCAGTCAATAGGTAATCTTTCACTATTTCTCACGCAGAAATGTCCTGAGAGCGTAGCCGGCCGGATTTATTTATTTATTTATTTCGTAAGATGTGATCAATACACTAAGGAACCAGTTTTTAATTGCTTCCTTCGTGTATCGTGGCCGGGATATCCAACCAACCGGTTGGTTCTGCACCATCGTGATAACCAGCGCGAGGCGGGAATCGAACCCGCGAACTTTGGGTTGCCAGGCAGGCACTTTACCTACGCGGCTAGCCCCGATAATGGTGCGAAGAATGAAATGTTGACCTGCTGGGGAAACGACCAGCCATATAAACTCTGAGGCTCTTCTGAAATTCACCTCATTCAGTAGAGTCCCAGTTAAGGTGGAGTTCCAACCTCAATACCATGAAAGTTGTAATTTCGTTATGGGACCTAATGAATGGCTCACAAGAAGAAATTGTCCAGGATCAGAATATCACACAGGCAAAGAGAATTTTGCTTAAGAAAGATGGCAAGCTTATTCGAACTCATAGCATCATACTGATTTTTAGTTCAATAAACCTACATTCATCAGTGAAAGCCCGGTATTTGAACTCTGGAATTCGTCCGTACATTCCAAACAAAATAAGATGTTAAGAGTGTCAGAAATGTGAACACTCTCAAAAAATATGTCGGGGGAACGCAGTACGTCTAAACAATGGATCGAAGAAGCTTGCCCGAGCTGATTGTAGTGCTCACTTTCGCTTTGCTTCAATTGTAAAGGCACCTTCTCCGAAACTTATGAGTAGAGGAAATACGAGAAAAATTCCAGAAATACAAGATAGAAAAGAATGTCTCATTTTTAGAAGAAAGAAAGCAATTACAACAGATGCCAAGACGTACTTATGCTGAAGCCTCACAATTATTTCATTCAATATCAGCTCAGAGGGATACCTGGATTTCACCAAGAATTTCCATTTCTGAATGAACTAGATCCTTACTCTCTTCTACACCTCGTTCCTCAAATCAGCAGACTGAAGATAGGAATAATCTTGATACCACCTACTGCTCATACAACTCCAGTAAGGCATATCCAAACAGGGAACAGATTCCGTCAGGAAGAAATTCACTTACTCCTCGTTATGGATATCACTGAAATTTCCAGTGAAGACGAAACCATTGCGGAGACTCATCCGGAGCGTAATACAGGCGCATGACCTATTATTTTCAAAAAGAGATAAAATGAAGACTGACCGCCTAATTCAGACTTTCAAAAAGCAGACAGATTCAGCTTCGTCATTTAAGTCCAGACAATGAACAGTGTCGTCCAATAGAATTCCAGAGACTTTCGCAGCAGTATTGATGACACCGATGTGTTAATTAAGGGTCATAATGCAGTTGGTATCTGCGTACAAGAGACATACACTGGGTGATCACTGAATTATGATCACTTGTCTAATACTTTGTAGGTCCTCCTTTTGCTATCAGTACAGCAGCTGTCCGACGGGGCATTGATTCAACAAGATGTCGGAAGCGTTCGGGAAGTATGGCCAACTAAGCTGTGTGTAATGCGATCAGCAATGCACGTATGGAGGTGATTGATGTATCCAGACGCTTGATATGCCTTTCCATAGGTCCCACAAGTGCCCAATAGGATTGATATCGGTGGTGGTCGGAGGCCAATCGATAACTAGAAGTCAAAACTCTGTACCTCAAACCATAACTGCGTACCTCAAACCATAACTGCACAACAAGTGCCCGATGACTCGGCGCATTGTCATCTTGGAAGACAGCATCGCCATTCGGGAATTCGGGAAGGCAGATTGGGAAAAAGTACACTTACCATGTATCTTTTGATGATCAGATCTTCGACTCTTATGTTATTAACACGTCACCGATCACATTAAAAACAAATACCAGCAGCTACGTCTACTACAATGACCCAATCACAGTCAAGCAACCATAGAACCTCATGAAGACTGTAAGACTGCAAAAAAAGGGGGTGAGGGAACCGAGCGTGGAATCTATTCCGTAAACACCTTACAACCATGAATTTCATAAATTATAAGAGACTTAAGGCCAAGACCCGCCACATCAGGAAGGAAGCTAAAAGAGACTCCTGGAATCCGTTTGTAACCTTATTCTGATGTAAGAATAATATGGAAAAAATGAAGACACTAATTGGCAATTTTCCTCCATTATTCTCTTCACTTTTCATCTGGAATGAATGGGCAGAGGAACTTTTTACTCCTGCAGAGATTACGAATGCCCTACGGAACCGTATTTCACAGTTTTCCGCATCGACTGAATAAAATCCATCATTCCAGAAGATTAAAGCTTCAGCAGAAAAATTCCAACCGAACCTCAGAATCACTTCTTTACTCGACATTCAACTACTAATTATGCTCGAACTTCACGAAGCCATATCTATCTCAAAGAACAGTGCTGCTGGTGGCGACGGAATATATTACATTACGCTCAAACATTTAGATAACAAATTATTATCCTAGCTGCTGACGTACAATCGCATCTCCATTGAGCGCCCATTCATGGCATCACTCCTATGTATTGGCCATTCCTAAACCATGAAAAGATTACTGTAATCCTCACAACTATAGACCATTTATCTTTTACCAGCTGCTTGAGTAAAACCATGATGCAAAAGAAAGCAAGCATATACAGCATCAGCCAAAAAAAAAAAAAAAAAATCCTATCTCATAGAACCATTGGCTCTAAAAGTTTAACCAGTTCTTTCCAATCCAAGTAGCACATTTACTTATATTGTAAACTTAGACAGAAATGTAAATATCTTGCAAATATTCATTTGTTTTGCAAAGTATCTATAAAAATGGACTAGAGTGGTATTTCAAATAAAAAAATAAATAATAAATATAAAAAATGGATAAATTTCATAGCAAGAAATTATAGATTTCATTGCAAACCCAGACCTTTCAGCTAATTTCACAACGACAGAAGGAAATTTATTCCAGCAATCCACCACCTGCCGGCTAAAGGCAAATTTCCAAACATCTATTGCCAAACTGTCCTTCCTCAATTTGAGTTTATGACCCCCAGGCTCGTAATCTGAGCAAGAGGAACAATCCCATCAGCACTGGGCCTGCTCAACCCATTCAAGGCCTTATACACCTCAATCTGATCACCTCGCAGGTGACTAGTGTATAGACGATGCATTTTGAAGAATTTAAGCCCCTCTTAGTAAATGCACCCCTTCGTTCTCCTTACCAATATTGTTTCTCTTCTCTGTGCTCGTTTTAGCAACTCTACATCCTTGAGGCCTCTAGACCTGTAGCATTGCCTTATACAAAGAAATAATCACCTCCTTCTCCCTACTAGCAACATTCCTATATATCATTAACCTTCCCTGGCAGCCTGCCTGTACTACTCAGAAAATTTCATATCTGACTGCACAATTACCCCCAGCTCTTTTTCATTCTCTACCACCCTGAGAGTAGGACCACACAGTTGGTACGTTTGTCTGGGGATATTTCTATCCATATGCAGTAATTTGCATTTGCGAATGTTAAACTTCAGTTGCCACTGTCAGCACATCTCCCCAACTTTTCTAGATCCTGTTGCAGTAACATACTGTCATTAACAACCCTGACAACCTTTTTATCATCTGCACACTTAAATATTAAGTCTGATATACCTTCATCAATATCATTGATAAATATATAAAACAACAGTGGACCTAACTCCGAACCTGGGGAATTCTACTAATAACATTAGTCCACGAAGAGCACTGTCCATTGATTAGCACTCTCTGTCTTCTCCCACTAACCGATCACTTTATCCACAACAGCAACTTTCCCTTAATGCCATATCGCTCCAACTTGTAGAGTACTCTTCCATATGCGACAGTATCAAAAGTTTACCTGAAATCGAAGTACACTGAAAGGACAGAATTCGTGTGATACCTGGGCAACGCGAGGTTGTCACCCCTCTCGCTAGTGGACGAACCCACCACTTCGCTGGTATATAGATACACAGCATTCACTTAGACGGTAATTCGATGTCAGTATGGATAAACGTCGTGAGTTAACCGACTTTGAAAGAGGGATGATAGTTGGTGCCCGAGGCATGGGTCACTCCATCGCCGAGGTGGTACAGAAATTCTCGTTCGACAAGTAGTTACATCATCAATACGTTGTTGTTGAACATATGTTGAATATTAAGAATTCATTTAATAGCTAACAGATCAGCAATGGCTCAATACGTTCTACGTTATAAGTAAATTAGTTTAGAAATGGAAGATTTACCTCTATGATATCTTGTAGAACATGTCAGTGCTGATATTCTCCGTAGCTGAATAATTATACAAATAGATTACGTGTATTCCGCTCTTTCATAAACAAGATCAGCAATCCAATGCACCCCAGAATCGGAAACCCGTGGACCCCAAGCCCTACCCCAAAATACATCGAATCACTGCCCCAATCTTTGAGCGAGAGAATACAATACGTCCGTATTTTAAAAACAATTATAATGATTTGAGATCAGATGAATACATAGTGAATCCATACTCTTAATACTTTAAAAACTAATATTTAAAACATAAAAAATTAAGAATCCTATAAAACATTAAAAGACTAAAGAATTTTGTACTTAAAGTATTAAGAGTACGGATTCACTATATATTTATTTCGTCTCAAATCATTTAAATTGTTTTTAAAATACGGACGTATTGTATTCTCTCGCTCAAAGATTGGGGCGGTGATTCGATGTATTTTTGGGTCCGGCTTGGGGTCCGCGGGTCTCCGATTCCGCAGTGCATTGGATCGCTGATCTTGTCTACGAGGGAGCGGAATACATATAATCTATTTGTATAATTATTCAACTACGGAAAGTATCAGCACTGACGTGTTCTACAAGACATCATAGAGACATCTTCCATTTCTAAATTAATTAAGAATTTATAGATGAAGGATCCACTTGATGGCAGTGATCACAGCGTACTGATGTGTGATTTACTTAAAGACGTAACTATCATTGGGGTAAAGGGAAAGCTTTTTCTTTCCTAAAGGTGACTACAATGGTCTCAGACAGTTTTTAAATTCTATGCAGTGGTACTAACTGATGATGTTACCAAAAGCAAATTCTAAATGGGAAGCATTCAAGGAAGTAATTTTGGAAGCTACTAGGCTTTTCGTTCCAACTAAGAAATACTGTTCTAGGTTTAGGCCCAAATGAATGTCAGATGAACTAATGAGAGTCGTGGCAGAGAATAAAAATGCTTGGAATGCATATAAATTATCAAGCAATACAGAAGCCTATGGTAGATATAAGCTAGTTAGTCTCTAATCAAGTCACAAAGGAAGTTAGGCAAGCGAAGGCAGATTACGAGAAATCTTTGGCAAAGGATGCGAAGAAAAACAGTAGATTCTTCTTTTCTTATGAAAATTCTAGAAGGAAGGGGATAAATCAGATTGACCCACCTGATATCTATGGTTTGATCGTTGATGGTTCTGCTCAGATAGCTGAAAAACTGAATGGCTATTTTGCATCCCCATTTACACATGAGGAATTTTGTAGGGAAGTGGTGGCTTGAAGCTTGTCAAACTTTAAAGGGAGCTAAAGATACTTAGGGTGGATGGATATATTAAAGTATATATTAAAGGAGGCATAAAAGGAGGTAAGCAAACCCTTAGCTATAATTATGGAAGTATTCTTGGACTCAGGGTGAGTCCCCATGGAGTGGAGTGTGCAAACATTTCACCAATTCACAAAGGGATCAATGGGTGACGCGGGTAATTATAGACCTGTTAGTTTAACTTCTCTTCTAGGGGAAAATTATGATGTCACTGGTTAAAGAAGCAATGATGGATCATTTACACAAAGACTGCAGGTATAGTTTAGACAAAGCATGGATTTTTTAAGACGAAGTCTTCTCACCAATTTGGATACTATGATGTGATTCCAAAGGAATTGGATGCAAAAAATAATTTTGATATCATGTACACTGACTGCACAGAAATCATGGGATATACCGTCTAATAACGGGTGGACCCACCTTTCGCCAGAATAAGGGTAGTCACACAACGAGGCATTGAGTCCACTAGTTCACGAAAGTGTTCCACAGGTATTTCCATCCCTGTCTGCTGCACTGCTGTCCATAATTCCGTTGCATTCCTAGGTAGTGGATCCAAAGCTCGAACGGACCTTTCCATAGCATCCCAAAGATGCTCCACAGGGCTCTTGTCCAGTGAACGGGAAGGCCATTCCGTGGTTGCCAATTCTGCCGAATGTTCTTCGAACCGTGTTCTAGTCACCATGGCTCTGTGGGGAGGTATATTTTCTGCTGGAAGAGTCCATTGCCCTGTGGGTGCACGATTACCATGAAGGGATGCAGATGGTCTGCAAAGATGGACACGTAACCTCGAATGTTCAGAGATGCATCTAGACGTACTAGAGGTCCAACGTGTGCCAGTTGAACACACCCCAGACCATCACCGACCGTCCACCTGCCTGAACAGTTCCTTGTTGACATGAAGGGTGCATAACTTCGTGCGGTTTTCGCCAGATATGCACACTCCCATCATCTCGAAATAACAGGAAACGAGAGTCATTGGACCAGGAGACCCGTCTCCAATCATCCAAGGTCCAGTGCTGATGTTCTTTTGCCCAGTTGAGGTGTAGATTGTGTGTCTTGGTGATAGCAATGGGACTGTGGTGGGTCGGCGGTTCGCATAACCTATTGCGACTAATGATCGCCTGATGGTCTTGGTGGAGACGTTTCTAACTCCTCCCTAGTTGAAGTCGGCGGTGATTTGTGCCACTACCGCTCTCCAGTTGGCTGAAGTAATGGGAGAAAGGCGTCGACGGTCACATTCATCTCCACCATCTTTTTCCACCTACAGCACTGTCTGGGATAAGATGTTATTCGGAAATGGCGTATTCCCGATACACTCTTGATACTGTCGAACGGGGAAATTGCATATTTTCAGTAAACTTAAATTTTCCCCACCCTGAATTATATTTTTCTGAACAATTGAATATTCACAATTTTTCTCTTTTTTTTTTTTTTCATTGACTGCCTGTAATGTGAATACACTATATGAAATACATATATGATGGGAGGAACAAATGATTTTAGTAGCGCCACTTTCTACTTTATTTAATCCATTATCTAGCTATTCGAATTGATGTCACTGTGCTGCCACTTTATTAGGTACACCTACCTAGTAGCGTGTTGAGCCTCCTTTAGCCTTCAAAATAGTCTGAATTCGTGTAGGCATGGATTGAACAAGATGCTGAAAACGTTGTGCAGGAATGGTGTATCATGCAGACATGAGTGTGTCAGGCAGTTCCTTGAGATTCGACGGAGGTTTAGGCCTGCAGCGAACAGCCCTTTCCAGCTCATCCCAAAGATGTTCAATAGGATTGAGATCTGCGGACTGAGCGGGCCACTGCAGCAAAGAAAATTCATTGTCATGTTCCTGAAACCATTCCATAGTGATTCGGGCTTTGTGCACCGGAGCATTATCCTGATGGAAGTAACTATCTGACTGAGGATAAACTGTCAATTTGAACAGATGCACTTGGTCAGCAACGATGTTTAGGTACGATGTGGCATTCAGATGTGACTCTATGGGTGTCAATGGACCCAGTGTGTGCCAAGAAAACATTCCCCCACACCATAACTCTGCCCCCACCACCTGGCACAGTAGTCGTCAGACATGACGGGTCCATGGATTCATGTTGGTTTCGCCAAATTTTGAGCCTTCCATCAACATGAAGCACCAGGAACTTCGACTCGGCAGACCAAGCAACTGTTTTCCAATCCTCGATAGTCCAGTCTGGTGTTGCTGTGCCCACAGGAGGCGTGCTCTCTTGTTCTTCGTTGATAACAAGGGTACGCGATGTGGCCGTCGGCTGTTGTAGCCCATTCGCGACAAATTGCTACTAGTGGTCCGTTGTGATATTTTGTTCTGCGCACCAAGGTTGTATTCTGACGTGATGTGCGACATTCTTTCCATTCTCCTCTGACCTCTCTCATCAACAAGAGATTTTCTTCCACAGAAGTGCCGTTGAGAGGATGTTTTGTGTTCGTTGCACCATTCTCGATACACCCTTTAAATTGTGGTGTGTGAAAAGTTTAGGAGAACTGCCGTTTCAGAGATGCTTTGTCCAGCCCGTCTTGCACCTACTACCATGCCAAGTTCGAAGTCCGTTAGATCACTCCTTTCCCCCATTCTTGCTGCGGTTTGTACTCTTAACTGCTACTAGGAAGGTTGTTCTGCTGCATTTATATCCACAATTGTGGTCATGTGACTTGTAACGTTGTGGGACAAACCATTCGTGCGCATAGCTAGGGTGTACCTAATAAAGTGGCAGCACGGTGTATATTGGCTTACATAACCCAAGCGCCCCCGCCCCACAGATTACTTACTAATCTGTGAGTGCTCACACACCAAAAAATTCTGGCGATATTCATGCAAGATTTTTTATCAGATGAAATCTTAATTTTCCGATATAATATTTATCCATCCGTCATATGCCATGTCTTTCAAGGAGGTTGAGTGCCAAGGATCTCCATTCTTCCCTCTTCTATGTCAATCTTGGAAGTTCTTTGCATTGAAGCGTGCCCCAGTTTTCTATGTTTCCTATCCATAATTGTCTGGTCGTCCTCTTCCTCTTTTGCTTTCTATTTTTCCTTCCATTAGCAATCTCTGAATATCATTTTTTTTTCTAATCAAGTGGCTCATATATGCTATTTTCCTTAGTTTCAATGTGTTTAGAAATGTACGTTTAGTATTTGCTATTTTCAGTACCTCTTCGTTCCGTAGTTTCCTTTTCCATGATATCTTCATTATTCTCCTGTAAGTCCATATTTGAAATGCACTGATTTTATTTTCAATCTTTTTTTTTTAGTGTCCCAAGTTTCTGCACGATATGAGAACACACACTCCACAAAGCATTTATTAATCTTAACCCTCTTTTTGATACCAAGGCCTCGGAATGTTAACATTTATTTTCATGTTGAAAAATGCCTGTTTCACCATAGCAATTCCGTTTATTTCATCTTCGTTTCTTCTATCACTGGTTATTGTGTGACAAGGTACACATATTTGTCCACTAGTTCTGTTCTTTTTCTATTTATTTATATTCTGATTTTGGTGCTTCTTTTCTTTTGCTGATGGCCATCACTTTCCTTTTCTTCGTTAATGTTCTCTTCCCATTCTTTCCCTTTCTGTTCAGTGCATCTATAGTTAACTGCATATTTTCCTCATTTTCACCTAGTTTGGTCATATAATCAACATATCATAGATTATTTATATTTTTGCCACTTATGATTTCTCTCAGCTCTTCAATCTCTCTAAATATCATTTGTGTTAAATCGAAAAGGCATGCTGATGTATGAACTTCAGTTCTTATGACTGCTGTTTGGTTCCAGAAAAAGCAATGTTTCAGATCTTTTCCATCTATTCCTATATCTCGTGTACACTTTATCAGTTTCCCATGACTGAACCTGTCGAAGGCTTTTTCATAATCTATTAATCATACCAGAACATCTTTTTTTCAATTCTGCATCTCTTACAAACAGTTGTATTTATACTAACCATGTTTTTCCCGAGGAACATAGTCGTTAGAGGGCGCCCGAAAATTTGAAAAGGGATGAATTTTTACTTGTGTACTTTACATTTACTTGTGTATTATGGAATTCGTTAGTCGTATTTTTAAAAACATTGATATATTTTTTTAAAAGATTAGTCCCCGCCCTCGTTTTCAAAATGCTCTACTATTATCGAATTAGAATTCATAAGAAAAATTTTACCGCAATACAAATATCAACAGTATTGTCTTCTGCCTGCCTACTATGATTATTTTTTCTTTTTTAAGTTATCTTAGCAGATAACTTTTATTTTTTTTAAAGTTATCTGCTAAGATAACTTTAAAAAAATAAAAATTAAAAACAAAATAGTATTAAGCAGCCGTGCTAATTTACCGGTTTTCAGTTTCAGCTGTTTTTTGTTTGTGGGTGGTACCATTGTAACATTTCACTTCCTTGCAATTATATTCGAATTCAATACATAAAAGTTGGGCATATTTTATATCGTACTAATCTATGCTTCGGCATAGGATGGATGCTGCTTTTAAAATAAAAGATTTTCAACGATATAACGGCACAGCGGCGTTAGCATTCGTTCTATTGTTCGGCATCTGTGTAGGTTTGCTTTCCAGCCATGCTGTCACTTGCATCAGTGCCTGAACATCTTTTAAGTATCCTTACCCATTTTCTTGAGAGCTCTAAGAGCAATTCGTAGAGCTACAAAGGATGACAGCTGTCACACTACAAATCCATCTGTGGCTTACCTGACGAAACGATAGTTACTTGTCAGCAACACAAGATCGTGACGTCTTCGGGCCGGCGATAGCCGATTGGTGACTAGAGAAATGAACACAGGTGTACGGTATATTTGCGGCAGTACGTACGAACGGCGGATGGTTCCTAACGGTCTGAATGTGAGTACTTCCTACCGGTATATTTTTCGTGATTATCATCTCTCCTATCATCTCATCACTAAGATATTTCGTAATGTGTGTATTCCGTATTTATTAATCATTCCGCAGAATATAAATTCACATGTTGACCTTTTTTGACGTATATGTTTTAAAAGTAGACCATTACATTCACCTAATTAGAAAGCTAGTATTTGTTATTATTTCCTTTTTGATATTATATTTGAGAGAAGTCCGCAACTGGCATCACAAATATGTCAGAGAAGCTGTAGCAAAGTTTACAGTTCAAGTTTAGTACTTTGCGCAAGTATTCATCTGGTTGTAGGACATAATCCGTATGCACGTGTGTCCCATGTTTGAAACTTGGGGAAAAGTTTAAAAAGAATAACATACTAATAAACTATATTGTGAGAGATGTTATTGTCTTTAATGTTTGAGTAAAGTTGACTGAATTACTGTTCAGATTTGTTATCTGTACCTGTCTGGAAAAGTTGTTACCTCTTTTCAAAAAAATAATTGCACCATTCCTCCTTTTAGTTTTAAAGAAATCACTCGATTTAATACTCTTTAGCTGTGTCCCCCAACTAAATAGATTCCTTACACTTTATTTTTATTTATTTTTTTGTTTGTAGAGTACCGCATGGAATTGTGATTACCCACATGCAGTAACGAAGCAAACTTGAATAGTAAGAGTAAATTATTTTTATGACTTGAGTGAGCGCTCCACACAGCTGCGTTGACTATTGTCAAAATAAGTGATATAAAAATTGAGTGGTAAAAAAAATAAGATTTCTTTGTATTATTAAATATAAACAAAACATTGTTTCAAAAACCAGAAGTATTGTATGAGTTGTGACTAATGATATTGTAAAGTGTTTGTGTAAGCACTGATTCTTGAAGCAAATTAAATCAGCTAATTATATCTAAAATAAATTAACAAGTGTAAAGTTTGGGCCCGTTATTTTATCAAAGTAAATAAGTAATGCAAATGATAAGAGTGTGGTTGGTGTGGATTATGTGAAGTGGCAACAATCTTTGATACTTTTATCTTGCAAAAAAAAAAAAAAAAAAAATGCGGTGTAGTAAACACAAGTGGAAGCATGATAACAGAAGCAAATGAACAAAGTTTAAGTTGAAGATGAGATATTAAAAGTAGGCAGGCACATATTTCTCATACTCTCACCTTAATCAGTATGGGAAACTTGAGAGAGAGAGAGAGGATATTAGTGCTTTTTTTTTTTTTTGAGTGAGTAGGGGTGACAGAAAAATCCCAATGTAATCCTCCCCACCCATACTACTAGAGGTTTTTATTATCATTATTAGCTATATGGAAGCTATATCATTATTAGCTATATGTAAGGAAGCCTGAGGCCTATGCTGCACCAGCTAAAAAAATTTCCCGAGTTACCCTGAGAGAGAGAGAGAGAGAGTCAAAAGTAGAAGGGAATCACCAAGAAAGAGAAGAATGATGATATCCAGCTCAGGATCCTGGGTGTGCCAAGCCCATACTCACCAGATGTGAGCCCCTGGGGTTGTTTGGTTTCTTTTGCTGAAAGTGATATTATTTCCAGTATGCAGTTGAACTCTGAAATATCTACCTTCATATTGGTATAACTTAGTATTGTTTTGTAATACCCATTTTGTTTTGTTTTGTATTGTCCCCCCCCCTCTCAGGGTAATTCAGAAATTTTTTTTTTTTTTTGGCTGGTGCAGCATAAGCCTCAGGCTTCCTTGCACCATATGGATAATAATAATAATATTTAAACAGAAAGCAAAGACTTATTTCTTACTTTCAGTTAATGCAAGCCGTTGTCTTTGCATTTATTATCAGGGCTTCAAAATTGCAGTTAACAAAAATAAATTACAGTTACCAAAATGGCAGTGCTTAATATAAGTTTAATTTAATTTAAAAAATATCTGAGGTATAATATAAGATATATAAATACATTAAATCACAGTTGTGTAGATGGAGAATTTCTTGTGCCAAAGCAGGTGCCTCAGTTGAATCACCTTGTTTCAGCTATGCTGTTGTGATTTATGGTTTGTTACCAAAATATTAAGTAAGTTGATTTTTCTTTAAATTGGTTTATGGATCAGAAATGGGAGAACAAATTGTGGACAAGCTTTTTCTTGAATGATTGGAGAAAAAAAAAAAAAAGTATTGGTTGTCAGGATTCACAAAGCTAAATTTTATTACCGAAAACTGATATTTATTCTGTTAATTTAATTAGATATTATAATGACTCTATCCCATCATCTGCACAGTAGTCTTCTTTACTCAGTACAGTTATAGACTAGATTATAATAATATGCAGTTGTTGCTTTTTCTAATTATTAAAATGTGCAGATGAAAAAATAAAATACAAAATAAAATGTTAATTTTTACATATTCATTTTGTGTGTTAGCATTAGTAGAGGCATATGATGCAATAAAGCAAGCGTATGCAGCATCAGGCAAAAAAAAAAAAATGCTCCCACTTCACCCCTCCATTTGTTCCAAATACCTGTCCAGCTCAGCCTTAAATTTATTTAGGCTATCAACTTCCAGAACAAAAGATGGAAGTCTGTTCCACCAACCAATTACCCACTGGCTAAAGGCAAACTTCCGCACATCTATCCTACAACTGTCTTTCCTCAATTTGAATTTATGACCTCTCAGGTAATTATTCTGAGCAAGAGGAAGAATCCCATCAACATTGAGCATGCTCAAACCATTCAAGGCTTTATACACCTCAATCAGATCACCTCGCAGGTGCCTAGTCTCCAGACACTGTAATCTGCAAAACTTATTTGCCTATTTTTGTTCTTGATATGGTTGTATTTGAATGATTATTAATGCTCAATCTTAATGTGTATAATGCACAGTGTTATAGATAGAATGCATTTATGGAATATATGTTATGCCATATTTTTAGAAATGGGAAAGAAAGAAAACAGGAAGCCTTCACATTGTATAGAGCTGTAGAGGAATGAACCATAGCAGTCTTATCTGCAGTGGTGTTAAATAAATAGTTACCCCCTCCCTTTTTTTGTTTTGAAGTTAATTATTCATGCAGTGAGCACACACACACACAGCCTTTCATTTGATGGATTCCATATAACTTCATTTTGAAAACCTTCCAGAAGTTACTTTTCATTGCCTTATTCCTCTTATCTCTCTCTCAAAAAAAAAAAAAAAAAAAAAACTTATCAGATGCTTTCTTTTAAAAATAGAACCAACTTATATTTTGTTGAGATTCTTAGTTCATGCTCTGTTAACTTTTGCTTCAGCTTTACCCATTTTGTGTGAGTTGGTTGCAAGTTTTTATTTTCTGAGTGCAGTGAACTCTGTTCAGTATTATATTTGAAGTAATTGGAACTATGGTAAGATAATTTAAATTCTTTTACTGTCATTTCTTTTGGTTGGTAATCTCTGCATTTTATGTGAGATGAGTAAATTGCATGTTAAAGGTTTATGCTTTTAAAAGTTTCTTGAGATGCTAAAAGTAAATTAGTATTCAGTCATCCATACACTGTTTAGTTACACAGCTGCATAGGCATAGCACAGATATTTTAGGCATTACAAATTTGATGTTTCTGAACTTAATGGAATTCTGTTCACCTTTGTTATGAATGAATTAAAAAAAAAAAAAAAAAAAACTAATTTTGTAGAATTAGTAATTTAATGTTAGTTAATGTGCATTCATACATATATAATAAAATATTATATTATATATATACATATATAATATAATATTTTGTATGTGTCTTTATATAATTGTATGTATTTTAAGGTTAAGTTGTGGTGTGAAAAACCTGAGATACTGATAATTGAAAAACATTCACCTTCATTGAGACCAAGTGATTTGGCCTCACTTGAAAAGACCTAAAAAAAGATATTCTTCAGATTGGTGGTGTTTTACAAACTCTTTATAATATTATATTTATATAAATTATAATATCAGTGTTGATAAAATTTTGCATATGGTAGGATATTGATTCTGTGTATATAAAATACTTTTAGGTAAACAATAGAACCTCATTAATTTGGACTTGGGTGTAGTGTTGAGTGATAATCCAAATTAATGAAAAGTGTCAGTTCCTTATTAAGTAGTATTTGTGATTTTTTTTCACAAATACTGCTTGGTAGGGTACCAAAACATCATCTTGCATACACCAAAATAGATGTCTGGATGGAACTGCCTGAAGAGTAGAAAGCAATTACTTTTGAAAGATATGACTTTTTATAAAAAACTGGTTGATGTAACAGCTTTAAAACATTCCTCAAAGCAGTTCCATTATTTCCTCTTGCTATCTGGCATGTTACACTATCTGTAGCATGCCAAGTAGCAAGAGGAAAGCCTGTTGAAACTGAATATCTTGATGTTTAGTTGTGGTTGCAATATTACAATTATCAGGAACATTGCACAATAATATATCTTTCATAATGACTGATTGGGTTTCATCATTTTTCAAAGAAATAGAGATGTGGTCTGAACTTCCCTCATTCTGGTGTTCTATTACTAAATGTAGGCATCACGAGCTAAGCCAGTCAGTCGTTCCCTATAACCATACTATTAAGTAAGGTGTTTCTTTCAGATGTTAATTCTCTCTCTCTCTTTACTTTAGTGCCAGGGATAGTTCTTCCCCTGGGAATTAAATTTGAGAAATCGCAGATTAATCAAACTTAAACTTATATCAGTACTTTTGGGACACACTGTTTATGTATTTTGAGTGGGAATATTTGTTTTACCTGGCTGTTTAGATTTGGAATGGAAAACATTTAGAAAATGGATTGCCAGTAAGCAAAATACTTGTCTAGATACATATTGATTGTAAATCTTAATGGCTAGGATTTTAATGTTTGCCTTTTTTATTATGTTTATATAACATTGTTAAGACAGTAATGTGAAAGCAATTTGAATTAGCTTAATTTGATGTTACTCAAAGTTTTGGGTAGCTGTCCATTAAATTGATTTCGAGTAGTTTGATATGCATTTAAGCATAATTAAAAGTACCTTTAGAGACATACATTGTACTCTGTGCACCACAAAATGTAAATATTCACAATTTAAATAATTCTTTTCCTAATTTGGAATAATTTTCTAATAGCTTGAAAAAAAAATGTTAGTTGCTAATGCTCCTAAAAACCAAATAACAAACAAACCTCACTATACCTTATTATTATAACTTATAAGTCATAATTGTGCACTATAACTAATAGTTAATTATTATGCTAAGAAATGTAGAATGATAATATTTGATTATGGCATAGTGTATTTGTGTAAATTTAATCAGTGTATTAGAAGATATTGTGACCTTACTATAAGAAACCAGGATTTTTGTAAATTTTTCTTCTATAAAAAATGAGCTGTTTATAAATCACTATATATTACAGAAAACAAAAACTCTAACAGATTTAAAAACTAAATAAAAACAGCAGAAAATGATCAACAGGATTAACTTCCATACTCAATATTAAAATCTAATTGAGGAATGACATCAAGAGAACAGTTGACTTGCCATATTGTCAGTGGCATTCTATTTCATAAATACATGGAAAATGGGTTTACAAATACATTGTTAGAATCTCTCTCTACTAAAAGAAATTTAATACTTGTTTTAAGCTATCATAATAATTATTGAATAAAATCCTATCTTTTACATCTAGATATTAATGTAGTAGTAGTAGTAGTAGTGGCATGTGATGCAAGAAAGCAAGTGTATGAGCTTATGCACCATCAGCCAAAAAAAAAAAAAAATATATCACACCATGCCCTCCAAATGCCTGTCCAGTTCCTCCTTAAATTTGTTCCAGCAATTAACCATCCGCTGGCTAAAGGCAAATTTCCGCACATCTATTCTACATCTGTCTTTTCTTAATTTGAATTTATGCCCCCTTAAGTTTGTAATCTGAACAAGTGGAAGGATCCCACATGAATTCAGCGTGCTCAACCCATTCAAGGCCATATACACCTCAATCAGATCACCGTGCAGGTGCCTAGTCTCCAGCCACTGCAATTTGCAGAACTTAAGAAGCCTCTCTTGGTAAGAGGATCCCTTTATTCCCCTTCTCTGTACACGCTCAAGCAAATCGACATCCTTCCTAAAATGAGGCCTCCAGACTTGTACGCAGTACTCAAGGCGTGGCCTGACCATTGCCTTATACAGAGGGACAATCACCTCCTTTTCCCTGCTAGCAAAATTCCTATATATCATTCACAAAACCCCATGACCTGCCCTGGCAGCCTGTCTGCATTGCTCAGAAAACTTCATATCTGCCTGCACAATTACTCCCATTTTCTACCACCTTAAGTGTAGTACCACACAGTTGGTACTTTTCTCTTGGGTTACTTCTACCCATATGCAGTACTTTGCATTTGTCAAGGTTAAACTTCAGTTGCCACTTCTTAGTCCATCTGCCCAAATTATCTAGATCCTGTTGCAGTAGCACACTGCCATTACTGTCATTAACAACCCTGCCAACCTTTGTATCATCTGCAAACTTCGACACTAAGCCTGATATACCTTCATGAATATCATTGATAAATATACAAAACAACAGTGGGCCCAAAATATACAAAACAACAGTGGGCCCAACACCGAACCCTGTGGGACTCCACTAATAATATTAGTCCACAAAGAGCAGCACCCATTGATTACCACTCTCTGTCTTCTCCCACTTAACCATCCTTTTATCCATTGTAGCAACTTACCCTTAATACCATTCTGCTCCAATTTGTACAATAGTTTTCCATGCGCAACAGTGTCAAAAGCTTTCCTGAAATCCAAATATATGATATCAAAATTATTTTTTGCATCCAGTTCCTTTGTAACCACATCATAATATGCTATCAAATTTGTCAGACAAGACTTTCCCTTAACAAACCCATGCTGTGTCTGAATTATTGCTGCAGTCTTGTCTAGATGATCCTGCAATGCATCTTTAACCAGTGACTCCATTATTTTACCCGGAACAGAAGTTAAACTAACTGGTCTGTAATTACTCGTGTCATCCTTCGATACCCCCTTTGTGAATTGGGAATACATTTGCACATCTCAGGGGAGGTCCACATGGACCTCCCCTGAGTCCAAGGATGCTCTCATAATTATGGCTAAGGGTTTGCTTAGTTGCTTTGCCACCTCCTTTAATATAACTGGATAGATCCCATCCACCTTATGTTTCTTATGTTTAACTTCAACAATTTCTCCTCCACTTTGCTTTCAGTTATTACAAAATCATTAAGTACCCTGCTACAATTTGATAACCTTCTGCCATTTTCAAACCTTAACAATTCCTCATGTGTGAATGTAGATGGAAAATACTCAATCAGTTTGTTTGCTATCTGAGCAGGATCATCAACAGTCGAACCATCAATGTCAAGTGGACTAATCAGATTCATCCCCTTCATTTTAGAATTTATATAAGTAAAGAAATCCTTGCTGTTTTTCTTAGCAGCTTTTGCAGGATTTCTTGTAATCTGCCTTCACCTGCCTAACCTCCTTTGTAACCTGATTACAGACTAACTTATATCTGCTTATATCTGCCATAGGCTTCTGAGTCGCTTGATGCATCCCATGCATTTTTCTTCTGTGTTATGAGTCTCATTAGTTCATTTGATAATCATTTAGGCCTAAACCTTGAACAATATTTCTTAATAGGTATGAAACTTTTTGTAGCATCCACGATTAATTCCTTTAATGCTTCTCACTTAGAATTTACTGCTGGTAACATCATCAGTTGATCCCACTGTACAGAATTTAAAAATGTGGATGCTGTTTGTACAAGGTGTGGATTCTGTACCAGATGACATAACTTTTAATATTCTTTAGCTATACCTAGTGTTTTTAACAGATAAAGATGTATAACTATATGATATATATAGAGATATTTATTTGACTCTTCTTTAGTTAAAATAAAAAAAAATGATAAACCTGCCTAAAGGTTATAAATGTAATACAAAGTATATGTGCCTGTTCGAATACATGTGGCTTTAAAGGGAATATTTATATATGTGTGCAGTATGATTTTAATCTTGCATGGGAAATTAAATCATTGAGCGTTGCTTAATCTGCTTGGATGATCCATTAGTAAGTACATTTTGATGTATCTGTCTGATCATCTTTTCAGAATGTAACTTAAAAATAGAGATATTGATTTTTTCCCCCCATTCAGTAAACATTTAAGTTGTCATGGTGATTTAAGGATTATTACGTATGTTCTGCACTGCATTTCTGATAGGATAATGTAAATAAAGTTTTATTAAGGAATCTAGAAAAGCTTTCATGTAGACATTTTTCAACTAACAATAATTGGAGTATAAAAATATTAAGGTATTCATTCACACAAATATATATGTTAATTAATCTATAAATTTGGCATATAAATTTTAGTTTTTAGCTGATGAATTAATTGGAAATGTGGATCAAATTAGAAAAATTAAAATGTAATTAGAAATTTTTAATGTTTAAGACTTGTTTGTGGATCCTTTGTTGTTTAAAAACTATTGTTTAAATAGTAGAATAACCATAACTTTCACCTCTTCCTCTTATTTTTTTATGATAAAAAGGGAAAGGAGGAGACAACACAAGAATATTTCAGAATATATTTATTGAAAGGAATGGTTTATGACGGATGGAAATAGCTTCTGAATGGAAACAGTTCACTATGTTGGTTTTAAAAGTTTATTATTCTGGGATAACAATTAACATTTACATTTCAGAATTTAAATTTAAAATTTTTTGAAATTTAAATGTTACTTGTTCCCCCGGTACAGTACCGTTTTAAAACCAGTGCAGTTTCCATTTAAAAAAAAAAAAAAAAAAATTTTTTTTTTTTTTTTTTTTTTGCATGCAGTTTGGGACATGAAGGATGTATTGTTATGGGTTCACACAAGCCTGTTTGGCACTTATTAGTGAACCCACTGTTAATTAGCAGCATAGCAAAAAAAGTGCATAATTACTACTGCTTGAAATTATTTCCCTTTTTTTTGTTTATAAGAATTATTTTTAAAATTATATTTATTAACTATGACTATTATACTGAAAAGGTATAATTAGTAACTTAAGGAATTGAATAATACCATTCAACTGTTCTAAAACAATTTATAAATGTTTATACCAGTAGCCCTTGAACAGTTTGGTTTATGAGGGCTGTTCAATAAAGAATGATCATAATTTTTCATGAACAACTGTGCAAGCACTGCTTGCCATTTATAGTTGAGCTGTAGAAGTTAAAACCAACGTGCATCACATAGCAGCTGCGCAGTTGACTCGTGTTCACGGTGTGACCTTGGCAGTCAGTTAAGTTTATGTCTGTTCAGTTTTGCTTACATAACAATGGATGTGACATGTGAAGAACAGTTTGCTGCTCTCAAATTTTGTTTCCATCTCAAGAAAACATCAGCTGTAGTGTATTAAATGAGGCTTATGATGAATCTATGCTTCCATATAGCACAGCTTGCAGCAAGTGGTTTAGAATGTTTAAAGATGGATGTGATTCAATCACAAAAATTGGTGGTTTTGGAGCTCCAACCACTGCTGTCCCCACAGAAACCATAAACACTACTTCTGTAATTGAGAGAGAAGATTGTCGTATGACAGTAAGGCAACTGCCAGAAATGTTGAAAATATCATTAGAGGAAGCATGAATGGTATTCTCCATGACCATTTGCATATGGCACGTGTTTGTGCATGCTAGGTTCCAAGACTACTCACACCTGAGCAACAGCAGGTTTGCATGGAGGTTTGTCGGGAGCTGCAACAGAGAGTTACTGAAGACAGTGAGGTTCTGCACAAGGTAATAATAGTGAATGAGACATGGCATAATCATTTCAACCCAAGAGTAAGCAACAAAGCTCTGTTTGGAAGTGTACATCGTTGCCAACACCAAAAAAAAGTAAAAGTTGTAGCTTCTGCAGGAAAGGTTATGGTCATCTCTTTTTTTTGACATTCAAGGAATGGTTTACCAGCATGTTGTGCCACATTGTATGACTGTTACGGGGCTTTACTATATAACTGTAGTGCACGCTTTGTGGAATCACATTCATCACAATTGACCACAACTGCATGCAGGTTGGTGGATTCACAACATTGCGACATCACAACAATGTGAGACATCACATTGTTCATACTGACATTGAGTACTTAGCCAGCATTAATGTTAAATGTGTTCCTTATCCACCCTTCAGCCCCGACCTTGCACTCCTTGATTTTTTTAAATTCCAAAGTTAAAGAAGGAGCTGCGAGAAAAATGTTTCTAGTTATCAGAAGAAGTAAAGATGTCAGAGGCAATTCTAAAATAAATGCCAATTAGAGAATTTTTGGAAAATTTGTTTTGAAGAATGGCAGAAATGTTGGAGTAAGTGCCTTTCATCAAATGGAGACTACTTTGAAAAGGACCATCAGGATATGGATAATTAATAAAAGTGTGTTGTGGAAAAAAAAAATTGTAATAATTCTTTATTGAACAGCCCTCTATTAGTTTTGTGACGAGTTATTCCAACTGATTCAAAGATGACATTTTTCCCCCTAGGAGCGGAGTATTAATGACATCCTGAATAATGGAGTTTGATGTGGAGTTTGATGTCTTGCTGAATCAATATATTTCGTATAAAGAGAAGGAAGTTGCCCAGTATAAGTCAAACTATTATCGAGAAAATTACTCCCAAATCCTCTTTGCTTGCAGTAATAGGACTAGGGTATGCTGTAGCCTTTTTTTTTTTGTTACTGATAATAAAAAGAATAAATAAACTCTACTTAGTGAAAATCTTAAGATAAAGCTCATTTTTTGGAATATCTTACAAACATATTTCTTTGAAATTCTTTGGAAAATAGTTAAGGAAGAATAAGGACAATCTTTAGAAAAACAAATAAACTACAAACCTGCATAGCAAAAGAACAGGTTCTGTTTTTCACCATCTGAAGGATCTGTGTTTTTTTTTTTTTTTTTTCCTTTTTTGAAGGATAACAAGATTTGAAAAAAAAAGATTCAGAAGATATTTTGTATGCTTTTTCATAGAAAATCCTGTCTATGTTTTCCGTGTGAGATTTTTTTTTTAAGAGTAATTCTCTTTCAGCATCTGGAAGAACCATTTATATGCAGCCATTTTTAAAGAACATAAAGAAATGGAACTGTAATGCTGTGGGTAACAAATTTGGCCATCAAAGAAACTGCCAGAAATAATGGTGCTAAAACCTATTTGTCATAATTAATCCCTGTATTACTTGATTATTTTTCAACAACAATCACCTTTGTCAAGTAATACTTGATGAATAAGAGGTTTTTATTTATCATAGACTACCACAGTATATTAATATATGCACTTTTTTTTTTCATAAGTATTATGTCACCATTAATATTGTGAACTGTTAGTACAGTGATTGAAGACCATAGCTATTATCTAGAGCAGAACCCTGGGGTTCCCCAGAGGGATTGAAGGGGTTCTGCAGATGCAGAATTTTAATTGCTTTTTTATTTAATTTGTTTAAATATAATAATAACAAAACAATTTATTTCATAAAGAAATGACAACAAAAGTCTAATCTTGTATGACTTCCATTTTGGAAACTCTTTACATGTGATTTTAAAACTGTCCAAAGAATTAAAAGTGGAGAAGCTGATACAGTAACTCTTGAATGCACTTTCCAGGTTGTTATATAGGCTAGCATGTACCCCCATAATTGTTGCAGCACAGAAATCCCAGCATAGTATGGTATGCGAGTTGGTAAGAAAAGCATCAGGAACCTTCTGTTCTAATTTGCCAACACTTTGCATCTCTCTCTCTCTCTCACATATTCTTTAACAAAATTCCATTTCTCATGAGCCACAGCATCCACATAGAGGATGTTCTAATCAGGGCTGAATTAAAGTCTTTGTTGGCCCAATTCATTTGTCATTGTTTTCCTCAGTCTTCCCCTCGACTTTTCTTTCCAATCATATCCTTCATCAATCTCTTACCTCATAAAACATGTCTGGTCCAGTTTCTCTTCTTATCAACCATTCTTATCTTTTCTGTTCACATACTTACATATGATTATAATGAAAAGACTTTGTAAAATAATTCAATTAAAGACAATTAAATTTTGATGCAGCAGTTTTCTTGTTTTTGAATTATCCAAGGATTTTTTGTGCATGAAATAGTTTTTTTTTTTTTTTTTTTAATCCTGGGTACTGTATCCATTCTGCCCAATGGATAATTCAACCCTAGTCCTAATTTAGTGATTAAAAAGCATTTAAGGAATTTACTAACCAATAATAATGCATAATGAATTAGTGCACATTATTTTGCTGTAAAAGTGATATCACATTTAGTGCCATGTGGGGCTGGTCCAAGTAATTTTTACTGTGTAAGTAGGACCTGGTATTGCTGTCCTTGTACCCTTGCCAAAAACCAAAGTATAGTTTACAAAATTTTATTGTGAAAGTTATTATAATTTAAATGTATTAAATATAATTTATTAAAATCTATATGTATATTAACAAAAAAGGCACAGTTCTATTAATAAGCTATTCCTTCACTTTTTATGAAAATTTGCTTTCCTGAACCTCTTCAAAATTTGAGTTATTTGTTATTAGCATTAGCCTGCTAATAGCCAAAAAAAAAACAAAAAACCTTCCCATTTTTGCTCATCCGTTCACTTCAAATGTTTGTCTAGTTCAGCCGTAAATTTATTTAAGCTATCAACTTCCACAAGAACAGATGGAAGTCTGTTCCAGCAATCAACTACCTGTTGGCTAAAGGCAAACTTCTGCACATCTATTGTATAACTGTCTTTCCTCAATTTGAATCTATGTCCCCTCGTGTGCTTAATCTGCGCAAGCAAAAGTATCCCGTCAGCATTGAGCCTGCCCAAACCATTCAAAGCCTTATACACTTCAATCAGATCACCTCACAAGTGCCTGTCCTCCAGATGCTGCAGCTTGCAAAACTTGATCCTTTCTTCGTAAGCACACCCATTTGTTCCTCTCACCAATCTTGTTGCCCTTCTCTGTACTCTTTCTAGCAATTCTACATCCTTCCTAAAATGAGGCCTTCAGACCTTTACATAGTACTCAATGGCCTGACCATTGCTTTATACAAAGGGATCACCTCCTTGTCTCTGCTAGCAAAATTCCTATATATCATTGATAAAACTCCATGACCTGCCCTGGCAGCCTGTCTGCACTGCTCAGAGAACTTCATATCTGACTGCACCTCTCCCACACAGGGCACTCTAACCCTATGACTAATTCCCATCAATACCTATTTTCCTTCCACACCTCCCACCAAACCTTTTTTGGCCTAGTGGACCCTACCACCAAGCATCTTGCTCTGGTCTTAGCAGTCTCCCACCATTGGAGGTCTCCTTCCACAGGGGGTGGCCCTCTTTAACTTATAATTTCCGGGTGGAAAGTCTTCCTAGTATCCACCTACTTTATCTTCACCCCTCATTACCCCCAGGTCTTTTTCATTCTCCTTCTCCCTGAGTGTAGTACTACCACACAGTCGGTACGTTTCTCTTGGGTTACTTCTACCCATATGTAGTACTTTGCATATGTCAATATTAAACTTCGATTGCCACTTCTCAGCCAAGCCTGATATACCTTTATCGATATCATTGATAAATATGCAAAACAACAATGGGCCCAGCACCGAACCCTGGGGGGGACTCCACTAATAACATTGCTTTTGAATGTGATAATAGGAGTTGGATACATCTTGGTGCAAAAACTTCACTTCTCCCCCCTTTATTTTACCTCTACATTAGGGCATCAGGCATGTCAAAACAAATGGGAATAGATTATCTGTGAAAAAAAGTAAACCTCCCAAATGCATTGTAACTCATTACATAAATATACTCTGGTCTCATTTCTATTTTCAGTGATGTCCATTTTTTATCTGAAATCTTCTAAGCCCACTTAATTTTTTTAACAGAATCTCATTCGTTAATTTTTTCAACAACTCATCTCAGTTTTTGCTTTTTTTTTTATGTAAACCACATACACAAAAGGTATTAGAACCCATAATACTTAGTATCGTGCATGGGTTGAAAGCTGAGAAGACAGAAGATACTTATTGATATTAGACTTTAACTTCTGTTGATTGTAATTTCAGAAAATACATAAGGAAGGTTGTTCCAGAAAATAGAAGTAGATGGGATAAATGAGGAAAAGTTGGTTCTGTGAATTTGGAATTGGACATTGAATGAATACTGATTGTTTGTGGCACTTTAGATTGGTTCAGATGAGAGTGAAACTACCAATAAAAATGGCATGCAGCAGTAACTAAAAGTCTGTGAGCCCAATGGTGTAGTGGCTTTGTAAGAAATGGAATATTAATTAACCTACCTGTCATCTTTTGAATGGAATCAAGAAGCTTGAGAGATGTTTTGGGGGCACCACCCCAGGTGTGTGAAAAATATTCCATGGTAGGGCAGTTTTCAGACTTGTACAGAGTGAACCCAGAAGAAAAGTAATGCCCTGCGTGAAAAAGAAAACTCAGTTTTTTTGGATGCCCATTCCATTTGTCCTAATTATTCACCTTTGTGACTTCTATTTTAAAGTTGGTAATTGTGCATATGTCTTCTTTGTCAGATCCTTTCTACTGAAATCCCCTCTTCTTTGATCTCTATTGGATTTGAATTTTTTCCAGCAGCTCCACATCCTTCCTAAAATGAAGTCTCCAGACCTGTATATAGTAATCAAGATGTGGTCTGATCATTGTCTTATATAATAGGATAATCAGGCACCATTAGCATTAGCAGGGCACATGATGCAAGAAAGCAAACTTATATAGCATCAGCCAAAAAAAAAAAAAAAAAAAAAATGCAGACCCTTCTGATTTCACCCATCCTCTCGCTCCAAATGTTTGTCTAGTTTTGCCTTGAATCTGTTTAAGCTATCAATTTCTACAACGAAAGATGGAAGTTTGTTCCAGCAATCAACCACCCACAGGCCGAAATTTATGCCCTCTCAGGCGATTATTCTGAGCAAGAGGAAGAATCCCATCAGCATTGAGCATGCTCAAACCATTCAAGGCTTTATACTAAAACCTAAATCAGATCTCCTCACAGGTGCCCAGTCTCCAGACACTGTAATTTGTAAAACTTAAGCCTTTCTTCATAAGAGCAACCGTTTGTTCCATTCATTAATCTTGTTGCACTTCTCTGTATTCGTTCCAACAGATCTACATCCTTCTTAAAATGAGGCCTCCACACCTGTACACAGTACTCAAGGTGTGGCCTGATCATTGTCTTATACAATGGGATATTCACCTCCTTATCCCTGCTAGAAAAATTCCTGCATATCATTAACAAGACACCATGAGCTACTCTTGCAGACCATCTGCACTGCTCAGAAAACTTCATATCTGTCTGTACAATTACCCCCAGGTCCTTTTCACTCTCTACCACTGTCAGTGTAGTACCACACAGTTGATACATTACTCTGGGGTTACTGCTTCTCATATGCAGTACTTTACATTTGTCAATATTAAACTTCAGTTGCCACCTCTCAGCCCATCTGCTCAACTTTTCCAGATCCTGTTGCAGCAGCTTACTGTCATTAGTGTTATTAACAACCCTGCCGACCTTTGTACACAACACAACACTGAACCCTGGGGGACTCCATTAATAATATTACTCCACAAAGAGCTGTGTCCATTGATTACCACTCTGTCTTCTCCCACTCAACCATCCCTTTATCCATACCAACAATTTGCCTCCAATGCTACTGCTCCAATTTGTGCAGCAGTCACCCATCTGCAACAGTATCAAAAGCCTTTCTAAGGCTTTTGATACTGTTGATAAATTCAAATGTATGATATCAAAATTATTCTTTGCATCCAGTTCCTTTGTGATTACATCATAGTATCAAATCAAATTGGTTAGACAAGACTTCCCCTTAACAAACCCATGCTGTGTCCGAGCTATAACTGAAATCTTGTCTTGATGATCCTGCAGTTCATCTTTAACCAGTGCCTCCATTAATTTCCCTGGAACAGAAGTTAAACTAACAAGTCTATAATTACCTGTGTCTCCCCTCGATCCTCCTTTGTGGATTGGGGTCACGTTTGCACATCTCCAGGTCATGGGTATCTCCCCTGAGGCCAAGGAAGCTCTCATAATTATGGCTAATGGTTTGCTTACTTCCTTTGCTGCCTCCTTTAATATAACTGGATAGATTCCATCTACCCCAGGTGCCTTTCTTATGTTTATCTTCAACAATTTCTCCTCCACTTTACTCTCGGTTATTCAAGATTATCTAGCTTACTGCCAGAGTTTAATACACCTCTGGCATTCCCCTCCCTGAATAACTCCTCATATGTGAATGTAGATGCAAAATATTCATTGTTTGTTAGCTACCTGAGCAGGATCATCAACAGTTGAACCAACGATATCAAGTGGACCAATCTGATTCATCCTCTTCCTCCTAGAGTTTACATAAGTAAAGAACTCTTTGCTGTTTTTCTTTGCATTCTTTGCTAAAGATTTCTCGTAATCTGCCTTTGCCTGCCTAACCTCCTTTGTGACTTGGTTACAGATGAGCTTATATCTATCATAGGCATCCATGTAACCCATTAATTTATATGTATCCCATGCATTTTTTTTTTTTGTCTGCCATATGTCTCATTAGTTCATCTGACATCCATTTAGGCCTAAACTTTGAACAATATTTCTTAGTTGGTATGAAAAGCCTAGTAGCTTCCAAGGTTAATTCATTGAATGCTTCCAATTTTGAATTTGCTGTTGGTAACATCATCAGTTGGTCCCACCCTATAGAATTTAAATACTGTCTCAGACCACCGTAGTCACCTGTACAAAAGCAAAAACCCTTCCCTTTACCCCTGATGGTAGTTACCTCTTTTAGTAAATCCCACTTCTGCACACTGTGATCACTGACACCTAGTGGTTCCTTTATTTGCAGATTCTTAATGCATGAAGAATCGCTACTGATAATCAGATCAAGTGTATTACTCCCTCTAGTTGCCTCCTGAACATGCTGCTTTAGAAAACAATAATCCAATAAATCCACAAAAGCCTTGCTAGTGTGCGAGTGACCAACCCACAAATTCCAGTCAGTCTCTGGGAAATTAAAATCCCCCATTATAAGACACTCTGATATAAGACGCTCATTATACTCATGAGATTCATTAGGCCTATAACACACACTTACTCTCATTTTTCCTTTCCCAGTGCTTATGTAACACCAAACAGACTCAAAATTGCATTGTCCACCAACATCAATTGGATGTTCCTTAGATTTTATGTTTCTTAACTAACAGCATAATCCCTCCTTCCTTCCTGTCCTGTCTATCCTTTCTGTACACATCCTTTCCTTTCTCCCCACGTATCCTTTCTCCTGTATGTATCCTTTCTCCCCAAATTCCAGTTCTGCACTGCTTATGTCTGTGTGAAACTACATCTCTGATATCCCAACAACATCTGCATTTGATTTCTTGACTAACACTTCAAGCTCTTCAAATTTATTAACTATAATCCTAGCATTGGTGTACATGCAAGTATACATGCACCTGTTTCTACTCTTAGTTACCCTAACACAGCCCATGTATTTTCTAGTTCCACTATGACTCCCAGCAGTCCTGGAAATCCCCATTGCCTTCCTTTCCAGGCTGCTGCTCAACTGTATTTCAATAGAAGCAGTGCAAGAATCACTTTAACCTCTGCCAGCGGCTACTGTTAATCTTTTAATTCTTGTAGCCTCCCAAGCTAGCAGTTTTCCGACCTCCTTGTCCCTCCTAGAAAATTCCTGTATTTCATTGACAAAACCCCAAGAGCTGCCCCAGCAGCCCCGCTACATTGCTGCACCATTTTTCATTTTGAAAATTATATATGAAAAAAAAATTGGATATTTGAAACAGCAAATTGTATACTTGTACTGGTCAGCAAGTATACATATGCTCCTCTGTAGTACTAGTAGTAAAAAAAGTAATACAGTGGGTCATCAGTAGACTGCCTGCTGTAGTCTGTGTTTCACTTTTCATCATAGACTTCATAGTGTTTGCTTGCCTTTGTGGATAGCAGAGATAGTATAATCACTGCCCCCCTACACCAGGTGAAAAAAAATCTGAGTTCAAACCCCATCAATGATGCAAGGAATTTTTATGGGCCTGTTTCATGATGTGGCTGGTCACAGATAAGGGTAGTATACTTTATTATCCAGGATACTTGGGTTTTTTATCCAGCAAACAAAAAAAATATGCAATTTACAGATACATTATGTACAGTGCATATGGACTAATTTGCTGTGCCTAAAATCCTTGAACAACAACAAAAACATAAGTGTTTGTTTTTTGACTGCTGAAAGCCTACTATATTCTTAGAAGAGTTTGCACATTTCAAGTAACTTTTTAATAGTTTTTTTGCATTTTCAACTTAGTTCTGTGAGCTGTTTTCGGTTACTGTATTTTCTGTTGAGTATAAAATACAGTACATTTGTTTCTTTGGTTACGTTAGTAATGTACATTTTACTTTTATTATTATTTATTATTTTTTTAAAATTCAAACTAATGCCTTCAAATTGATGAAATGATGGCTTCTAACATATAAATATACATGAAGTTACTGTACTTAAAACATGTTTATTTCTTGGCAAAGTAATGCCCGGCTATTTACAATGTCACAGCATGTCATTTCTGATTAAAATTGATGCAAACATTTTTTGTGCAGGTCAGGCTGTCACTGCAACTTGGCTATATTTCAGTGAAAATTAAAAACTCATGTCCTCTCATTATCTATGCTCAGTTACTTTTCCCATGAAATAGCCAGTCTGTGAAGCATTTTTCAATCTGTTCTATAAGTCTTTCTGTAGGGAAGTGGAGGAGAAATTGTTGGTTAAACATAAGACATGCACCTGGGGTGGGTGGTTATATTAAGGGAGGCAGCATAGGAAGTAATCAAACCTTTAGCCTTAATTATTAGAGTATCCTTGGATTCAGGGGAAGACTGCACTTACTGGAGATGTACAAATAAATAAATAAATATTCATTTATTGCAAATACAGCAAGCCCATTGCAGCACATGGCTAGAGGCAGATAACAGTACAAAGGATATAACATAAAATAATTGAATACATAACAGATTTCATATAAACATTAATGATGACTAGGAATTATACTTATGATTTAAGAAACAATTTCTAGAACAGGACGTTTGGCTTTCAGATGCAGTTACTGGGTTGGAGGCAGGCTGCTGTTTTTATTTCTCTTTGGGGGATCAAAGGATAACATGAGAAATTACAGACCTGTTAGTTTAACTTCAGTTCCAGGAAAAATAATGGAGTCACTGGGTAAAGAAGAGCAATGCAGAATCATCTAGACAAGACTGCAATTATAGTTCACACACAGCATAGGTTTGTTAAGGGGCAAATCTTGTTCGATCAATTTGATTGAATACTATGATGTGGTCACAAAAAAAACTGGATGCAAAAAATTATTTTGATATCATATATTTGGATTTCAGGAAAGCTTTTGATACTGTTGCACATAAGACTGCTGTACAAATTAGCATTAGCATTAGTAGAGGCATATGATGCAAGAAAGCAAGCTTATTCAGCATCAGCCAAAAAAAAAAAAAAAACACTCCCATTTCACCCCTCCGTTCGTTCGAAATACCTGTCCAGTTGAGCTTTAAAAATTTGTTTAGGCTATCAACTTCAACAACAAGTGATGGAAGTCGGTTCCACCAACCAACCACCCGCTGGCCAAAGGCAAATTTCCGCACATCTATCCGACATCCGTCCTTCCTCAATTTGAATTTATGCCCTCTGAGGTGATTATTCTGAGCAAGATGAAGAATCCCATTGGCATTGAGCATGCTCAAACCATTCAAAGCCTTATACACCTCTATCAGATCACCTCGCCGGTGCCTAGTCTCCAGACTCTGTAATTTGCAAAACTTAAGCCTTTCTTCGTAAGAGCAACCCTTTGTTCCATTCACTAATCTTGTTGCCCTTCTCTGTACCCGTTCCAGCAGCTCTATATCCTTCTTGAAATGAGGCCTCCAGACCTGTATACAGTACTCAAGATGTGGCCTAACCATTGCCTTATACAAGGGAATAATCACCTCCTTATCCCTGCTAGAAAAATTCCTGTATATCATTGACAAGACACCATGAGCTACTCTTGCAGCTCGTCTGCACTGCTCAGAGAACTTCATATCTGCCTGCACAATTACCCCCAGGTCCTTTTCATTCTCCACCACTGTCAGTGTTGTACCGCAGAGTTGATACGTTGCTCTAGGGTTACTGTTTCCCATATGTAGTACTTTACATTTGTCAATGTTAAACTTCATTTGCCACCTCTCAGCCCATCTGTTCAACCTTTCCAGATCCTGTTGCAGCAGCATAGCGTCAGTAGTGTCCTTAACAACCCTGCCAACCTTTGTATCATCTGCAAACTTGGACATTAAACTTGATATCCAATCATCAATATCATTCATAAACACCGAAAACAACAACGGACCCAACACTGAACCCTGAGGAACTCCACTAATAACATTAGTCCACGTTGAGCAGTGTCCATTGATTACCACTCTCTGTCTTCTGCCACTCAACCATCCCCTTATCCATAGCAGCAATTTGCCTCCAATGCCACACTGTTCCAATTTGTGCAGCAGTCTTCCTTGTGCAACAGTATCAAAAGCTTTTCTAAGATCCAAATATATAATATCAAAGTTATTCCCTGCATCCAGTTCTTTTGTGACTACATCATAGTATCCAATCAAATTGGTCAGGCAAGACCTGCCCTTAACAAAACCGTGCTGCGTCTGAGCTATAACTGAATTCTTGTCTAGATGATCCTGCAGTGCTTCTTTAACCAGTGCCTCCATTAATTTACCTGGAACAGAAGTTAAACTAACAGGTCTGTAATTACTTGTGTCAGCCTTTGATCCTCCTTTGTGAATTGGGGTTACATTTGCACATCTCCAGTCTATGGGTACCTCCCCTGAGTCCAAAGAAGCTCTCATAATTATGGCTAGGGGTTTGCTTACTTCCTTTGCTGCCTCCTTTAATATAACTGGATAGATCCCATCCACCCCGGGTGCCTTTTTTATGTTTATCCTCAACAATCTCTCCTCCACTTTCCTCTCAGTTATTACAAAATCATCCAGCTCACTGCCAATGTTTACTTTACCTACATCATTCTCCTTCCTGAATAACTCCTCATGCGTGAATGTAGATGCAAAATACTCGTTTAGATTGTTAGCCACCTGAGCAGGATCCTCAACTGTTGAACCATCAATATCCAGTGGACCAATCTGATTCATCCCTTTCCTTCTTGAGTTTAAATATGTAAAGAACTCTTTTCTGTTTTTCTTTGCATCCTTTGCCAAGGATTTTTCGTAGTCTGCCTAATCTCCTTTGTGACTTGGTTACAGACCAACTTATATCTACCATAGGATTCCATGTCACCCATTAATTTGTATGTATCCCATGCATTTTTCTTCTCTGCCACATGTCTCATTAGTTCATCTGACAACCATTTAGGCCTAAACCTTGAACAATATTTCTTAGTTGGTATGTAAAGCCTGGTAGCCTCCAAGATTAGTTCCTTGAATGCTTCCCATTTTGAGTTTGCTGTTGGTAACATCATCAGTTGGTCCCACTGTATAGAATTTAAATACTGTTTCAGACCATCATAGTCGCCTTTACGAAAACAAAAACCCTTCCCTTTACCTCTGATGGTAGTTACCTCCTTGAGTAAATCCCACTTCAACACACTGTGATCACTGCCACCTAGTGGTTCATTTATCTGCAGATTCTTAATGCATGAAGAATCACTACTGATAATCAGATCAAGAGTATTGCTCCCTCTTGTTGCCTCACGAACATGCTGATGTAGAAAACAATCATCCAATAAATTCACAAAGCCTTGCTAGTGTGCGAGTGACCAATCCGCAAATTCCAGTCAATATCTGGGAAATTAAAATCCCCCATTATAAGACTCTCTGATTTACTGGCCCACTCTATTTCCCTGTACAATATCTTATTATACTCATCAGAGTCATTAGGCCTATAGCACATTCCTACTCTCAATTTTGATTTCCCTATGCTTATGTCACACCAAACTGACTCGACACTGCCCTGTCCATCGATGTCGACTGGCTTCACTTCCTTGGACGTTATGTGTTTCTTAACTAATAGCATAACCCCTCCTGTCCTGTCTATCCTTTCTATACACATTGTATTCCCCAAATTCCAGTTCCACATTACTTATATCTGTGTGACACCACGTCTCTGATATCCCAACAATATCTGCCTTTGATGTTTTGAGCAATACCTCAAATTCATCAAATTTATTTACCAATCTCCTAGCATTGGTGTACACACAGGTATACATGCACCTGTTTCTATTCTTAGCTACCCTAACACAACCCATGTGTTTACTTGTACCGCAATGACTCCCAGCAGTCTCTGAAATATCCTGCATCTTGTTTTTCAGGCTTCTGCTCATTTCAATAGAAGCAGTTCAAGAATCACTTCCACCTCTGCCAGTGGCTACTGTTAATCTATTAGTCCTTGTATCCCCCCCAACTAGCAGTTTTCCAACCCACCTAACACTGCCTCAACAGCATCAGCAAAAATTCTTGCACCCTTTCTATTTAAGTGTATCAAAATTGGAGCAGTATGGCATTATATACTATAATAAAGGGATGGTTGAGTGGGGGAAGACAGAGAGTGGTAATCAGTGGACACTGCTCTTCGTGGAATTAGTGGAGTTCGCCTGGGTTCGACATTGGGACCATTGTTGTTTTCTATATTTATCAATGATATTGATGAAGGTTAATGTCCAAGTTTGCAGATGATACAAAGGTTGGCAGGGTTGTTAATGATGGTATACTACTGCAACAGGATCTAGAAAAGTTGGGCAGATAGGCTGAGAGGTGGACACTGAAGTTTAATATTAAAAAATGCAAAGTAATGCATACGGATAGCAGTAATCCCAGAGTAATGTACCAACTGTGCATACTGCACTCTGGGTAGTGGAAGATGAAACAGACCTCGGGGTAATTGTGCAGTCAGATATGAAGTTTTCAGAGCGGTGCAGACAGGCTACCAGAACAGCTTATGGAGTGTTGTTGATGATATACAGGAACTTTGCTAGCAGGGATAAGGAGGTAATTATGCCGTTTTATAAGGCAATGGTCAGGCCATACCTTGTGTACTGCATACAGATCTGGAGGCCTCGTTTTAAGAAGGATGCAGGGCTGCTGGAATGAGTACAGAGGAGGGCAGTGAGATTGGTGAGGGGAACAAATGGGTGCTTTTACCAAGAAAGGCTTAAATTCTGCAGATTGCAGCGGCTGGAGACTAGGCACCTGTGAGGTGATCTGATTGAGGTGTATAAGGCTTTGAATGGTTTGAGCAAGTTGATGGGGTTCTTACTCTTGCTCAGACTAAGCACTTGAGGTAGCATATTCAATTTGAGGAAAAACAGTTGCAGAATAGATGTGCAGAAATTTGTCTTTAGCCACAGAGTGGTTGATTGCTGGAACAAACTTCCATCTGTCATTGTGGAAGTTGATAGCTTGAATAGATTTAAGAAAGAATTGTACAAATGTTTGGAGCAAATGGATTGGGGAAATGGGATTTTTTTGTTTGTTTGGCTGTATAAGTTTGCTTTCCTGCATCGTATGCCACTATTAATGCTAATGCTAAACTTTTTTCCATTGTTGGTAATATATAAATGTATATTTAAAAAAACTAAATTTTGATGACAGTTATGCTTTCAGTTTTAGTTTTCTTTCATCAAAACAAAATCAAAAAATAAAAATAAGCAGAAGGAATTTGTTGTTTCTTAGGCAGTTTTGAAGCCCATGATGAAAAATTTATAGTCAACAAGGTTGTCATTAAATTATATAGCCATATTGAAGAAACATTAACTCAATAAACAAACTATCAAGCTTTTGTTAATGTTAATTTTTTTTTTTTGTTCACCACCAATCTGAAATTTCTCTCATATGATGCTTCAGTGGCAGTTTTTGAGGCCCTTGATGAAAAAAAATTACAGTGAAAAAAGTTATTCAGTTATCCAGCCACATAAAAAAAAAATAAAAAAACTCAGTAAACACACAGATTATCAAGCTTTTGTTCAATATATTTTTTTCACCAACCTGAAAGTTAGCACTCACCAAAGCTGACCTCTAACAATAGTCCTGGAGTTTGATCATTCACAATTCTTGGTATATGTTTAAATTATTAGATAGTATGAATCAGAGCTGTAATACTCAATATGTTCTACGTTGATAATGATATTAGTAAATTAATAAGAGGAGTTTACCTCAATATAGTACGTGGAACACTTCCGTATGATACCCTCCAGAAATTAAAACGGAAAAAACGAAAAAATCGACAACTTACCGGTACATTAAAGTAAAATATAAATAATTAAAGTAAATTATAAATAATTAAATAATCAATTTAACACAATTCAAAATCAATTCAAAACAATTAAAATTCAAATTAACGCAATTAAAAGAATCTAACGAAAATATTCAAAACGATTTTCCTTCCTTACTTAACGAAAATATTCAAAATCGTTTTGAATATTTTCGTTAGATTCTTTTAATTGCGTTAATTTGAATTTTAATTGTTTTGAATTGATTTTGAATTGTGTTAAATTGATTATTTAATTATTTATAATTTACTTTAATTATTTATATTTTACTTTAATGTACCGGTAAGTTGTCGATTTTTTCGTTTTTTCCGTTTTAATTTCTGGAGGGTATCATACGGAAGTGTTCCACGTACTATATTGAGGTAAACTCCTCTTATTAATTTACTAATGTTTAAATTATGAAAGCATCATTGAGTTATCAGGGCCTGCATTGTTGCCTTAGTTACATATGAGTGAAGTGACAACATTACATTGTTCTCTAAAATGGTTGTCTGGATAATGGTTTTCATTAAAAGTACATAGCAGTATACTTCTCTTTCTGGGGAATTGCTGTTTGCTAAGTGTGAGACTAATGAACTCAGCTATTTTTAGCTGGATACAGAAATGATCTTAGAAAGGCTTTTGATACTGTTGCACATGGAAGACTGCTGCACAAATTGGAGCAGTGTAGCATTAGAGGCAAATTGCTGCTATGGATAAAGGGATGATTGAGTGGGAAAAGAGAGTGGTAATCAATGGACACTGCTCTTCGTGGACTAATGTTATTAGTGGACTCCCTCAGGGTTCAGTGTTGGATCCATTGTTGTTTTCTGTATTTATAAATGATATTGATGATGCTATATCAGGCTTAATGTCCTATTTTGCAGATGATACGAAGGTTGGCAGGGTTGTTAAAGATAATGACAGTCATCATCAGCCATTTTCAATCCACTGCAGGATGAAGGCCTCTCCAGCAACTTTCCAGTTCCTTCTGTTTTGAGCACTGGCCATCCATTTACTACCCAAAAACTCATGAATTTCATCTATCCATCTCCGCCTTTGTCTCCCAGGTTTTCTTCTAACTCCTCTTGGGTACCATTCTGTTATTTTCTTAGTCCATCTGTCATCATGTCTTCGAGCTATGTGTCCTGCCCAAGACCATTTTAGTTCTTTAGTTTTGATAAGAATGTCCTTTACTTGAGTTTGCTGCCTAATCCATGTTTTTCTCTTCTTATCTAACAGTCTGATTCCCAATATAATTCGTTCCATTCTTCGCTGTGTAGTTCTCAGCTTCTCTTCCATTCTTTTGGTGAGTGCCCAAGTTTGACTTCCATAAGTCATGGTGGGGGAGTATACATTGGTTCATTATTTTACGTTTCAGACAAACTGGGATATTGCTCTTCAGTATGTGACTATATTTCCTGAATGCTATCCATCAAAAATTTATTCTTCTCTTGACTTCCAGCCATTTATCATTATTACAGCTAATAACTTGTCCCAGATAAGTATATGACTCCACCTTTTCAATTACTGCTCCTTCAATCATTATTTCCCTTTCCGTGGCATACTTGTTCATCATTACTTTTGTTTTAGCCATATTCATCTTTAGCCCAAAATCCTTACTAACTGTGCATAACTGATTAAGATTTTCCTGTAATTCTTTGGGATCATGGCTTATGACCACAATGTCATCTGCAAATCATAAATGGTTTAGGTACTCTCCGTTCACATTGACTCCTTTCTGCGACCAGTCTAATCTTCTGAAAGCTTCCTCAAGGGCAGCAGTAAACAGCTTCGGAGATATTGTGTCTCCTTGTCGGACTCCGTTCTCGATTTTTAAATTTCCTACTGTCTTTGTCTAGTCTAATAAAGGAGGTAGCACTCTCATATATTTTCTTCAAAATCATAATATATGGGGTATCTATACCTTGTCTTTCCAGTGCCCGAAACATTGCCTTATGCTGTATGGAGTCAAATGCCTTTTCATAATCCACAAATGCCAGGCATAATGGCGTTTTATATTCATTTGCTTTCTCCATTAGCTGTGATATTACGTGAAGGTGATCCATAGTTGAGAATCCTGTCCTAAAGCCAGCTTGCTCTTTTGGTTGATTCTCATCAAGTATTCTTTCTAATCTGTTAGTAATGACCCTTGTGAACAACTTGTAGATGTGGGATAACAAGCTAATTGGTCTATAATTTCCAATTTCTGATTTATCTCCTTTCTTATGCAGCAAAACTATGATTGCATTATTCCACTGCTTAGGCATCACACCTTTTCTAATGCACTTTGTGAAGAGCCTTGCCAGTTTTTGTGTTATGTCTCTTCCTCCCAATTTTGACAACTCTACAGTAACTTCATCTTCCCCCGGCGCTTTCTGATTCTTCATTTTCTTCAATGCATGTTCTACCTCATCAGGAAGAATATCAGGTATGTTGTATGTGTTGCTAATTTTCGATCCATCTTCCCCACTGCTGGCATCATTCCCTCGCTCCTTGTATAATTCTCTATAGTAGTCTTCTGCTATTTGAATTATGCCTTCTCTGCTGTTTATAAGTACACCATCGCTATTCTTCAGTTTCAGTATCATTTGTCTTTCTATATTACTGCTCATGGCTGCTGATTTAAATCCTTTGTTTTCCCTTAATGCTTGTTCTACTTTTCTTGTGTTAAATCTTCTTATGTCCTCTCTGAGTCTCTAATGGCTTTGCATAACTCAGTATACTCAATTTTCTCCCTGTCAGTGTTTTTCTTTCTCTTCATTTGTCGTCTTCGATTCATCATGACAAGAGTTTCTTGACTAATTTTTTCTTCTTTGGATTTCTTTTTCCCTATAGGTTTCTTGGGCTTTATCACTTTCAGAAAGTTGTAATATTCCTCATCGATATCTGGGTCCTGAGCAGTCTGCAGAATCTCAAACTTGTTCTTAAGTTCCAGAACATACTGCTTTTTCTCCTCTGTTATCTCAAAGGCCTTTGTATTATTTACTCGAGTCAGTTTTTTCCTTTCCTTTCCTACATCTATATCAAGTGTACATCTTACCATTCTGTGATCACTTCCAACCTTATTCAGGACGGTAACATCATTCACAATATATCTTCTGTTAGTGAGGATGAAGTCGATTTCATTAGTTGTTAATCCATTTGGACTCTTCCATGTCCACTTTCTGTTCACCCTTTTCTTGAAAAAAGTGTTCATTACTGACAGTCCTTGAGATTCTGCAAATTCCACAAGTCTTTCACCTCTTTTATTTCTTTCACCAATTCCAAAATTTCCTGTAGTTCCTCTTTCTGCATTGTTTTGCCTTTTTCCAACCTTAGCATTGAAGTCCCCCATAATAATAGTGTAGTGGGTTTTCTGTTCATCTAGAAGACTCTCAATTTCAGTATACATTTCTTCAACCTCTTCATCATCATGGCTCGATGTTGGTGCATAAATCATTATAATCTTTAGCTTGTACCTCTTAGAAATCTTGAGTATTAGTCTTGACACCCTTGGTGATGTACTTTTGAATTCCAAAATGTTGTTTTTAAAATCTTTATGGACCAGAAAGCCAACTCCACCTTTGCTCCTTTCGCTGTTTCCATTGGTGTACAGCAGATTTCCACTTGATAAACTTATAAGTGAGTCATTTCTTCTTCTTGTTTCAGCCAAACCGATGATATTCCAATTCACATTTCCTAATTCCTTTTCCAGCTCTAATATCCTGTCTTCACCAATGAGTGATCTTACATTATAACATGCCAAGTTCAGTTTCCGTGCGTGGCAGCCTGGTCGTACCCGAGATTCTTAGCACCCTCTGCTTCCGCTCTGATCCTCTCGTTGCCGTAAGAGGGAGAGTGAAAGCTGCTGGGGACTGAGGGCCATTTGCTTTGTCGGGCTATCATATGCTGGAGGGTTTGGTCTTTTCCTCTTCACACTAACCAGAAGAGAACTACTCTACATGTTCGTTGCCACCTAAGTGACGTAACAGGGGTTACCATCGAGAAGGTGTGCATGAGTGGATTTTAGGGAGGCAGGCCAACCAGACCCTAAATTCTCCTAAATCTTCTGTAATAGAGAGATATTGGATCCATCAGTATTTTAGGCTGAGTGTCTGATAACACACAGGACACCTGTATAACACACAGGACACCTGTTCCCCTCTAAGCCACTAATGACAGTACGCTGCTGCAACAGGATCTAGAAAAATTGAGCAGATGGGCTGAGAGGTGGCAAATGAAGTTAAACATTGACAAATGTAAAGTACTACATATGGAAAGCAGTAACCCCAGAGTAACTTATCAACTATGACCTGGGGGTAATTGTGCAGGCAGATATGAAGTTTTCTGAGCAGTGCAGACAGTCTGCAAGAGTAGCTTGTGGTGCCTTGTCAATGATATACAGGAATTTTTCTAGCAGGGATAAGGAGGTGATTATCCCCTTGTATAAGGCAATGGTCAGCCCACACCTAGAGTACTGTATACAGGTCTGGAGGCCTCATTTTAAGAAGGATGTAGAGCTCTTGGAACAAGTACAGAGAAGGGCAACAAGATTAGTGAATGGAACGAAGGGTTGGTTGCTCTTATGAAGAAAGGCTTAAGTTTTGCAGATTACAGTGTCTGGAAACTAGGCACCTGTGCGGTGATCTGATTGAGGTGTATAAAGCCTTAAATGGTTTGAGGCATGCTGAATGCTGATGGGATTCTTCCTCTTGCTCAGAATAATCACTTAAGAGGGCATAAATTCAAATTGAGGAAAGACAGTTGTAGGATAGATGTGCGGAAGTTTGCCTTTAGCCAGCGAGTAGTTGATTGGTGGAACAGACTTCCATCTTTTGTTGTGGATGTTGATAGTCTAAATAAATTTAAGGCTGAGCTGGACAGGTATTTGTAAAGAACAGAGGGGTGAAATGGGAGCGGTTTTTTTTTTTTTTTTTCTGATGTAGAGGCATATGATGCAAGAAAGTGTCGTATGCCTCTACTAAAGTTAATGATGCTCAGGGTTGGACCAAGGCATGTGTGGTTGTGTGCACTGAGCATGTTAGGGGTGCACTAGATCTAGACATCTGCAGTGGCTGTTGGTGCCACCAAGCCGCTAAAGCAACATCATAACTTTATATAACTTTTAAATAAGATAAGTTTTAGCTGGACATGCCTTTACATTTTAACATCATATAAACACATCTGTTTTAAATAGATATCCAAGGAAAGATTATCTGATCTGTCACACCTATCAAACATGAAGTATTAACGTAAATAAAATAATGAGAATGTTTGCTTCTGCAAAATTCAGAAAAGTGCAGTTTTTGTAAAATTTTGTATTTTGTTAATTTTATAGTACCATTGTTGTAGTAGGGTTTTAGGAGCATCAGTGACTAAGACCATATTGCCCAGTGTATACTGTCTGTAAATTGCACATGTTCTATGGTCAATTTTTTGTTAGCCGGACGAAAAACCAGAGTTTCTGGAGGGGGGGAACCATGCTACCCTCACCTGAGACCAACTAACTCAGCCACGTTGTGAAAAAGGTCCGTAAAAATTCCTTTGCGCCATCGAGGGGACTCGAACTCTGGTCTTTTCAGCCATTGTGAGGACAGTAATTCTACGAACTGTGCCACCCATGAGGGCTGTTGTACCGTGTTTTTCTTATTGTTAGTAATACATATATTGTAATATTTATGTGATGTTTATTTTTGAGTAACTTAATAAATTAAGTACAGTAGAACATCAGTTATCCGGAATAATTTGAAAGGCTGATTTTTCTTCTTTTTTTTATTAATGGTAGTATTTGAGACAAATGCTTATGTTACGTGAGTATTTCTATCTTTTTTTTACTTTGTACAAAATGTTGGATTAGGAAACCATGATTGATAGTTTAGTCATTTGCTTCCGTGAACTCAATTTTCACTTGCATATTTTGTTCTCTTCATTTCATATTATGTTTAGTTTAACTCAAGATTCAGCAAGAATAATATCAGCCCTAAACTGTGCAATTTATTAATTTTTTCAGTTTTTTTACAGTAAAATGTCAACGAAGAGAAACAGCACTAAAATGAGCAGAAAAACAGGAAGAATTAATGAAAGTGGTATTTTTAAGGAACTTAAGATTTAGTAGGAAAAAAAAAAAAAGGTCACAACAAACAAAACAATAAATGATTGAACATTATTTTAAAAAGTTTCTTTAAATTTTTTTTCTACATAAAATTTGCAGTAAAATGCTTATTCGAATATACATACATATGTAAATGTGTGAATTTTTATGTATAAGTTATTATTATTTTTTTAATTGAATAAATTCATTTTTTTCAAGATATTTAAAGCCTTTTTTTTTTTTTTTTTTTCACTTTAATACATTATAACAGAGTTTATTTACTGTTACCTTATGTTCAATTATTCGGAAAATTTGGCTACACGGAAGAGGTCTGACATTAATTATTCCAGATAGCTGGCGCTACACTGTTTGTAGTGAAAATGTAATTTTCATGTTCTTTCTTTTACACAAAGTAAATATAAAAAATTTTGTTGGAGAATTGTGGGTTCAGGGCACTGTTTTTTTTTTTTTTTTTTTTTTTTTGTTTTTTTTGCATGCCAGTACCAAATATCACAGAACAGTATGATGTTGCTTTAGCGCTACTTGTGCATGAGTTTTATTAAATTAGTCTAAAATGTTTAAATCATAGTGGTACTACATTATGAATAAAAGACTTTAATACTTTTCAAAGTTGAAGTACCTTTTATTTGTGGTGCATCACCATGACATATTGTTTTTATTAGTAGTATAGAGTTCAGTCTGTAATGGTCTAGTACGACAAATGGATACAATTTTAGGTATTATTAACATTAATTTCAATAACATATTTAAAAATATATTAGCATTAGCATTAGTAGAGGCATATGATGCAAGAAAGCAAGCTTATTCAGCATCAGCCAAAAAAAAAAAAAAAAAAAAAAAAACCTCTCCCATTTCACCCCTCCGTTCGTTCGAAATACCTGTCCAGTTGAGCTTTAAATTTGTTTAGGCTATCAACTTCAACAACAAGTGATGGAAGTCGGTTCCACCAACCAACCACCCGCTGGCCAAAGGCAAATTTCCGCACATCTATCCGACATCCGTCCTTCCTCAATTTGAATTTATGCCCTCTGAGGTGATTATTCTGAGAAAGATGAAGAATCCCATTGGCATTGAGCATGCTCAAACCAATCAAAGCCTTATACACCTCTATCAGATCACCTCGCCGGTGCCTAGTCTCCAGACTCTGTAATTTGCAAAACTTAAGCCTTTCTTCGTAAGAGCAACCCTTTGTTCCATTTACTAATCTTGTTGCCCTTCTCTGTACCCGTTCCAGCAGCTCTACATCCTTCTTGAAATGAGGCCTCCAGACCTGTATACAGTACTCAAGATGTGGCCTAACCATTGCCTTATACAAGGGAATAATCACCTCCTTATCCCTGCTAGAAAAATTCCTCTTTATCATTGACAAGACACCATGAGCTACTCTTGCAGCTCGTCTGCACTGCTCAGAGAACTTCATATCTGCCTGCACAATTACCCCCAGGTCCTTTTCATTCTCCACCACTGTCAGTGTAGTACCGCAGAGTTGATACATTGCTCTGGGGTTACTGTTACCCATATGTAGTACTTTACATTTGTCAATGTTAAACTTCATTTGCCACCTCTCAGCCCATCTGTTCAACCTTTCCAGATCCTGTTGCAGCAGCATAGCATCAGTAGTGTCCTGAACGACCCTGCCAACCTTTGTATCATCTGCAAACTTAGACATTAAACTTGATATCCCATCATCAATATCATTCATAAACACCGAAAACAACAATGGACCCAACACTGAACCTTGAGGAACTCCACTAATAACATTAGTCCACGTTGAGCAGTGTCCATTGATTACCACTCTCTGTCTTCTGCCACTCAACCATCCCCTTATCCATAGCAGCAATTTGCCTCCAATGCCACACTGCTCCAATTTGTGCAGCAGTCTACCATGTGCAACAGTATCAAAAGCCTTTCTAAGATCCAAATATATAATATCAAAGTTATTCCCTGCATCCAGTTCTTTTGTGACTACATCATAGTATCCAATCAAATTGGTCAGGCAAGACCTGCCCTTAACAAAACCATGCTGCGTCTGAGCTATAACTGAATTCTTGTCTAGATGATCCTGCAGTGCTTCTTTAACCAGTGCCTCCATTAATTTACCTGGAACAGAAGTTAAACTAACAGGTCTATAATTACTTGTGTCAGCCTTTGATCCTCCTTTGTGAATTGGGGTTACATTTGCACATCTCCAGTCTATGGGGACCTCCCCTGAGTCCAAAGAAGCTCTCATAATTATGGCTAGGGGTTTGCATACTTCCTTTGCTGCCGCCTTTAATATAACTGGATAGATCCCATCCACCCCAGGTGCCTTTTTTATGTTTATCCTCAACAATCTCTCCTCCACTTTCCTCTCAGTTATTACAAAATCATCCAGCTCACTGCCAATGTTTACTTTACCTACATCATTCTTCTTCCTGAATAACTCCTCATGCGTGAATGTAGATGCAAAATACTCGTTTAGATTGTTAGCCACCTGAGCAGGATCCTCAACTGTTGAACCATCAATATCCAGTGGACCAATCTGATTCATCCCTTTCCTTCTCGAGTTCAAGTATGTAAAGAACTCCTTTCTGTTTTTCTTTGCATCCTTTGCCAAGGATTTTTCGTAGTCTGCCTTTGCCTGCCTAATCTCCTTTGTGACTTGGTTACAGACCAACTTATATCTATCATAGGCTTCCATGTCACCCATTAATTTGTATGTATCCCATGCATTTTTCTTCTCTGCCACATGTCTCATTAGTCCATCTGACAACCATTTAGGCCTAAACCTTGAACAATATTTCTTAGTTGGTATGTAAAGCCTGGTAGCCACCAAGATTAGTTCCTTGAATGCTTCCCATTTTGAGTTTGCTGTTGGTAACATCATCAGTTGGTCCCACTGTATAGAATTTAAATACTGTCTCAGACCATCATAGTCGCCTTTACGAAAACAAAAACCCTTCCCTTTACCTCTGATGGTAGTTACCTCCTTGAGTAAATCCCACTTCAACACACTGTGATCACTGCCACCTAGTGGTTCATTTATCTGCAGGTTCTTAATGCATGAAGAATCACTAGTGATAATCAGATCAAGAGTATTGCTCCCTCTTGTTGCCTCACGAACATGCTGATGTAGAAAACAATCATCCAATAAATCCACAAAAGCCTTGCTAGTGTGCGAGTGACCAACCCACAAATTCCAGTCAATATCTGGGAAATTAAAATCCCCCATTATAAGACTCTCTGATTTACTGGCCCACTCTATTTCCCTGTACAATATATTATTATACTCATCAGAGTCATTAGGCCTATAGCACACTCCTACTCTCAATTTTGATTTCCCTATGCTTATGTCACACCAAACTGACTCGACACTGCCCTGTCCATCGATGTCAACTGGCTTCACTTCCTTTGACTTTATGTGTTTCTTAATTAATAGCATAACCCCTCCTCCCCTCCTGTCCTGTCTATCCTTTCTATATACATTGTATTCCCCAAATTCCAGTTCCGCATTACTTATATCTGTGTGACACCACGTCTCTGATATCCCAACAATATCTGCCTTTGATGTTTTGAGCAATACCTCAAATTCATCAAATTTATTTACCAAACTCCTAGCATTGGTGTACACGCAGATTTACATGCACCTGTTTCTATTCTTAGCTACCCTAACACAACCCATGTGTTTACTTGTAACGCAATGACTACCAGCAGTCTCTGAAATATCCTGCATCTTGTTTTTCAGACTTCTGCTCATTTGCATAGAAGCAGTGCAAGAATCACTTCCACCTCTGCCAGTGGCTACTGTTAATCTATTAGTCCTTGTATCCCCCCCAACTAGCAGTTTTCCGACCCACCTAACACTGCCTCGACAGCATCAGCAAAAATTCTTGCACCCTTTCTATTTAAGTGTATCCCATCCCTGTAGAAGCAATCTCTCCTGTTAACAAGTACAGTCCAGGCTGAAAAAAATTCTACCCCTTGAGCCTTGCACAATCCCTCCAGGGCCGAATTGATCGACAAGGCTCTCATCATATACTCCCTCCTATCGTGTCTGGGCAGAATTGCAGACACTTTCAAGTTCAACCCTAATTCACAGCTTTTTTTCAACAGTGACCTGTACTTGCTAAGTAATTCCGCCGGTCTCCTACTCTTAATATCATTAGTGCCAACGTGTACAACTATATCACCTTTTGTGCCCTTAAAAGATGATATCCGCTCTACAACGTCATCAACCTTTGCCCCTGGCAGACATACCCTGGTCCTATTCCACCTATCCTTTTTACAAAGCATGTTCCCCGTTTCCCTGACAATAGAGTCACCAACAACTACTAGTTCCTGTGGGACCAGCGCATTCTGCCTAGGGGGCTGCCCCTGTGTTGCCTGATGACCAAGTGCAAGCTCTGGCGTTGATGTGGGCAGCTGAGAGCTTGATGGGCCCCTCAATTTATTTCCTTCGAGGGCATCCACCCTGTCCTTCAAGGTCTCATAAAGGCCCATAACAATGCTGAGTTGTCGCCTGATTTCCTTGCACTCCTTACATCGTGCACACACAAAGACATCCCCCTTGGCAGTATCATGTCCCATACCCGACTGCTCCGCAAACATCAAGCAAACAGTGCATTTTAATAGACTGTGATTCAGAGGGCAACTGCCCCCCTCAGTTCTCCCCTGAACCACAGCACTCCCATTAGCTTGAGCCTTTTGCTTTGCTGCTCTGGTCAGAGTCATGATTCCAATTTAATTCAATAAAATTTAAAACAAAAATTAAATCCTTAAGTTATATCCCAAAACAGTTATGTTATATATTTATATATATATATATATATTTTTTTTTTTTTTGGTATCTAGTGTTCCCTTTATACAACTTCCGTATCACGTGTACCACTATAGTTATGTATTAATTATTTGTTACGATTAAGTCGTTATATATATTTATAGAGTTAAAAATACAATTTAATTGACAATAAAGTTTATTAAGATTAATAGATTTACTGATTAATTGACAATATTATATTATGCAGTATACTACACTAAGCTTATGCTATCGTGTAAAAATGGCGGGAATTCACGAACGGTATTTCTACGGACTCGTAAGTATTGATTAGCTTCGAAATCTCGCTATCTCAATTTAGAATAAACTAAGGATCCTGACTAGGTCTATAATCTACTTATAGAAGATAATTTGATATAACAATTGGTTAATAAATCGACTAAATTTGGTTAAAAGACCTCTCGTTCAATTTGTGACACGTGGATTTGATACCGTTACCGATACTAAGTAATATCTACGAAATCTCTGTCTAAGTTAAACTTTAAACTAAGTATCGTAACTAGGAATATAAAGCTACTCTAGAAAATAAGTTAATATGACAATTTAAACTAATAAAGCAGAAAATAAATCAGGAAAAACTTCTCTGTTTGAAGAGCTTTAAGGAGCAATGTCTGCACAGGCTAAACTCGCACCCAAAACAGGATATAATTTTGATATCGCAATAAAAAATATAATTTCAAAGAAATGCAAAAATTTTGGTTGTTACTACTCCAAAAACTAAATATTACACATAACTCTGAAGAATAAATGCATAATTTTGATTTATGACCAAGAGAAATTAATTTATTTCTTCTCATGATCAAATAAAATTCTGTATTGTTAATATTCTTCCAGAATTCACTGAGTGTCTTATTCAGTAGGACCTTCTTAGCTAAAATTTGTACTATCAGGTGGAAATGATTTTAGCATTCAAATCCTGTTAAAACTGAAAGAACCTTTTTTTTAATGCAGAGATAGTAGTCACTGGTAGAGGACATAGCAGCTGTCCACTGAGAAGCTGATTTTCTGTCTACAAAAGAGACAAGTTGGCTTTCAAATTCAGTTAATTTAGACTTAGTTATGGTCTGAACTGCACAATAGTTTAGAATATATCATTATGTTTTTATTGTTTTGTTATAGCATTTTGTTTTATTGTTGTTACTAATAAATGAGTTTTAATAATCATAGTTGGTAAATTATGATTATTAGCATTGTAATATAATCTTCTAATTATAGCATTATTTCTTTTCAGGTCATGGTGAACACAAATAAAAGCTTAGCAAAATGACCTGCCCAATGCCAATATTTCGATGGCTGTGCATGGTGTGTTTAGTGTTTCACAAAACACCCAGTGATATCCTCAGACTGGGATTGAGATGAAAAATAAATATCTGGTTTTGAGTGAAAATGCACAGTATTAGCTTCTCTGTCTTGATGAAAAACAAGAACTACTTGGAATTCACAGATTATGATTAATCCTTGAACCAGTTCATAATCTTTCAGGTGTGTGCAAAAGTGCATATGCCTAATTGTTTTATGAATGGCATCATTAGGAGGTTCAGATAGTGAATCATCAGGAAAAGACTATCCACTACAGTCAGAACCAAAGTATGTTTCATTCCTTGACTGTCGCCGCCTGTGTTATACAGTGTTCAAACTGAATCGCTTTAGCAATGTGGAAGTGGAATTCCTTTATCAACGTTATTTTTTGCACTTAAATCAAAGGAATTTGACAGCATTGTTAGGAATTGTGTGTGCTGTTAGTGTTGTTTTGTTGATATTTAACTATGCACTCAGTACTCATAGTTCCATGTTACATGGAATTGTTTTTGGTATCCTTGTAACATTATATTCTCTAATGAGCATAATAAGTACACAGTCCTTCTTTAATCAGATCTATTTGCTAGTCTTTTCATACACAGTTGTGGTATCCTTTTTTATTACTGTTATCCTAGTCATAGTGGATTCAGACCGACATGTTCCCACTTCAGGAGCTTGGTGCACAATAACATTTGTCTACCTTAGTTACACTTTACTGCCAATAAGGATGCCAGAGTGTATGACGTGTGGAGTTGTATTGTCATTAGTACAATTGATTTGTGCTGCATCGTTTAATTATGATAATGCATCCCTCTGGAAACAAGTAAGTTATTTTGTATTCTTTTATTCACTTTTGTAGTTTATTCTCAAATAATATAATGTCTATACATTTTGTAAAATTTTGAACTTTTTTATTCGTTATGCATAAAAATAACCAATTTAAATTGCATAGTGACATAAGCTTTTAAATGTATATTCAATAACTTTATTGCCTACATTAAAATTCTGTGACTTGAATGTAGTTCTTAAGTTAAAAAAGTAAATGATGGTTTTATGTGAGGGCTTCAAGAACAAGGTTAATGTCCTCAAAGAATTAAAGACGAGGGACCCATCAAGCACTCAGCTGCCCAGTTCAACACTAGAGCTCAGGCTTGAGCAACAGGCAACACAAGAACATCCCCAATGGCAGAGATCCAGCTTCCACAGGAGGTAGCAGTTGTCAATGATGCTCCATTGTCAAGGAAATGAGAAATATATCTGTAAAAAAGGAATAGCATTAGCATTAGTAGAGGCATTTGATGCAAGAAAGCAAGCTTATGCAGCATCAGCCAAAAAAAAAAAAAAAAAAAAAACCACCTCCACTTCACCCCTCTGTTTGTTCGAAATACCTGTCCAGCTGAGCCTTAAACTTATTTATGCTATCAACTTCCACGACAAGGGATGGAAGTCTGTTCCACCAATCAACCACCCGCTGGCTAAAGGCAAATTTCCGCACATCTATCCTACATCTGTCTTTCCTCAGTTCGAATATATGCCCTCTCAGGTGATTATTCTGAGCAAGAGGAAGAATCCCATCACAATTGAGCATGTTCAAACCATTCAAGGTTTTATACACCTCTATCAGATCACCTCGCTGGTGCCTAGTCTCCAGACACTGTAATTTGCAAAACATAAGCCGTTCTTCTTAAGAGCACCCTTTTATTCCATTCACTAATCTTGTTGCCCTTCTCTGTACTTGTTCCAGCAGCTCTACATCCTTCTTGAAATGAGGCCTCCAGACCTGTATACAGTACTTTAGGTGTGGTCTGACCATTGCCTTATACAAGGGAATAATCACCTCCTTATCCCTGCTAGAAAAACTCCTATATATCATTGCCAATACACCATGAGCTACTCTTGCAGCCCATCTGCACTGCTCAGAGAACTTCATATCTGCCTGCACAACCACCCCCAGGTCCCTTTCATTCTCTACCATTGTCAGTGTAGTACCATAGAGTTGATACATTGCTCTGGGGTTGCTGTTTCCCATATGTAGTACTTTACATTTGTCAATGTTAAACTTTATTTGCCACCTCTCAGCCAATCTGCTCAACCTTTCCAGATCATGTTGCAGCAGAAGCATAGTGTCAGTAGTGTCCTTGACAACCCTGCCAACCTTCATATGGTCTGCAGACTTGGATATTAAGCTTGATGTACCATCATCAGTATCATTTATAAATACAGAAAACATTAATGGACCCAACACTGAACCTTGAAGGACTCCACTAATAACATTAATCCACGATCAGCAGTGTCCATTGATTACCACTGTCTGTCTTCTTCCCCTCATCCACCCCTTTATCCATAGCAGCAATTTGCCTCCAATGCCACACTGCTCCAATTTGTGCAGCAGTCTTCCATGTGCAACAGTATCAAAAGCCTTTCTAAGATCCAAGTATATAATATCAAAGTTCCAGTTCTTTTGTGACTGCATCATAGTATCCAATCTAATTGGTCAGGCAACACTTCCCTTTAACAAAACCATGCTGTGTCCAAGCTATAACTGAAGTCTTGTCTAGATGATCCTGCAGTGCTTCTTTAACCAGTGCCTCCATTAATTTTCCTGGAACAGAAGTTAAACTCACACGTCTATAATTACTTGTGTCAGCCTTTGATCCTCCTTTGTGAATTGGGGTCACATTTGCACATCTCCAGTCTATGGGTACCTCCCCTGAGTCCAGGGAAGCTCTCATAATTATGGCAAAGGGTTTGCTTACTTCCTTTGCTGCCTCCTTTAATATAACTGGATAGATCCCATCCACCCAAGGTTCCTTTCTTTGTTTATCTTCAACAATTTCTCCTCCACTTTACTCTCAGTTATTACAAGATTCTCTAGCTTACTGCCAGAGTTTAATACACCTCTGGCATTCCCTTCGCTGAATAACTCCTCATGTGTGAATGTCGATGGAAAATATTCATTTAGTTTGTTAGCTACCTGAGCAGGATCATCAACAGTTGACCCATCGATATCAAGTGGACCAATATGATTCATCCCCTTCCTTCTAGAGTTTACATAAGTAAAGAACTCTTTGCTGTTTTTCTTTGCATCCCTTGCCAAAGATATCTCCTAATCTGCCTTCGCCTGCCTAACCTCCTTTGTAACTTGGTTACAGATCAACTTGTATCTATCATAGGCTTCTGTGTCACATGTTAATTTGTATGTATCCCATGCATTTTTCTTTTCTGCCGTATGTCTCATTAGTTCATCTGACATCCATTTAGGCCTAAACCTTGAACAATATTTCTTATTTGATATGTAAAGCCTAGTAGCTTCCAAGATAAGTTCTTTGAATGCTTCCCATTTTGAATTTGCTGTTGGTAACATCATCAGTTGGTCCCACTGTATAGAATTTAAATACTGTCTCAGTCCATCATAGTCGCCTTTACGAAAGCAATAATCCTTCCCTTTTCCCCTAATGGTAGTTACCTCTTTGAGTAAATCCCACTTCAGCACACTGTGATCACTGCCACCTAGTGGTTCCTTTATCTGCAGATTCTTAATGCATGAAGAATCACTACTGATAATCAAATGAAGAGTATTACTCCCTCTAGTTGCCTCCCAAACATGCTGATGTAGAAAACAATAATCCAATAAATCCACAAAAGCCTTGCTAGTGTGTGAGTGACCAGCCCCCAAATTCCAGTCAATATCTGGGAAATTAAAATCCCCCATTATAAGACTCTCTGATTTACTGGCCCACTCTATTTCTCCGAACAGTTTCTTATTATACTCATCAGAGTCATTAGGCATATAGCACACTCCTACTCTCTCAATTTTGATCTCCCAATGCTAATGTCACACCAAACTGACTCGACACTGCACTGTCCAGCAATGTTGACTGGCTTCACTTCCTTTGATTTTATGTACAGTTTGTATTTCTTAACTAATAGCATAACCCCTCCTTCCTTCCTATCCTGTCTATCCTTTCTGTAGACATTGTACTCCCCAAATTCCAGTTCTGCATTCATTATATCTGTGTGACACCATGTCTCTGAAATCCCAACAATATCTGCCTTTGATGTTTTGAGCAATACCTCAAATTCATCAAATTTATGTACTAAACTCCTCTCATTGGTGTACACGCAAGTATACATGCACCTGTTCTTTTTCTTAGCTACCCTAACACAGCCCATGTGTTTACTTGTACCCCAATGATTCCCAGCAGTCTCTGAAATATCCTGCATCTTATTTTCCAGGCTGCTGCTCATTCCAATAGAAGCAGTGCAAGAATCACTTTCACCTCTGCCAGTGGCTACTGTTAATCTATTAGTCCTTGTATCCCCCCAATCTAGCACTTTTCCAACTTACCTAACACTGCCTCGATAGCATCAGCAAACATTCTTACTTGGGAGGTAGAAGAGAACCTGCACGGAAGAGATTACTTCCCCATGATAACCTGCTTAAATAGTATGAGACTGTATTCCTTTTAAGTTACAGCGGTTGGAGATTGATCAGGCTGACTGGAATGCCGTTCAAAAATCTGGAAAATTTTGAAATCACTACAGTCAGTCTATCAATGAAATCACTACAGTCAGCCTATCAATAGGAGCCTATCAATGATACAGTCATGTACATCACATCACAGAAATTATTGTCCAAGCAGCTGCAGTTTCAATCCCAAAATCAACTACCCATTTTTCACCACTTCCACACCATAGTGGAATTCAAAATGCTTAGCAGGAAAAAAAAGGCACAAAACAGAGCTTGGGGAATATTCAGGCAATATCCTACCACAGCTAATCTCATAGCCTTTGAATGTACATGTGTTAAAGCACATTGCATCTGATGTCAGAGCCAAAAGGAACCTGGATCTACTTTACTTCTTCTATTATGTTGGCAACCAGCTCTAAGGTGATCTGGGACAAAATAAGGAAAATTAAGGAAAAATACAGAGCACATCCCTCATCAGTCCTTGAATATATAATTGGTGTACTATTGCAGATTCAACTGCAATAACCAGTGTTCCTGGGGAAACATTTTGTAAATCTCAGCAATTACATTTTACTGCCTAGAGTTTCTGGTCCTTAAATACAAAACAGAGAAAAAGGGGCTTGATTTTACATCAAACGGTGTTTACCCATATAATGAGCCATTTACCATTCACAAACTGAAAAACAGCTCTCACCCTTACAAAGGCAAGTGCTGTTGGACCACATGACATACATTATGAAATGATTAAACACCTTTCACCATAATCCATGAACCACCTGCACTTTGTCTACAACAGAATTTTTTCATTGAAGAGCAATTTCCAGATACCTGGCACAGGACAACTATCCTTGCTTCTGCTAAGCAAGAGGAAAGGATCTAAATTTTTAACAAATTACTGACCTATTGATCTGGCTGGCTATTTGTGCAAAATTTTGGAGAGAATGGTCAATGTTTATCTTTGTACTGAGGATCAAATGACCTACTTTCCCACTTTCAGTGCAGCTTCTGAAGGAACAGGTCCACTCTGGACCACTTAATTCGAATGGAAACATCTATTTGAGATGCATTCCTAAAATGAGAGCCCTTGGTGTCTATCTTCTTTGATATGGAAAAAGCGTATGACACAACTTTTTTGACAGAAAACCAGAGGAGGCAATAAATGGAGTGTACTGGTAGAGTGTAAAGTGTGTTTAGTGTCAAACGGCACCAGGGGTTTCCCCCATCTCCGCAGGCTATACATTGTGGGTGTGAAACAGAACACTGTCAATGCCAGAGGTTTAAAAGTGTATGGATTTTGTACATGTGTAGTGTCGTGTACCGTTGTTCCTCTGGTCATTTAGCCGCTGGGCCCCTAATGGGACCCAACGTTGTCCACACTCTGCCTCGTGGAGGCAGACCAGGTACACCAGCATTATAGTTATTTACTCTGGCAGGTCCTGCCACCTAATTTCCTGAGATTTCAGTGGCAAGGACCTTAAAAAAAATAATAAAAAAAATAATAATAAATAAATAAATAAAATAAAAATAATAATAATAAAAAAAAAAAAAAAAAGTTATAGTTATGGGTCAGCCATAAGAAGTACTATTTATGCAAATAAATGTTAAGTTTTTGGGTGTAGGGCTCATGCAATTTAACAATGGTTCAGACACTAGTAATTATAATTAAAAGAGAGAGAGGGGGGGGAGACTGAAGACTGGGGGGAAAAGACAGAAATAAGGGATCCATAGAGAAGATGACCCCCAAATCAGTGGAACAGGCCCATGCCCCACCAGAGGGAAGAGAGGGGCGGCGAGGGGAGGAGGAGACCAGAAGTCACCTCCCCCTCCCGCCCGGGGAGTGGAAGCAAAGGGCGACGCAAGGGAGCATGGCTTAAAAAAAAAAAAAAAAAAAATTCTATAGAGTCCCAAAGGAAGGTCTTGTATCAGTCCAAGAATGGTTAGTTTAGTCGTGGTGCCTGTTCTTGATCCCTGTAGATAGCAATAAGTGTCCTCCTTCGGGTGAACAGTCCCTGGGCGAATTTTGTCAACTCCTTATACTCCTCTTGCGAGTCCAACAGGTTTGATTCCCTGTCGCGAGGGAAGTAAGTCAGCTTTGTCATCAGGAGGCAGCGGAGATCCTCATAATTTTCACAGTTGTACATTATGTGAGACCATGTCTCCACTTCCCCACAGACACAGCGGGGATCGTTTACTAATTTAAAACTGTTTAGTTTGGCATTCAGGGCCCCATGACCTGTTAAAAGATACGTAGTGTACAGTCCAGGGTGAAACCATGATGGTGCTTTTGGGTATAATCTTCTCGACATCAGGCAGAAATTTCCTCGTTATTTCCCCTTTTGTGGATTCTGACCAGACACAACGCACCACCTCGAGATCAAGGGGTAGTGCTCCCGCCAGAACCTGCAGAGCATGTGTACTCACAGTGCAGCAGGCCCGTGTAATAGAGAGGAGTATTGTCCATTGGATGGAATCGAGTGTCCTTCTGTTAACTGCAGTAGTTGCTTTCTGGAACCAGATGGGTGACGCGTAAGTTATGGCTGGTATAAATGTTGTTTTGTAATACAGTCCCAAGGTGTGCCTCTTGAGTCCCCAATCCCTTTTAGCTATTCGTGAGACGAGGGCAGAATATCTCCTTATTTTCTCTCGGATATGTTTCAAGTGTGGGTTGAAAGATTGATTCTTGTCCAGTATGATTCCTAGATATTTCATCTCACTGACTAGTTTGATAGTTGTATTTTCTACTTTAATTTGCGGTGGTCTACAGATATTTAATGTTCCTTTCAGTAGCATTGAGTAGGTTTTCCCCGGTGAGATCTTAAGAAAATGGACCTTCATCCAGTCTTGTAGAATTTGAATTGCTCGATTTGCCTGGGTTTCCAATTGAAGTCGATTGTCTGCGGCAACAGTCAGTATCAGGTCATCTGCAAATGCCTGGGAGTGGACTTCCCCCAAGTCGAAGGACAGAAACTCATCCAATACCATACTCCAGAGGAGTGGTCCCAGTACCGATCCCTGGGGGCAGCCCCTGTAAACAGGCCTGGTCAGTTTCTTGTATTGAGTCACTACTTGTATTTTTCTCTTGGATAAATATGACTTCATTATTTTGTAAAGGTTGATGGGTGTTTTTGCCTTCCGCAGTCTGGCTAGGACGCTCGGCCACCAGATTAGCATTAGCATTAGTAGAGGCATATGATGCAAGAAAGCAAGCTTATTCAGCATCAGCCAAAAAAAAAAAAAAAAAACCAACCACTACTCCCATTTCACCCCTCCGTTCGTTCGAAATACCTGTCCAGCTGAGCCTTAAATTTATTTAGGCTATCAACTTCAACAACAAGCGATGGGAGTCTATTCCACAAACCAACTGCCCGCTGGCTAAAGGCAAATTTCCGCACATCTATCCGACATCCGTCCTTCCTCAATTTGAATTTATGCCCTCTCAGGTGATTATTCTGAGCAAGAGGAAGAATCCCATCGGCATTGAGCATGCTCAAGCCATTCAAAGCCTTATACACCTCTATCAGATCACCTCGCCGATGCCTAGTCTCCAGGCTCTGTAATTTGCAAAACTTAAGCCTTTCTTCGTAAGAGCAACCCTTTGTTCCATTCACTAATCTTGTTGCCCTTCTCTGTACTCGTTCCAGCAGCTCTACATCCTTCTTGAAATGAGGCCTCCAGACCTGTATACAGTACTCAAGGTGTGGCCTGACCAATGCCTTATACAAGGGAATAATCACATCCTTATCCCTGCTAGAAAAATTCCTGTATATCATTGACAAGACACCATGAGCTACTCTTGCAGCTCGTCTGCACTGCTCAGAGAACTTCATATCTGCCTGCACAATTACCCCCAGGTCCTTTTCATTCTCTACCACTGTCAGCGTAGTACCACAGAGTTGATACGTTGATCTGGGGTTACTGTTTCCCATATGTAGTACTTTACATTTGTCAATGTTAAACTTCATTTGCCACCTCTCAGCCCATCTGCTCAACCTTTCCAGATCCTGTTGCAGCAGCATAGTATCAGTAGTGTCCTTAACAACCCTGCCAACCTAGGTATCGTCTGCAAACTTGGACATTAAGCCTGATACACCATCATCAATATCATTTATAAATACAGAAAACAACAATGGACCCAACACTGAACCAACACCAAATATATAATATCAAAGTTATTCCCTGAGGAACTCCACTAATAACATTAGTCCACGTTGAGCAGTGTCCATTGATTACCACTCTCTGTCTTCTGCCACTCAACCATCCCTTTATCCATAGCAGCAATTTGCCTCCAATGCCACACTTCTCCAATTTGTGCAGCAGTCTTCCATGCGCAACAGTATCAAAAGCCTTTCTAAGATCCAAATATATAATATCAAAGTTATTCCCTGCATCCAGTTCTTTTGTGACTACATCATAGTATCCAATCAAATTGGTCAGACAAGACCTGCCCTTAACAAAACCATGCTGTGTCTGAGCTATAACTGAATTCTTGTCCAGATGATCCTGCAGTGCTTCTTTAACCAGTGCCTCCATTAATTTTCCTGGAACCAAAGTTAAACTAACAGGTCTATAATTACTTGTGTCAGCCTTTGATCCTCCTTTGTGAATTGGGGTTACATTTGCACATCTCCAGTCCATGGGTACCTCCCCTGAGTCCAAAGAAGCTCTCATAATTATGGCTAGGGGTTTGCTTACTTCCTTTGCTGCCTCCTTTAATATAACTGGATAGATCCCATCCACCCCTGGTGCCTTTTTTATGTTTATCCTCAGCAATTTCTCCTCCACTTTCCTCTCAGTTATTAGAAAATAATCTAGCTCACTGCCAATGTTTACTTCACCTACGACATTCCCCTTCCTGAATAACTCCTCATGTGTGAATGTAGATGCAAAATACTCATTTAGATTGTTAGCCACCTGAGCAGGATCCTCAACTGTTGAACCATCAACATCCAGTGGACCAATCTGATTCATCCCTTTCCTTCTTGAGTTTAAATAGGTAAAGAACTCTTTTCTGTTTTTCTTTGCGTCCTTTGCCAAGGATTTCTCATAATCTGCCTTTGCCTGCCTAATCTCCTTTGTGACTTGGTTACAGACCAACTTATATCTATCATAGGCTTCCATGTCACCCATTAATTTGTATGTATCCCATGCATTTTTCTTCTCTGCCATATGTCTCATTAGTTCATCTGACAACCATTTAGGCCTGAACCTTGAACAATATTTCTTGGTTGGTATGTAAAGCCTGGTAGCTTCCAAGATTAGTTCCTTGAATGCTTCCCATTTTGAATTTGCTGTTGGTAACATCATCAGTTGGTCCCACTGTATAGAATTTAAATACTGTCTCAGCCCATCATAGTCGCCTTTACGAAAGCAAAAACCCTTCCCTTTGCCTCTGATGGTAGTTACCTCCTTGAGTAAATCCCACTTCAGCACACTGTGATCACTGCCACCCAGTGGTTCCTTTATCTGCAGATTCCTAATGCATGAAGAATCACTACTGATAATCAGATCAAGAGTATTACTCCCTCTAGTTGCCTCCCGAACATGCTGGTGTAGAAAACAATCATCCAATAAATCCACAAAAGCCCTGCTAGTGTGTGAGTGACCAACCCACAAATTCCAGTCAATATCTGGGAAATTAAAATCCCCCATTATAAGACTCTCTGATTTACTGGCCCATTCTATTTCCCTGTACAGTATCTTATTATGCTCATCAGAGTCATTAGGCCTATAGCACACTCCTACTCTCAATTTTGATTTACCTATGCTTATGTCACACCAAACTGACTCGACACTGCCCTGTCCATCAATGTCGGCTGGCTTCACTTCCTTGGATTTTATGTGTTTTTTAACTAATAGCATAACCCCTCCTCCCCTCCTGTCCTGTCTCTCCTTTCTATACACATTGTACTCCCCAAATTCCAGTTCTGCATTCCTTATATCTGTGTGACACCATGTCTCTAATATCCCAACAATATCTGCCTTTGATGTTTTGAGCAATACCTCAAATTCATCAAATTTATTTACTAAACTCCTAGCATTGGTGTACACGCAAGTATACCTGCACTTGTTTCTATTCTTAGCTACCCTAACACAACCCATGTGTTTACCTGTATCACAATGACTTCCAGCAGTCTCTGAAATATCCTGCATCTTGTTTTTCAGGCTTCTGCTCATTCCAATAGAAGCAGTGCAAGAATCTCTTTCACCTCTGCCAGTGGCTACTGTTAATCCATTAGTCTTTGTCTCCCCCCCAAGCTAGCAGTTTTCCAACCCACCTAACACTGCCTCGATAGCATCAGCAAATATTCTTGCACCCTTTCTATTTAAGTGTATCCCATCCCTGTAGAAACAATCTCTCCTGTTAACAAGTACATTCCAGGCTGAAAAAAATTCTACCCCTTGAGATGGTGTCGAATGCCCCAGCAAAATCGACCGAAATAACCAAGAAATACTTCCTATCACAGGCAGCAGCTAAACTTAGGAGGCTGTTGAGATCATCCACTGTTGAGGTTCCGGGTTTGAACCCAAACTGTGTGGGCATCACGAGATTTGCAGCTTCATAGTGGTGCAGGAGTCGCTTGTGAAGCATCTTTTCAAGGAGTTTACTAGCAACTGGGAGCAGGGAAATTGGCCGGTATGATTCGGGTTGTTCTGGTGGCTTCATTGGATTTTTTTAGAATTAATTTGATGTTGGCCATTTTCCAGTCGGCTGGAAAGACTCCTGTCTTCAGGCATATGTTGAAGAGGTTTAGTAAAGTCTGCGGAGAGATGTCCACTACTTTTTTAATAATCTCCGGCTCCAGAAGATCTGGGCCTGGGCATTTTTTATTCCTTATTTGTTGCGCTGCCTGTTGTAATTCTTCTAAGGCAAAAGGTGGTTCCATTTGGTCTATATGATATGTTTCATTTCCATCGCAGATCTGCAGTTGTTCTGGTAGTTGCGGGTGTGCTGGTTTTTGGAAAATCACATCGAGGATGTTGGTGATAGACTGTTCCCAGGTGGTGGCCAGTGTTCTCTGTGGGGTGCGGGTCGAGATCATGACCTCACCACTGGGGAGTTTATTCGTAGTGACTTTGTACACCACCCCCCAGGGGTCGGCATTTCCAGTCGTGCTGACTAATTGCTCCCAGGCCTTCTGCTTACTTTTTCGTATTAACTCAGTGTATCTGTTTCTCACCGCTGCGTATCTTTGTCTGAGTGCTGTTACTTCCACTTCCGGCCAGGTACGTCTTGCCCTTTGGAATTGTTTTCTTGCCTTTATGACTTCTCTTCTAAGGTTCTGAATGTCCCGAGTCCACCAAGGGACTGCACCGGGTGTGGGCAATTTTCGCTTCATCGCAGCCTCACTGGCCGCTATTATGGTCTTTGTAATTTTTCTCTGGATGTCGTCTGGGTCTTTTTGTCCATCCGCTTCAATGCGGTGTTGGCATAAGGTTCGAGTCAGCAGTTCCCCAAAGAGTCTCCAGTCAGCTTTGTTTACTGCAAAGCGGTTAAGCATCTGTTTGGCTATTGGTGTTCTATATAGAGATTGGTTGATTTGGAAGGTAATCACTCTGTGGTCAGACGTGGTCCAGGAGTCTTGGACTGTCCAGCCAGTGATGTGTCCTGCAAGGTTTCCGGTGGCAAGGGTGACGTCAATTGTTGCCTCCCACAGAGTATTACAAAACATAGGTAGGTGGTGAGGCCTGTTTAGGACTGTCAAGGGAGGAGTGTACTGGTAATGGCAGCAAGTGGTTTACCAAGATCATCAATACACAAGTTAGAAAAAAAAAGTAGGATGCTAGCAGGGGTGTCTACTTTATCTTTAGCTGAGGTGGCAATAGAACCATCTGGTTTTGACATGGATGGCCAAAAATTTTGGCAAGAGATCAGAATGCTTGACTACCATTTGGACAAAAGGCAAGTTTTCTACTTTTAGCCTGTTCAAAATCTAGTTTGGACTGATTAATAACTGCTTTACAATTGTTGCGAGCTTTGGTGTAGGCAGAAAATGAAACTGAAAAATTGGAAACAAGCCAATTGCGATATGCAACGTTCTTCTCTTGAATAGCCTTAGCACATTTATTGGAAAACCAAGGTTTAGATAAAGGACGAGATTTTAAAGTGGAATGTGGAATAAAAGATTCCATTCCTACAAGAATAATTTCACTGATACGATCTGAGCAAATGTTGACATCAGAAGTTTTGAAACAGTAATCCGAGCAAGGAAAAAAAGAAAAGAAATCTCTTAGGTCATCCCATTTTGCATTCTTGTAATGACAAACAACACAAGGTTGAGAATAGTCATGAGATACAGGCTCCACTGGAGAAGAGATCATCACCAAGCTGTGATCTGAGGTACCTAGAGGACCACTCGCTTTGACCGTGTACTTAGAAGGGTTGTTTGTGAAAAAAGGATCAAGAGTGTTGGTTGTATGGATAGGATTGTCCGGTGTTCTGGTAGGTATATGAACAATCTGTGCAAGATCGTTAGTAATTGCAAAAGCCTCATCATCTTGACCAGCTCGGCCATGACTAGAAAATGGAAGCCAGATGTTTGTTTGTTTGTTATTTGTTTTTAGCAGCATTAGCAACCAAGGCCATATTGCTCCGGGGATATGGGTGGTCATTCCCCGACCTTTCCGTATCCTCCGTATTTGTTGGTGGTCACGGGCTCGAACCCCGGTCTAATCAAGAAGCGTGTGCTACGCACTGCTGCTCCTACCCACCTGGCTATGGAGGCGACAGAAGCCAGATGGAGTTGTGAACATTAAAATCACAAAGGAAAATTACCTCACTTTTAGGAAAGTTGGACTGGAGAAAGTCCAAGTTTCAAACAGAGGCGTCAAAGAGTTCCAAGTGATTAGTGGAGTTGGGTGAATGATAAAGACAACAGATGAATTTGACAGAATGAGGTAGAGAGATTTTAAGCCAAAGAAGATTGAAAACAAGAGCTTCCAAATTAGTAACTGGCAGGAATTGAGAAAGTTCAGCACGGTGTTCAGAATAGAGCTGAAGATGGGGTATCAGGCTTCATCCAGTTCTTAAGGGACAAGCCACATGCTGGTATTTGCACATGCCAGGGTGGAAAGAGGTGCTTCAGTGCTCAGTCAACCTTGTCTACCAGGATGTGAAGTTAAGCTCTCTGGGTAGCTCTTGGACAAGAATACTGAATGGACAGTTGGCAGTCAGATGATTGTTACAAAGATTTTCCCATTGTGGCTCAAAAATGGTTTTCCATGTGGGTGATCTGACAGAGAGTTCACTTTAAAAGCATACTGTAGAGACATCTAGTTTCGTAGAAGCAACACGGATGATTCAGTTTCTTTGACATATAGACTTTGAATAGTTCACATTCTGAAAGCACCATAGCAATACGAATAGCCTGATGGTGGATGTGATCAAGCTACCGAAGGATGCTATTTCTAGCAGATGCATAAATCCGAGATGCATAATCTAGTTTTGATTACACAAGTCCACCTTCCAGTTTGAGATACCTTGCCCTGCACAAACAGCTTCAACTTCTCGAATGTCCACTACCAATTCCTTAAATTGCAGAAGCCTGAAAAACAAGATGCAGGATATTTCAGAGACTGCTGGGAGTCATTGTGGTACAACTAAACACATGGGTTGTGTTAGGGTAGCTAAGAAAAAGAACAGGTGCATGTATACTTGCGTGTACACAAATGCTAGGAGTTTGGTAAATAAATTTGATGAATTTGAGGTATTGCTCAAAACATCAAAGGTGGATATTGTTGGGATATCAGAGACATGGTGTCACACAGATATAAGGAATGCAGATCTGGAATTTGGGGAGCACAACGTCTACAGAAAGGATAGACAGGATAGGAAGGGAGGAGGGGTTATGCTATTAGTTAAGAAACACATAAAATCCAAGGAAGTGAAGCCAGTCAACATCGCTGGACAGTGCAGTGTTGAGTCAGTTTGGTGTGACATAAGCATTGGGAGATCAAAATTGAGAGTAGGAGTGTGCTATAGGCCTAATGACTCTGATGAGTATAATAAGAAACTGTACAGCGAAATAGTGGGGCCAGTACATCAGTCTTATAATGGGGGATTTTAATTTCCCAGGTATTGATTGGAATTTGTGGGTTGGTCACTCACACATTAGCAAGACTTTTGTGGATTTATTGGATGATTGTTTTCTGCATCAGCATGTTCGGGAAGCAACTAGAGGGAGTAATACTCTTGATTTGATTATCAGTAGTGATTCTTCATGCATTAAGAATCTGCAGATAAAGGAACCACTAGGTGGCAGTGATCACAGTGTGCTGAAGTGGGATTTACTCAAAGAGGTAACTACCATCAGGGGTGAAGGGAAGGGTTATTGCTTTCGTAAAGGTGACTACGATGGACTGAGACAGTATTTAAATTCTATAGAGTGGGACCAACTGATGATGTTACCAACAGAAAATTCAAAATGGGAAACATTCAAAGAACTTCGTGGAAACTACTAGGCTTTACATACCAACTAAGAAATATTGTTCAAGGTTTAGGCCTAAATGGATGTCAGATGAACTAATGAGACATATGGCAGAGAAGAAAAATGCATGGGATACATATAAATTAACACGTGACACAGAAGCCTATGATAGATATAAGTTGATCTGTAACCAAGTTACAAAGGAGGTTGGTTAGGCAGGTGAAGGCAGATTACGAGAAATCTTTGGCAAGGGTTGCCAAAGGATGTAAAGAAAAACAGCAAAGAGTTCTTTACTTATGTAAACTCTAGAAGGAAGGGGATGAATCAGATTGGCCCACTTAATATCGATAGGTCAACTGTTGATGATCCTGCTCAGGTAGCTAACGAACTAAATGAATATTTTGCATCGACATTCACACATGAGGAGTTATTCAGCGAGGAGAATGCCAGAGACGTATTCAACTCTGGCAGTAAGCTAGAGAATCTTGTAATAACTGAGAGTCAAGTGGAGGAGAAATTGTTGAAGATAAACACAAGAAAGACACCTGGGTTGGATGGGATCAATCCAGTTATATTAAAGGAGGTAGCAAAGGAAGTAAGCAAACCCTTAGCCATAATTATGAGAGCTTCCTTGGACTCAGTGGTTGTTGGTACCCACAGATTGGATAAGTGCAAATGTGACCCCAATTCACAAAGGAGGATCAAAGGCTGACACAAGTAATTATAGACCTGTGAGTTTAACTTCTGTTCCAGAAAAATTAATGGAGGCACTGGTTAAAGAAGCACTGCAGGATCATCTAGACTAGACTTCAGTTATAACTCGGACAAAGCATAGTTTTGTTAAGGGGAAGTCTTGCCTGACCAATTTGATTGGATACTATGATGCAGTCACAAAAGAACTAGATGCAGGGAATAACTTTGATATTATATACTTGGATCTTAGAAAGGCTTTTGATACTGTTGCACATGGAAGACTGCTGCACAAATTGGAGCAGTGTGGCACTGGAGGCAAATTGCTGCTATGGATAAAGGAATGGTTGAGGTGGAGAAGACAGAGAATGGTAATTATTATTATTATTATTATTATTATTAGCCATATGGTGCAAGGAAGCCTGAGGCTTATGCTGCACCGGCTAAAAAAAAAAAAAAAATCCGTATTACCCTGAGAGAGAGAGAGAGAGAGAGAGAGAGAGGGGAATCACCAAGAAAGAGAAGAATGATGATATCCAGCTCAGGACCCTCAATGGACACTGCTCATCGTGGACTAATGTTATTAGTGGAGTTCCTCAGGGTTCAGTGTTGAGTCCATTATTGTTTTCTGTATTTATAAATGATATTGATGATGGTATATCAAGCTTAATGTCCAAGTTTGCAGATGATACAAAGGTTGGCAGGGTTGTCAAGGTCACTACTAACACTATGCTGCTGCAACAGGATCTGGAAAGGTTGAGTAGATGGGCTGAGAGGTGGCAAATGAAGTTTAACATTGACAAATGTAATTTGGGAAACAGCAACCCCAGAACAACGTATCAACTCTGTGGTACTACACTGACAGTGGTAGAAAATGAAAAGGACCTTGGGGGTTGTTGGGCAGGTAGATATGAAGTTCTCTGAGCAGTGCAGATGGGCTACAAGAGTAGCTCATGGTGTCTTCTCAATGATATACAGGAATTTTTCTTGCAGGGATAAGGAGGTGATTATTCCCTTGTATAAGGCAATGGTCAGGCCACACCTAGAGTACTGTATACCGGTCTGGAGGCCTCATTTCATGAAGGATGTAGAGCTGCTGGAACGAGTACAGAGAAGGGCAACAAGATTAGTGAATGGAACAAAGGGGTTCTCTTACGAAGAAAGGCTTAAGTTTTGCAAATTACGGTGTCTGGAGACTAGGCACCAGCGAGGTGATCTGATAGAGGTGTATAAAGCCTTGAATTTTTTGAGCATGCTCAATGCTGATGGGATTCTGCCTATTGCTTAGAATAATCACCTGAGAGGGCATTAATTCAAATTGAGGGAAGACAGATGTAGGATAGACGTGTGGAAATTTGCCTTTAGCCAGCAGGTGGTTGGTTGGTGGAACAGACTTCCATCCCTTGTCGTGGAAGTTGATAGTCTAAATAAATTTAAGGCTCAGCTGGATAGGTATTTCGAACGAACAGAGGGGTGAAGTGGAAGTGGTTTTTTTTTGGCTGATGCTGCATAAGTTTGCTTTCTTGCATCATATGCCTCTAGTAATGCTAATGCTAAATGCTAATCTCCAGGAGAGGAAATATAACGTAATTGATTTCAGTCCTGAAACTCAGTCCTGTCGTATATCTCGCAAAAAGGATTCTTCTGCCCTCGTGCTTTTGATGACACTCAGATTTCTAGACAAAATCACATATCTCTATTAGGGATTACCCTGACTTCTAATCTCTTTGGGCATATCACAAATATTGCTTCCTCTGCATCTAAAAAAAAATTGGGGTGCTTCTGTAGCCACATGGGCAGGAGCAGCAGTGCGTAGCACGCACTTCTTGATTAGACCGGGGTTTGAGCCCGTGACCACCAAATATGGAGGATGCGGAAAGGTAGGGAATGACCACCGCATATCCCCGGAGCAATATGGCCTTAGTTGCTAATGCTCCTAAAAACCAAATAACAAACAAACTAAGAAAATTGTGTTTTTTCTTTTGCTCTTGGTGTTATTTTTCTTCCAAACAGCTTCCCACTCTGTTTGAATTGTGAATCTGCCATACCATGGAATATTGTTCCCATATCTGGGGCAGTGCCTCTTGTGGGCTTCTCTCAGGTTTCTAGATTGATTCCATTTAAAGCAGGACAGTTAGGTTAATTAATGACCTATCTCTAACAAACTGTCTTCACTCTCTATCTCATGGGCGTTCTATTTCTGCTGCATACCTTTTCTATAGATACTTCCATGGGCGCTATTCTTTTCTTCTATAATTCCCTCTCTCTCTTCCAAACCAGTCTCAACACATTATTATGATTATTATTATTAGCTATATGGTGCAAGGAAGCCTGAGGCTTATGCTACACCAGCCAAAAAAAAAAAGAAATTCCCGAGTTACCCTGAGAGAGAGAGAGAGAGAGAGAGAGTCAAAAATAGAAGTGAATCACCAAGAAAGAGAAGAATGAAGATAGGGCCCTGTGTGTGCCAAGCCCATACTCACTAGATGCGAGCCCCCAGGGTTAAATGCCACAACCAGTCAGCATCCTTTTACTGTACAACTTCAAACCCGCAGAACCAAAATTTTTCTTCCTCAATTATTCCCTCAGATCCTGTTTTCTCGAACAAGCTCTTCCCTTCATATGTATTTCTTGAAAATTACACATGCATGTACACTCTACAGAAATTGAAATCTAATATCAACAAGTATCTTCTTTGATTTCTCGACCTTCAACTCACACATGGTATTACATACTGTTGGTTCTAATACCTCTCATGCTTGGGGTTTTCATAAAAAAAAAAAAATTTATGCAGATGGCTCAAAGTCGGAATTGTGTGTGGGATCTGGTGTTGTTTTTCTAGACAACACTATATCAGAGCAGATTCCTCTGAAATGCAGCATATACACTGCAGAGCTACACACTATAGAGTTAGCCTTGGTCCACATCAGAACTAATGAATACCTACAGTTCATTAAATACACCAATTCTTTGAGTGCACTACAGGCTTTATCAGTGATGGGATACACTACTCATCCAACCCTGTCCTGGGTTCAGCAGATGATATGCACGAGATTATTCATTACAGCTGCTTCTGCCCGATCCCTACCCACATTGAGATTAGAAGAAACAATTTGGCTTTTACTGCGGTCCTATCGAAATGTTCAGGAAGTTTTTGAATAGAAGTTGACATAGAAATTTCTTATTGATCAAAATCTTGAGAAGCAGAATTTAGTAAACTCTGCATTTTTTTCGTTTTCTATGTTTTTGAACTTGTTCTTTTGTCGACATGGGAAGCTTCTTCAGTAGCTTTGAAGCTTTTATTCTTGCATACTTCTCTCGATTTCCCTCAGCTAGGTCATCTTTAAAATACTTTTATAGGTATTTTAAAATTCAGTAATTAGCAAAATCCATTTGTAGAGTAGTATGACGTTATAACTAAAAACTACTACAAGAAGTTGTTTGTTGAAGTGATTGTTTTATTGTTGCATTTTTGAATCAAAGCTGTTTAAATTTTAAGCAATGAAATGATTTTGTGTGAAAGAATATTCTTTAATAAAATCTGCAGATTTTATTAGTCTGCATTTTTTTCGTTCTCCATGCTTTTGAACTTGTTCCTTTTCGACATGAGAGGCTTCTTTGGCAGATTCAAAGCTTTTATTCTTGCATAATGTTAATACCAGCTGCTTACTCTACTGAATCAACGTTAGTGACTGAGTTAGTGTCCTTTAGGGAGTGACATCGTCTCCGTATCTTAGTATGAACATATGGCGCCTCCGTAGCCAGATGGGAAGGAGCAGCAGTGCGTAGCACACGCTTCTTGATTAGACCGGGGTTCGAGCCCGTCACCACCAAATACGGAGGATGCGGAAAGGTCAGGGAATGACCACCGCATATCCCGGAGCAATATGGCCTTAGTTGCTAATGCTCCTTAAAAAAAAAAAAAAAAAAAAAAAAAAACTACAGTATGAACTTATTCTACTGAATCAACTTACCCTACCGTTGTTGTTGTTCTTCTTGTTGTTTAAGAGCTATTGATGCAAGAGCAGCTTAGGCTATAATGCGCCTAAGTATTACCCTACTGAATCAATGTTAGTGACTGAGTTAGCATCATTAGTGCCATTTAGGAAGTGACATCATTTGCGTTATTTAAAATCTAACAACCACTTAATAGGAAGTGACGTAATTTGCATCATTTAAAACCTAAACTGTCAGCTTTCTTCATTAAGAATCAATTACATCATTTCTGTTACAAGAAAATTTTGTTACTAATCGATTTTACTCTAGTGCCGGCATAGATGTTTTCACATAAAAAAGCTCTCAACAGAAAGACTCACGTGGAAGTTACTGAAATTATTTCCATTATTCAAAATCTAACAGCTACCTAATAGGAAGTGATGTAATTTGTGTCATTTAAAATCTAAACAGTCGGCTTTCTTCGTTACCAATCAATTGCATCATTTCCATTACAAGAAAATTTCGTTACCAATCGATTTTACTCTAGTACCGCCATAGATGCTTTCGTATAAAAAAAAGTTTATGCAGATGGCTCAAAGTCAGAATTGTGTGTGGGATCTGCTGTTGTTTTTCTAGACAACACTATATCTGAGCAGATTCCTGTGAAATGCAACATATACACTGCAGAGCTACACACTATAGAGTTAGCCTTGGTCCACATCAGAACCCGTGAATACCTACAGTTTGTTATATACAATTCTTTGAGTGCACTACAGGCTTTATCAGTGATGAGATACATTACTCATCCAACCCTGTCCTGGGTTCAGCAGATGATATGCAAGAGATTATATTCGTTATGGCTACTTCTGCTGGATCCCTACCCACATTAAGGTTAGAAGAAACAATTTGGCTTTTACTGCAGCCCAATTGAATAATCTTGGCCTGTCAGTCCCCTATACAGACTACAGGAAATTAATCCTTAAGTTATATTTGCAGTGGCAAGATTCATAGCATTGGCAGATGATAAACTATATCGGATTAAGCCTGTGATTAACCTATGGCTGTCTAGTCTGCGTAGGAATCATAAAGAGGAAGTTCTTGCTCGCCTCTGCATTGGACACGGTCATCTGATACATTCCTTTCTGCTGACCTTCCTATTTGGAGTAAGGTGACACCTTTTATTTGGGAAGCATATTTTATCTGAATGTACCAATTTTAGAAATGCTGATTTTAGCACTTTTAATCATCTGACTGATACTTATACCCCTAGCCAGATTTTATCTGACAATGAACAAGTGTCAGCAGTTAAGTTTTTACAAACTATTAATATATATACAAATATATATAAAATATGCAATCTGTTGCTGTTATCCTGCTTTTTATTTATCTATATATAACCTTTTGAAAAGGTGGCCGACCTTCTTAAAGGTTACCAAAATCTCAGTCTGATTGAAATTTTAACTTTGCTCTGGCACGCTATAACCCTAGTGATTTTTGTGCCATTAAAATCAAAATTGACTATGGAGACACTGTGCAAGGCTCATGGAGTAGAAATTTTCTCAGTGTGATCTGTGCTTCTTAACAGGATAAACTGTTTTTGCAGGGATGGGATACCTTAAATAGAAGAGGTGCAAGAATTGCTAATGCTATTGTAGCAGTGTCAGGCTAGCAGTCAGAAAACTGCTAGCCTGGGAGGATATATAGTCTGATAGATTAACAGCAGCACCAAGCAGAAGTGAAAGTGGTACCTGCACATCGTCCATTGGGACATACAGTAGCCTGAAAGCAAGGTGCCAGAAATTAGGAGGCCTATTATGGAGGAACATCATGGGACAAACAAATTCATGGGTTGTTTTAGGGTTACTAAAAGCAAAAACAGATGCATATATACTTGCTTGTATACTAATGCTAGGAGTATGATAAACAAATTGATGGATTTGAAGTACTGGTTAAGTCAACAAATAGTATTAGTAGTAATAGTAGTAAATTGATGAATTTGAAGTACTGGTTAAGTCAACAAATAGTATTAGTAGTAGTAGTAATAGATTTCTTGCATGTGGTGCAAGAAAGCAAGGGTGTGAGCTTATGTAGCATCAGCCAAAAAAAAAACACACACACACAATTTCACACAACCATTCCCTCTAAAAGTTTGTCCACTTCCTCCTTGAATTTATTTAAGCTATCAACTTCCACAATGACAGATGGAAGTTTATTCCAGCAAATAACCACCCACTGGCTAAAGGCAAATTTACACACATCTATTCTATAACTGTCTTTCCTCAATTTGAATTTATGCCCCCTCGGGTCCGTAATCTGAGTAAGCGGAAGAATCCCATCAGAATTCAGTGTGCTCAACCCATTCAAGGCCTTATTAGGATTAGTAGAGGCATATGATGCAAGAAAGCAAGCTTATATAGCATCAGCCATTATACATCTCAATCAGATCACCTCACAGGTGCCTAGTCTCTAGCTGCTGCAATTTGCAGAACTTAAGCCTTTCTTGGTAGGAGGACCCCTTCGTTCCCCTCACCAATCTTGTTGCCCTCCTCTGTACACACTTGAGCAACTCTACATCCTTCCTAAAATGAGACTTCCAGACCTGTATGCAGTGCAATGTTAAGTCAGTTTGGTGTGATACAAACACTAAGAGAGAACTAAAGTGAGAATAGGAGTATGTTATAGTGGCTCATCTATGGCTAATGAGCTATGACTCGTCACAGTGACTGTGATGAGTATGATGAAGAACTACACTGGAAAACTAAATGGGCTAGTACATCAGAATGTCTTATGTTGGACCTTACTTTTTTAAGATTTTGACTGGAACTTGTGGATTGGTTACACACAGTAGCAGAAATTTTCTGGTTTTATTGGATGGCTACTTTCTACAGAATCATATTAGAGAAGCAACAAGAGAAAGCAATACTATTGATCTCATTATCAAAAACTGATTCATCGTGCATTAAAGAGTATCCAGATAATGGTACCACTAGGCGGCAGTAGTCATAATATATTGATGGGAGATATATTTAATGATATAACTACTGTTATATCGAAGGAAATAAATTGAGGGGCCCATCAAGCTCTCAGCTGCCCACATCAACGCCAGAGCTTGCACTTGGTCATCAGGCAACACAGAGGCAGCCCCCTAGGCAGAATGCGCTGGTCCCACAGGAACTAGTAGTTGTTGGTGACTCTATTGTCAGGGAAACGGGGAACATGCTTTGTAAAAAGGATAGGTGGAATAGGACCAGGGTATGTCTGCCAGGGGCAGAGGTTGATGACGTTGTAGAGCGGATATCATCTTTTAAGGGTACAAAAGGTGATATAGTTGGACACGTTGGAACTAATGATATTAAGAGTAGGAGACAGCGGAATTGCTTAGCAAGTACAGGTCACTGTTGAAAAAAAGCCGTGAATTAGGGTTGAATTTGAAAGTGTCTGCAATTCTGCCCAGACACGATAGGAGGGAGTATATGATGAGAGCCTTGTCGATCAATTCGGCCCTGGAGGGATTGTGCAAGGCTCAAGGGGTAGAATTTTTTTCAGCCTGGACTGTACTTGTTAACAGGAGAGACTGCTTCTACAGGGATGGGATACACTTAAATAGAAAGGGTGCAAGAATATTTGCTGATGCTATCGAGGCAGTGTTAGGTGGGTCGGAAAACTGCTAGATTGGGGGGATACAAGGACTAATAGATTAACAGTAGCCACTGGCAGAGGTGAAAGTGATTCTTGCACTGCTTCTATTGGAATGAGCCGAAGCCTGGAAAATAAGATGCAGGATATTTCAGAGACTGCTGGGAGTCATTGCGGTACAAGTAAACACATGGGTTGTGTTAGGGTAGCTAAGAATAGAAACAGGTGCATGTATACCTGCGTATACACCATTGCTAGGAGTTTGGTAAATAAATTTGATGAATTTGAGGTATTGCTCAAAACATCAAAGGCAGATATTGTTGGGATATCAGAGACGTGGTGTCACACAGATATAAGGAATGCAGAACTGGAATTTTGGGGAATACAATGTGTATAGAAAGGATAGACAGGACAGGAGGGTAGGAGGGGTTATGCTATTAGTTAAGAAACACATAAAGTCCAAGGAAGTGAAGCCAGTCAACATCGATGGACAGGGCAGTATCAAGTCAGTTTGGTGTGACATAAGCATAGGGAAATCAAAATTGAGAGTAGGAGTGTGCTATAGGCCTAATGACTCTGATGAGTATAATAAGATATTGTACAGGGAAACAGAGTGGGCCAGTAAATCAGAGAGTCTTATAATGGGGGATTTTAATTTCGCAGATATTGATTGGAATTTGGGGGTTGGTCACTCGCACACTAGCAAGGCTTTTGTGGATTTATTGGATGATTGTTTTCTACATCAGCATGTTCGTGAGGCAACAAGAGGGAGCAATACTCTTGATCTGATTATCAGTAGTGATTCTTCATGCATTAAGAATCTGCAGATAAATGAACCACTAGGTGGCAGTGATCACAGTGTGTTTAAGTGGGATTTACTCAAGGAGGTAACTACCATCAGAGGTAAAGGGAAGGTTTTTGTTTTCGTAAAGGCGACTATGATGGTCTGAGACAGTATTTAAATTCTATACAGTGGGACCAACTGATGATGTTACCAACAGCAAACTCAAAATGGGAAGCATTCAAGGAACTAATCTTGGAGGCTACCAGGCTTTACATACCAACTAAGAAATATTATTCAAGGTTTAGGCCTAAATGGTTGTCAGATGAACTAATGAGACATGTGGCAGAGAAGAAAAATGCATGGGATACATACAAATTAATGGGTGACATGGAAGCCTATGATAGATATAAGTTGGTCTGTAACCAAGTCACAAAGGAGATCAGGCAGGCAAAGGCAGACTGCGAAAAATGTTTGGCAAAGGATGCAAAGAAAAACAGAAAAGAGTTCTTTACATATTTAAACTCAAGAAGGAAAGGGATGAATCAGATTGGTCCACTGGATATTGATGGTTCAACAGTTGAGGATCCTGCTCAGGTGGCTAACAATCTAAACGAGTATTTTGCATCTACATTCACGCATGAGGAGTTATTCAGGAAGGAGAATGATGTAGGTAAAGTAAACATTGGCAGCGAGCTGGATGATTTTGTAATAACTGAGAGGAAAGTGGAGGAGAGATTGTTGAGGATAAACATAAAAAAGGCACCTGGGGTGGATGGGATCTATCCAGTTATATTAAAGGAGGCAGCAAAGGAAGTAAGCAAACCCCTAGCCATAATTATGAGAGCTTCTTTGGACTCAGGGGAGGTACCCATAGACTAGAGATGTGCAAATGTAACCCCAATTCACAAAGGAGGATCAAAGGCTGACACAAGTAATTATAGACCTGTTAGTTTAACTTCTGTTCCAGGTAAATTAATGGAGGCACTGGTTAAAGAAGCACTGCAGGATCATCTAGACAAGAATTCAGTTATAGCTCAGACGCAGCATGGTTTTGTTAAGGGCAGGTCTTGCCTGACCAATTTGATTGGATACTATGATGTAGTCACAAAAGAACTGGATGCAGGGAATAACTTTGATATTATATATTTGGATCTTAGAAAGGCTTTTGATACTGTTACACATGGAAGACTGCTGCACAAATTGGAGCAGTGTGGCATTGGAGGCAAATTGCTGCTATGGATAAGGGGATCGTTGAGTGGCAGAAGACAGAGAGTGGTAATCAATGGACACTGCTCAATGTGGACTAATGTTATTAGTGGAGTTCCTCAGGGTTTAGTGTTGGGTCCGTTGTTGTTTTCGGTGTTTATGAATGATATTGATGATGGGATATCAAGTTTAATGTCCAAGTTTGCAGATGATAGAAAGGTTGGCAGGGTTGTTAAGGACACTACTGACACTATGCTGCTGCAACAGGATCTGGAAAGGTTGAACAGATGGGCTGAGAGGTGGCAAATGAAGTTTAACATTGACAAATGTAAAGTACTACATATGGGAAACAGTAACCCCAGAGCAACGTATCAACTCTGCGGTACTACACTGACAGTGGTGGAGAATGAAAAGGACCTGGGGGTAATTGTGCAGGCAGATATGAAGTTCTCTGAGCAGTGCAGACGAGCTGCCAGAGTAGCTCATGGTGTCTTGTCAATGATATACAGGAATTTTTCTAGCAGGGATAAGGAGGTGATTATTCCCTTGTATAAGGCAATGGTTAGGCCACATCTTGAGTACTGTGTACAGGTCTGGAGGCCTCATTTCAAGAAGGATGTAGAGCTGCTGGAACGGGTACAGAGAAGGGCAACAAGATTAGTGAATGGAACAAAGGGTTGCTCTTACGAAGAAAGGCTTAAGTTTTGCAAATTACAGAGTCTGGAGACTAGGCACCGGCGAGGTGATCTGATAGAGGTGTATAAGGCTTTGAATGGTTTGAGCATGCTCAATGCCAATGGGATTCTTCATCTTGCTCAGATTAATCACCTCAGAGGGCATAAACTCAAATTGAGGAAGGACGGATGTCGGATAGATGTGCGGAAATTTGCCTTTGGCCAGCGGGTGGTTGGTTGGTGGAACCGATTTCCATCATTTGTTGTTGAAGTTGATAGCCTAAACAAATTTAAAGCTCAACTGGACAGGTATTTCGAACGAACGGAGGGGTGAAATGGGAGTGGTGTGTGTTTTTTTTTTTTGGCTGATGCTGAATAAGCTTGCTTTCTTGCATCATATGCCTCTACTAATGCTAATGCTAATGTTATGGGTAAGAGATTTTGCTTTCATAAAGGTGACTGCAGTGGTATTAGACAATTTTTAAATTTCTAGCGGTGGGATCATTTGATGATGTTACTAAGTGCAATTTCTGAATTGGAGGCATTCAGGGAACTAATTACAAAAAAAAAAAAGAAAAAAAGAAAAAAAAGAAACTACTAAGCTTTTTATACTGAGAGATGTTCAAGGTTTGGACCTACATGGATCTCAAATGAACTGATGAGGCTAGTGGCAGGGAAAAAAATGCATTGGATGATTATAAATTAGCAAGGACATGGAATCCTATAGCAAGTAGAAGGTAGTCTGCAATCAAGTCACTAAGGGAGGTAGGCAAGAAAAGGCAGAATATGAGAAGGCCTTTGCTAAGAATGATAAGAAAAGTAACAAAGAATACCTTGCCCATGTCAAAACTAGAAGGAAAGGGACAAACCTTATTAGCACACTTGATGTGAATTGAATAACCATTGATGATCACAGCTAGGAACTAATTGATTTTGTTTTAACTTAGATGAAATTGTTGAAGTTTAAATTAAATAAGCTACCTGGTACATATAGACTATATCCATTTATATTATGAGATCATCCTTGGATTCAGGGGAAATTCCTAGATTGAAGGTGTGCAAATATGTCTCCTATTCACAAATAGGGAATCCAAGGATGATGTGGAGCAGTTATGCATGCTATTGAAATTGTAAGCTTGATGTCTGTTCCAGGGAAAAAAATAGAGTCAGTGGCTAAAGAAGTACTCCGGGAGAGAATTATACATAGGAGTTCACAGCTGGGTTTGTAAAGTGGGGGGGGGGGATCTTGCGTGACAAATCTGAGTAGCTACTGTGATGTAGCTAGTCAGATTTGTCACGCAAGATCCCCCAATTTTGGCATCATATACAGGCAGTTCTCGCTTTATTCCCTGGTTTATGTTTTTTTCCCCAAGTATCAACAAAATCAAAAATATGAAAATTAATTACAAAAAATGAATGTTAAAAATTCATAAATACTGCATTTCAGACCATGTGTGTAGCTATACAATACAGTGTGACACGCTTTACGATATTAATCCATTACCATCATAGCGCAAAAATATTGTAATGTGAACCCAATAACACATTGTTTTTGGTAATTCATTCCAAGACCCTCAGAAGTTCAAATTTTCTCTATATAACTGGTTATCCCTAAAAGGTCATTTTTATAGTGTAAATTGTATTAGTTACCAATTCGAATCGTGAAATGCACCACACTTTCATCATTATCATATGTTATAAGAACCAATTTTGAACGGCTTTGTGATATTTTTCTAAGCACATTTCTGTAAGTCACAACCATAAAATAATAAAAACAATTTGCACTTTCCGGTTTATTGGGCTTTTCTGTTAATGCAAGCAATTATAAACGGGTAGTAAACTCGATGTTATTGCATTTGTGAAAATACTGATAGCTGGAATTGTGTGGGTTTTTACATTATTATGGTGAAATGTGTTTGCCCTTTACTGAAATCTTCAATCGTATAAAAAACATAAATAAATTTTCAGAAACTTCTCTTCATTCCTTTTTTTTAAGCTTCGTAAACTTTTTACTCCAAGCAAATTGTGTTAGTTGCAATTTGTGCATTCCATTAAAAAATGCTTATGCATGCTATTGAAATTTATAAAGAAAAGAGAAGGTTATCTTGGAAACAAATGCCTCTTAAAGCATTTCTGAAGCAGACGACTCCTTGTGCAAAAAACCAACGAGTGCCAAGCCAGTAATGAATGATCAACGAGTATGCATTTAGTCGATGATGATGATGAAGAATAAACATTCTTTAACATTTGTAAGTCATAAATAATTTCTCTATTATTATAATTTGCTTGATTTTACAGGCTATGTTTTCATTTCTTTGGATAAATCAATCATTGTTTAAACATAAACTAATTAGCTAACTAATTTCATTGTTGATAACGTAACCCCTATTTTTAACACACTTGTCTATGGGAAATAAATTCCCGCTTTACAAGCGTGTGCTGGGAATGAATTAACTCGTAAAGTCGAGAACTACCTGTATTTAAATTTCACTAAAGCTTTTGATACCATTCTGCATGAAAGATTGCGTATAAATTGGAATAGTGTGACATTAGGGACAAGTTACTGCGATGAATAAAGGAATACTTGGAGAACGAGTGATTATCAATGGGCACTGCTCTTCTTGGAGTAATGTCATTAGTGAGTCCCTCAGGGTTCATTGCTGTGCCTTTTGTTTTAAGTATTTATCAGTGCTATTGATGAAGACATATCTCGTTTAATGAGTAAATTTCAGATGATACAAAGGTTGCAGGATGGTTAATGACAGTAATCAGAGTCTGCTACTGCAACAAGATCTAGAAAAATTAGCCAGATGGGCCGAGTAGTGGCAGTGGCAGTTGAAGTTTAACATCTAAAAATTTTCAAATTCTCTGTCTTCTCCCCCTCAACCACTCCTTTATCCATAGCAGCAATTTGCCTCCAATGCCACACTGCTCCAATTTGTGCAGCAGTCTTCCATGTGCAACAGCATCAAAAGCCTTTCTAAGATCCAAGTATATAATATCAAAGTTTTTCCCTGCATCCAGTTCTTTTGTGACTGCATCATAGTATCCAATCAAATTGGTCAGGCAAGACTTCCCCTTAACAAAACCATGCTGTGTCCGAGCTATAATTGAAGCTTTGTCTAGATGATCCTGCAGTGCATCTTTAACCAGTGCCTCCATTAATTTTCTTGGAACAGAAGTTAAACTCACAGGTCTATAATTACTTGTGTCAGCCTTTGATCCTCCTTTATGAATTGGGGTCACACTTGCACATCTCCAGTCTATGGGTACCTCCCCTAACTCCAAATAAGCTCTCATAATTATGGCTAAGGGTTTGCTTACTTCCTATGCTCCCTCCTTTAATATACCTGGATAGATCCCATCCACCCCAGGTGTCTTTCTTGTGTTTATCTTCAACAATTTCTCCTCCACTTTACTCTCAGTTATTACAAGATTCTCTAGCTTACTGCCAGAGAACACACCTCTGGCATTCCCCTCGCTGAATAATTCCTCATTTGTGAATGTCGATTCAAAATATTCATTTAGTTTGTTAGGTACCTGAGCAGGATCATCAACAGTTGACCCATCGATATCAAGTGGACCGATCTGATTCATCCCCTTCCTTCTAGAGTTTACATAAGTAAAGAACTCTTTGCTGTTTTTATTTGCATCCCTTGCCAAAGATTTCTCGTAATCTGCCTTCGCCTGCCTAACCTCCTTTGTAACTTGGTTACAGATCAATTTGTATGTATCCCATGCATTTTTCTTTTCTGCCATATGTCTCATTAGTTCATCTGACATCCATTTAGGCCTAAACCTTGAACAATATTCCTTAGTTGGTATGTAAAGCCTAGTAGCATCCAAGATAAGTTCTTTGAATGCTTCCCATTTTGAATTTGCTGTTGGTAACATCATCAGTTGGTCCCACTGTATAGAATTTAAATACTGTCTCAGTCCATCGTAGTTGCCTTTATGAAAGCAATAATCCTTCCCTTTATCCCTAATGGTAGTTACCTCTTTGAGTAAATCCCACTTCAGCACACTGTGATGACTGCCACCTAGCAGTTCCTTTATCTGCAGATTCTTAATGCATGAAGAATCACTACTGATAATCAAATGAAGAGTATTACTCCCTCTAGTTGCCTCCCGAACATGCTGATGTAGAAAAGAATCATCCAATAAATCCACAAAAGCCTTGCTAGGGTGTGAGTGACCAGCCCCCAAATTCCAGTCAATATCTGGGAAATTAAAATCCCCCGTTATAAGACTCTCTGATGTACTGGCCTACTCTGTTTCCTTGTACAGTTTCTTATTATACTCATCAGAGTCATTAGGCCTATAGCACACTCCTACTCTCTCAATTTTGATCTTCCCAATGCTTATGTCACACCAAACTGACTCGACACTGCACTGTCCAGTGATGTCGACTGGCTTCACTTCCTTGGATTTTGTGTTTCTTAACTAATAGCATAACCCCTCCTCCCTTCCTATCCTGTCTATCCTTTCTGTGGACGTTTTGCTCCCCAAATTCCAGTACTGCATTCCGTATATCTATGTGACACCACATCTCTGATATCCCCACAATATCTGCCTTTGATGTTTTGAGCAATACCTCAAATTCATCAAATTTATTTACCAAACTCCTAGCATTTGTGTACATGCAAGTTTACATGCACCTGTTCTTTTTCTTAGCTACCCTAACACAACCTATGTGTTTATTTGTACCCCAATGATTCCTAGCAGTCTCTGAAATATCCTGCATCTTATTTTCCAGGCTTCGGCTCATTCCAATAGAAGCAGTGCAAGAATCACTTTCACCTCTGCCAGTGGCTACTGTTAATCTATTAGTCCTTGTATCCCCCCAATCTAGCAGTTTTCCGACCCACCTAACACTGCCTTGATAGCATCAGCAAACATTCTTGCACCCTTTCTATTTAAGTGTATCCCATCCCTGTAGAAGCAGTCTCTCCTGTTAACAAGTACAGACCAGGCTGAAAAAAATTCTACCCCTTGAGCCCTGCACAATCTTTCCAGGGCCAAATTGATCGACAGGGCTCTCATCATATACTCCCTCCTATCGTGTCTGGGCAGAATTGCAGACACTTTCAAATTCAACCCTAATTCATGGGTTTTTTCCAACAGTGACCTGTACTTGTTAAGTAATTCCGCCGGTCTCCTACTCTTAATATCATTAGTGCCAACGTGTACAACTATATCACCTTTTGTGCCCTTAAAAGATGATATCCACTCTTTGAATGCTTCCCATTTTGAATTTGCTGTTGGTAACATCATCAGTTGATCCCACTGTATAGAATTTAAAAACTGTCTGAGACCACTGTAGTCACCTTTACAAAAGCAGAAACCCTTCCCTTTACTTCTGATGGTAGTTTCAATATCATTATCAGCCATATGGTGCAAGGAAGCCTCAGGCTTTTGCTGCATTAGGCAAAAAAAAAATTTCTGAGTTACCATGAGAGAGAGAGAAGGGTATCACCAAGAAAGAGAAGAATGATGATATTCAGCTCAGGACCCTGGGTGTGTCAAGCCCATACTCACCAGATGTGAGCCCCTGTGGTTTTCCCACATTAGTACACTGTGATCACCCATCTAGTGGCTCCTTTATCTGTAAATTCCTAATGCATGAATAATCACTGCTAATAATCAGATCAAGAGTGTTACTCCCTCTAGTTGTCTCTCGAACATGCTGCTGTAAAAAACAATCATCCGATAAATCCACAAAATCTTGCAAGCGTGCGAGTGACCAATCCACACAAGTTCCAGTCAATATCTGGAAAGTTAAAATCACCCATTATAAGACATTCTGATTTACTGCCCTCCCTCTGTGTCTCTGTATAGTTGTTCATTGTACTCATCAGAGCCATTAGGCCTGTAACACACTCCTACCCTTCCTACCCTCATTTTTGCTTTCTCAGTGCTTATGTTACACCAAACTGACTCAGCATTGCACTGTCCACTAATGGTAACTGAATGCACTGCCTTAGATTTTGCGTTTCTTAACTAACAGTATAACCCCCCTCCCTTCCTATCCTGTCTATAATTTCTGTACACATTGTACTCCCCAAATTCCAATTCTGCCTTCCTTATATCTGTGTCACACAATGTCTCTGATATACCAACAATATCTGCCTTTGATGTCTTGACCTGCACTTCAGTTCATCAAATTAGCATTAGTAGAGACATATGATGCAAGAAAGCAAGCTTATTCAGCATCAGCAAAAAAAAAAAAAAAAAAAAACCACTACTCCCATTTCACCCCTCCGTTCGTTCGAAATACCTGTCCAGCTGAGCCTTAAATTTGTTTAGGCTATCAACTTCAACAACAAGCGATGGGAGTCTATTCCAGAAACCAACTGCCCGCTGGCTAAAGGCAAATTTCCGCACATCTATCCGACATCCGTCCTTCCTCAATTTGAATTTATGCCGTCTCAGGTGATTATTCTGAGCAAGAGGAAGAATCCCATCAGCACTGAGCATGCTCAAGCCATTCAAAGCCTTATACACCTCTATCAGATCAGATCACCTCGCCGATGCCTAGTCTCCAGGCTCTGTAATTTGCAAAACTTAAGCCTTTCTTCGTAAGAGCAACCCTTTGTTCCATTCACTAATCTTGTTGCCCTTCTCTGTACTCGTTCCAGCAGCTCTACATCCTTCTTGAAATGAGGCCTCCAGACCTGTCAAGGTGTGGCCTGACCAATGCCTTATACAAGGGAATAATCACATCCCTGTCCCTGCTAGAAAAATTCCTGTATATCATTGACAAGACACCATGAGCTACTCTTGCAGCTCGTCTGCACTGCTCAGAGAACTTCATATCTGCCTGCACAATTACCCCCAGGTCCTTTTCATTTTCTACCACTGTCAGCGTAGTACCACAGAGTTGATACGTTGATCTGGGGTTACTGTTTCCCATATGTAGTATTTACATTTGTCAATGTTAAACTTCATTTGCCACCTCTCAGCCCATCTTATCAACCTTTCCAGATCCTGTTGCAGTAGCATAGTGTCAGTAGTGTCCTTAACAACCCTGCCAACCTTGGTATCGTCTGCAAACTTGGACATTAAGCCTAATACACCATCATCAATATCATTTATAAATACAGAAAACAACAATGGACCCAACACTGAACCCTGAGGAACTCCACTAATAACATTAGTCCACGATGAGCAGTGTCCATTGATTACCACTCTCTGTCTTCTGCCACTCAACCATCCCTTTATCCATAGCAGCAATTTGCCTCCAATGCCACACTTCTCCAATTTGTGCAGCAGTCTTCCATGCGCAACAGTATCAAAAGCCTTTCTAAGATCCAAATATATAATATCAAAGTTATTCCCTGCATCCAGTTCTTTTGTGACTACATCATAGTATCCAATCAAATTGGTCAGACAAGACCTGCCCTTAACAAAACCATGCTGTGTCTGAGCTATAACTGAATTCTTGTCCAGATGATCCTGCAGTGCTTCTTTAACCAGTGCCTCCATTAATTTTCCTGGAACCGAAGTTAAACTAACAGGTCTATAATTACTTGTGTCAGCCTTTGATCCTCCTTTGTGAATTGGGGTTACATTTGCACATCTCCAGTCCATGGGTACCTCCCCTGAGTCCAAAGAAGCTCTTATAATTATGGCTAGGGGTTTGCTTACTTCCTTTGCTGCCTGCTTTAATATAACTGGATAGATCCCATCCACCCCGGGTGCCTTTTTTATGTTTATCCTCAATAATTTCTCCTCCACTTTCCTCTCAGTTATTAGAAAATCATCTAGCTCACTGCCAATGTTTACTTCACCTACGACATTCCCCTTCCTGAATAACTCCTCATGTGGGAATGTAGATGCAAAATACTCGTTTAGATTGTTAGCCACCTGAGCTGGATCCTCAACTGTTGAACCATCAACGTCCAGTGGACCAATCTGATTCATCCCTTTCCTTCTTGAGTTTAAATAGGTAAAGAACTCTTTTCTGTTTTTCTTTGCATCCTTTGCCAAGGATTTCTCATAATCTGCCTTTGCCTGCCTAATCTCCTTTGTGACTTGGTTACAGACCAACTTATATCTATCATAGGCTTCCATGTCACCCATTAATTTGTATGTATCCCATGCATTTTTCTTCTCTGCCATATGTCTCATTAGTTCATCTGACAACCATTTAGGCCTGAACCTTGAACAATATTTCTTGGTTGGTATGTAAAGCCTGGTAGCTTCCAAGATTAGTTCCTTGAATGCTTCCCATTTTGAATTTACTGTTGGTAACATCATCAGTTGGTCCCTCTGTATAGAATTTAAATACTGTCTCAGACCATCATAGTCGCCTTTACGAAAACAAAAACCCTTCCCTTTACCTCTGATGGTAGTTACCTCCTTGAGTAAATCCCACTTCAGCACACTGTGATCACTGCCACCCAGTGGTTCCTTTATCTGCAGATTCCTAATGCATGAAGAATCACTACTGATAATCAGATCAAGAGTATTACTCCCTCTAGTTGCCTCCCGAACATGCTGGTGTAGAAAACAATCATCCAATAAATCCACAAAAGCCTTGCTAGTGTGTGAGTGACCAACCCACAAATTCCAGTCAATATCTGGGAAATTAAAATCCCCCATTATAAGACTCTCTGATTTACTGGCCCACTCTGTTTCCCTGTACAATATCTTATTATACTCATCAGAGTCATTAGGCCTATAGCACACTCCTACTCTCAATTTTGATTTACCTATGCTTATGTCACACCAAACTGACTCGACACTGCCCTGTCCATCAATGTCGACTGGCTTCACTTCCTTGGATTTTATGTGTTTTTTAACTAATAGCATAACCCCTCCTCCCCTCCTGTCCTGTCTATCCTTTCTATACACATTGTACTCCTCAAATTCCAGTTCTGCATTCCTTATATCTGTGTGACACCACGTCTCTGATATCCCAACAATATCTGCCTTTGATGTTTTGAGCAATACCTCAAATTCATCAAATTTATTTACTAAACTCCTAGCATTGGTGTACACGCAAGTATACATGCACCTGTTTCTATTCTTAGCTACCCTAACACAACCCATGTGTTTACTTGTACCGCAATGACTTCCAGCAGTCTCTGAAATATTCTGCATCTTATTTTTCAGGCTTCTGCTCATTCCAATAGAAGCAGTGCAAGAATCTCTTTCACCTCTGCCAGTAGCTACTGTTAATCCATTAGTCTTTGTATCCCCCCAAGCTAGCAGTTTTCCGACCCACCTAACACTGCCTCGATAGCATCAGAAAATATTCTTGCACCCTTTCTATTTAAGTGTATCCCATCCCTGTAGAAGCAATCTCTCCTGTTAACAAGTACATTCCAGGCTGAAAAAAATTCTACCCCTTGAGCCTTGCACAATCTTTCCAGGGCCGAATTGATCGACAAGGCTCTCATCATATACTCCCTCCTATCGTGTCTGGGCAGAATTGCAGACACTTTCAAATTCAACCCTACTTCACGGCTTTTTTTCAACAGTGACCTGTACTTGTTAAGTAATTCCGCTGGTCTCCTACTCTTAATATCATTAGTGCCAACGTGTACAACTATATCACCTTTTGTGCCCTTAAAAGATGATATCTGCTCTACAACGTCATCAACCTTTGCCCCTGGCAGACATACCCTGGTCCTGTTCCACCTATCCTTTTTACAAAGCATGTTCCCCGTTTCCCTGACAATAGAGTCATCAACAACTACTAGTTCCTGTGGGACCAGCGCATTCTGCCTTGGGGGCTGCCTCTGTGTTGCAAGATGACCAAGTGCAAGCTCTGGCGTTGATGTGGGCAGCTGAGAGCTTGATGGGCCCCTCAATTTATTTCCTTCGAGGGCATCCACCCTGTCCTTCAAGGTCTCGTATAGGCCCATAACAACACCGAGTTGTCGCCTAATTTCCTTGCACTCCTTGCATCGTGCACACACAAAGACTTCCCCCATGGCAGTATCATGTCCCGTACCCGATTGCTCCGCAAACATCAAGCAAACAGTGCATCTTAAAAGGCTGTGATTCAGAGGGCAACTGCCCCCCCTCAGTTCTACCCTGTGTCACAGCACTCCCATTAGCTTGAGCCTTTTGCTTTGCTGCTCTGGTCAGAGTCATGATTTCGATTTAAATGTCAATAAAATTACTATTTTAGAACAAAATTAAAACCTTAAACTTGTATCTTAACACAGTTATAACGCTATATTTATTTTTCATTATCGAGTGTTATCTACGAGTTCCCTTTATATAACTTCCGTATAAAGTATGTATTAATTATCTGTTACGTTTGTACTCTAAGTCGTTATATGTATATATAGTTAAAAGTACAATTTAATTGACAATGAAGTTTAACAAGATTAATAGATCTACTGATTAATTGACAATATTATATTATGCACTATACTATACAAAGCTAATGCTATCGAATTCCGAATATGCTGTATCGCGTTTCAGTAACGAGTGTTATCTACGAAATTCCTTTATATAACTTCCGTATCAAGTTATGTATTAATTATTTATTTTTACTAATTATTTATGTTCCGTAACCTAAGTGGTTATATGTATAGTTAAAAGTACAATTTAATTGCCAATGAAGTTCGACAAGATTAATATTTACTGATTAATTTTCACGTAACAATGGCGGCTGTTTATGAACGGTAAACACGTGGATTTGATACCCTTTCCGATACTAAGTAATACCTACAAATCTCTATCTAAGTTACTTTAACTTTAAGTACCGTAAATAGGAATATAAAGCTACTCTAGAAATAAGTTAATATGTCAATTTAAACTAATAAAGCAGAAAATAAATCAGAAAAAAACTTCTCTGTTCCAAGAGCGGCAGAAAGGCACGTCCGCACAGGAACTATACTCCTAGAAATGGTGTACATGCAAGTATACATGCACTTGTTCTCACTCTTCACAGCCCATGTATATACTTGTTTCTTGATGACTCCCAGCAGTTCTTGAGATTCCAGCAACTTGAGTTCCAGGCTGCTGCTCATTCCAGTAGAAGCAGTGTAAGAATCACTTTCACCTCCACCTCAGCCTGTGGCTACTGTTAATCTATAAGTCTGTGTATCCTCCCACAAGCTACCAGTTTTCACACCCACCTAACATTGCCTTGATAGCATCAGCAAATATTCTTGCATCCTTTCTATTTAAGTGTATCCCAAACCTGTAGAAGCAGTCTCTCCTGTTAACAAGCACAGACCAGTCTGAGAAAAATTCTACCGTATGAACCTTGCACAATCTCTCCATTGCCAAATTGGTTGACAAGGCTCTCATCATATATTCCCTCCTATCGTGTCTTGTCAGATTTGCAGATCAGATGCTTTCAGATTTAAACCTAAGTTGTGACTTTTTTCCAACATTTCAACATTTCATTTCAATAACTGCAGAATTACATAACACATATGTGTTATGTAATTCTGAGGTGTCCTTCTTTTAATGTCATTAGTGCCACTGGGTACAACAATATCACCTTTTGTGCCCTTCAAAGACAGTATCTGCTCTACAGTGTTATCAACTTGTAGACATACCCTGGTCCTGTTCCACCTATCCTTTTTGTACAATATGGTTCCCTTTTCCCTGACAGTATAGTCACCAACAATAACTAGTTCCTGTGGGACCAGCACGGTCTGCCTTGGGGATTGGCATTGTGTTGCCTAATGATCATGTGGTTCTTTCGTTGATGTGGACAGCTGAGAGCTATTCCCCCCCCATTTAAATCCTTTGAGGCATCCACAGAGGAACAATTCCATCAGCATTGAACATGCTTAAACCATTCAAGGCTTTATACACCTCGATCAGATCACTTTGCAGGTGCCTAGTCTCCAGACACTGTAATTTGCAAAATTTAAGCCTTTCTTCATAAGAGCAACCCTTTGTTCCATTCACTAATCTTGTTTACCTTCTCTGTACTCCTTCCAACAGCTGTACATCCTTCTTAAAATGAGGCCTCCAGACCTGTATGCAGCACTCAAGGTGTGGCCTGACCATTGCCTTATATAAGGGGATAATCACCTCCTTATCCCTGCTAGAAAAATTCCTGTATATCATTGACAAGACACAATGAGCTACTCTTGCAGACCATCTGCACTGCTCAGGAAACTTCATATCTGCCTGCACAATTACCCCACAGGTCCTTTTCGTTCTCTATCACTGTCAGTGTAGTACCACAGAGTTGATACGTCACTCTAGTGTTGCTGCTTCCCATATGTAACTTTACATTTGTCAATGTTAAACATCATTTGCCACCTCTCAGTCCATCTGCTCAACTTTTCTAGATCCTCTTGCAGCAGCGTACTGTCATTAGTATCCTTAACAACCCTGCCAACCTTCATATCGTCTGCAAACTTGCTATACCATCATCAATATCATTTATAAATAGAGAAAACAACAATGGACCCAATACTAAACCCTGAGGGACTCCACTAATAACATTAGTCCACGATGAGCAGTGTCCGCCAGGTGGGAAGGACCAGCAGTGCGTAGCACATGCTTCTTGATTAGACCGGAGTTCTAGCCCATCACTACCAAATACGGAGGATGTGGAAAGGTCAGGGAATGACCACCACATATCCCGGAGCAATATGGCTTTAGTTGCTAATGCTCCTAAAAACCAAATAACAAACAAACTTATGTCACACCAAACTGACTCGACACTGCACTGTCCAGCGATGTCGACTGGCTTCACTTCCTTGGATTTTGTGTGTTTCTTAACTAATAGTGTAACCCCTCCTCCCTTCCTATCTTGTATATCCTTCCTGTACACATTGTACTCCCCAAATTCTAGTTCTGCATTTCTTGTATCTGTGTGACACCATGTCTCTGATATCCCAACAATATGTAAAACTTGTGAACATGGTGTCACATGTGAATTATATATATACAGTGAAACTTCCCTTTAACGGACAGCCATGGGGAACGAAAATGTGTCCGTTAGAGAGAAGTGTCCGCTAACAAGAAGTCTGAGGGAGAAAAAAAAAAAGAAAGAAAGAAAAATCGTTAAACGTTTAATGTAAAATTAAATTAAAATATATACAGATTTTGAACAATATTTTTGTAAATAATATACAATTACATACACAAGAGATAAAGAAAAATCGTTAAACGTTTAATGTAAAATTAAATTAAATTATATACAGATTTTGCACAATATTTTTGTAAATATATACATACAATTGTGCTATGCATATTATGACTTTATCCTAAGAAAAATGCATACAGTAATCACTTATTTTCTTCTGCGCCTTCTTCCGCCTGATAATTTTGTTTTCAACATTTGTTTGGAGTAAAGAAACCATTGAAAGTCCTTCAGTATCTTCTTCAGCGGCGAAAAACATTTTTAAACGATTGATTTGTATGAGCGCTTCTTCTGTTTTCATCGGTGGTTCGTCGTTAATATGTTCTTTGACAGGATGACCTCCTTCCTTCATCCTCATGAGGAACTTCTTGAAAAATATCGATGATAATGTCGTTGATATCTAGAGCACCATCTTCTGTAGTGAGGTTTGAGTCTATATCTTTGTAGCCATGATCACTTGTAGCGGAAGTATCGTACATTATCAATAGATGTTGAAGTTCTTGTTCTTCTTGGTGCTCCACATTGCTGTTCGCAACTTCAATTTTTGCGTTTGAGAAGCCAGACTTTACAAAACAGTTCACGGCAGTTTGTTTTCTAATTGCGTTTACTGAAGAGGAAATCCATTGAATCGCATCTAGGATGCTGATTTTCTTTGCAAGCTCACTCGCACATGTTACATCGTTCATGTTTGCAACGAGATGTCTTGAAACACGTTTTCTGTAGTGAAGTTTAAAATTTTTTATTATCCCTTGATCCAAGGGCTGACACTCTGCAGATGTGTTTGGTGGCAGAAAAATTATTTGAATGTTGGACAATTCAATGTGCGGGTGAGATCCAGCATTATCCATGAAAAGAATAATTTTTCTGTTTTGACGAATCATGTTTTGGTTAAAGTGACTTATCCATTCGCTCATGATATCTCGTGTCATCCACGCTTTTTTATTAGACTTCCAGTCAACATCCAAAAGATTCAACTTTATGCCCTTGAAACAACGAGGATTTTGTGGGTTTCCTATAACAAGAGGTTGTTCAAAGTCTCCCATCATATTTGTACACAATAGTACAGTCAAGCGTTCCTTAGAAATTTTTCTGCCCTGCACTTTTCGTTTTTTAGACTCATTGTTTTTTCAGGAAGAGCTTTAAAAAAACAACCCTGTTTCGTCACAGTTGTAAATATCCTTAGCTTCAAAATCACGACATAAATCTTCCAATTTGATGGTCCACTCTGTTACAACCCCAGTATCAACAGATCCACCTTCACCACTTACGGTTTTCCAAGAAATTTTATGCCGAGTTTTGAACTTGTCTAGCCATCCCACAGAAGCTTTGAACTCATTTACTCCCATAGATTTTGCAACCTCCAAAGCCTTTTCCCTAATAATAGGGCCATTAATGGGAATTTTTTTAGCACGTCCGCGACAAATTTTAAGTCCAACAGTTTTCGGGAATGATTTTTGAACCTGATCATTTCCATGTTGCCAAAATTGTTTGAGCAGTTCATTTTTTTTCTTTAGGATGTCGCTTACCTGCGTCTTCCCGATTTTGAATTTTGCAGCGAGAATGCGAACACTATTTTTTTGCCGATCATACGCATTAATGAGTTCGACTTTATCTTTTAAAGTTAAGTGTTTACGAGAAGACATTGTGCACTTCACACGACACTGAACAAAACTGAAAACTGAAACTGAAAAGACGAAAGGCCGACCATATTCCCCCCCCCTGCACACACCGAATTCATCAGAAGTTTTACACGTGCCTTAAAATTCTTGAAAAAGGGTTTAGAACCACGACGTAAACCTTGATAAAATTCAGAGAATCGGAAATAGAAAATAAACACACGATTGAGGCAATACGTGGAAGAAACGTTCCTAGAAAAAGGGCCGTGAGCTCGCCCGCTGTCCGTTATTGGGAGATCAAATTAAGTGCTAATCTAAACGAAACAGTGCAGATTGCCTGTCCGCGTCAGTTACAGAGAATGTCCGCTAGACAGAAGCTGCAAACACGTTAAAGCCAATGGAGGTGAGTTGGGGAATTTGAAAATGTCCGTTGTAGAGAGGTGTCCATTAGGAGAAGTTTCACTGTATATATATGTAGAGAGAGAGAGAAGCAACTTAAAGGTATGTGGGAGAAGAATAATAAATATTATATAGTTGTACTTACACTGAATAGTGAAGTTTTGAAAACTTAAAAGTATAGAGTTTTATTAAGTGTCCTGTAAGGTTATAATCTTATTAATTAATTGATAAGGAGATAAATGTACTTACTTTTCACTTCTGTTAATCACAAAAAAGAAAAAAAAGAAAAATCGATTAATTTAATGCACTGCATACTTTAACGTTTTCTTTTTTTTTTTTTTAGTATGCCATTACTGTCCCCGAGCATAACTTTTGGCATTGGTGACTACATCTTGAGCAAAGTTATCAACCCTTCCTGATATCTTTCAGTCTTTTTAAGCAGGAAATCACACAAAGAGGACCATGAGCTTATCCTGAATTTTGTGATTTCTTTCATGGACTGGAAAAAACAGTTTTTATGATCGCACTTATGAGTGTCATTATAACAATTGTGAAGCAATATGAACTTGATTTAGATCATTGAAGTTTTTCCACGGAATTTAAAAAATGTAATCGCTTTCTTGGATAGATAGTGAACAATTACTATTTCTTTATAAGGCTTTTAAATTTGGGAAGGGTAATGCTTCTGCGTGTGTGTATGTTAATGATTTGAAATTGTATTAATTGTATTTTTTTGCAGTAAATCATGTAATAATTATAATTTTTTATTGTTATTGTCTTTAATGAAAATAATTATGCATTCACAAATCATGAGGCAATTAGCCAAAAAATTACCTACATTATGCATTTTCTTAATTAAATATGCTCCTTTTTTTATCCCTATTTTATAGCTACTTGCTAGTCTCCTCCTCCTCATTGCTGTGAATGTAGCAGGCATTTTTTCCTTATTTCCAAGTAAAACTTCCCAAAGGCAAGCTTTCCTTGAGACCAGAGAATGTATTGAAGCTCGCCTTAGTATCCAACGAGAGAATCAACAACAGGTAAGTTTTCATGTGTTTAAAATGTTTTATAGTCTTATTTATGCTACTACCATTTTTGGAAATACTAACTTTCAAGTAATTAATATGAAACATAGTACGCTGGATATATATAAATTAATCCACTGATGCTTCCAGAATTGTAATTATAATCAACATTTCACTGTATTAAAAATTTTAGTGTTGCACAGTTTATTTTATTTAATTAGAAATGAATGAGACATGATTCTCCTCTTGATCAACTACAAGGGTTATATTCCAATAGATAATAGTGTACAGGATACAAAATAATTTGGCGCCTCCGTAGCCAGGTGGGAAGGAGCAGCAGTGCATAGCACACGCTTCTTGATTAGACCGGGGTTCGAGCCCGTCACCACCAAATACGGAGAATGCGGAAAGGTCAGGGAATGACCACCGCATATCCCGGAGCAATATGGCCTTAGTTGCTAATGCTCCTAAAAACCAAATAACAAACAAAAACAAACAACAACAACAAAATAATTTACAGATAAATTCACAATGCAAGTGGAGGATGAAATTTAGAAATAAATTTTGTTTTAAAATAAATCCTGAGAGATTTTGTAATTCTGAAATTTTTCATACGTCAGTCCACATGATTTCATAGAGTAATACAGAGGCAAGCATAATCAAGAGTAGTTGGATACAAAGTGAAAAACAGGAACAATTAACAGTAGGCCAAAACAGTTCTACATGATACTCTAGGAGTGCAGATGTTGCTCTTATTAGTGAGAATGACACAAAAATGTTGGTTTCCTAGGTTTACAGTGGAAGGTGATCTTAACTAGGATCCTGTCCCAGTGCAACCTGTTGCTATGTAACAGAATTATTTTCACTGTCTTCTCTTGCTGTCCAGATCGGAAATCCAAATAATGGTTACTCAAAATGTGATGTTAAAAAAATCCATTTATTTTTGGGTTTTCCTGAGCTAATGTATAAAACTACATAGTAAAACATTTTAAAAACACTGCAGACATTTTAAATTTAAATTTTTTGTATGGTTTTAGTATAAGCATTAGTAGAGGCATATGATGCAAGAAAGCAAGCTTATATAGCATCATCCAAAAAAAAACCCCCTTCCTCTTTCACCCATCCATTCACCCCAAAAGTTTCTCTAGTTCAGCTTTGAATTTATGTAAGCTGTCAACTTCCACGACAGATGGAAGTTTGTTCCAGTAATCAACCACCTGCTGGCTAAAGGCAAATTTCTGCACATCTATTCTACAACTGTCTTTCCTCAATTTGAATTTATGCTCTCTCAGGTGCAGAATCTGAGCAAGAGGAAGAATCCCATCAGCATTGAGCTGTTGAAACCATTCAAGGCCTTATACACCTCAATCAGATTACCTCTCAGGTGCCTAGTCTAGCCTGTCTTGGTAATAGCAATGCTTTGTTCCACTCACTAATCTTATTGGCCTTCTCTGTACTTATCCTAATAGCTCAACATCATTTCCTGAAATGAAGCCTCCAGACTGTATGCAGTACTCAATGTGTGGACTGACCATTGCCTTATTCAAGGGAATAGTCACCTCCTTATCCCTGTTAGCAAAATTCCTATATATCGTTGACAAGATCCCATGGGCTACTCTTGTAGCTTGTCTGCACTGCTCAGAAAAGTTCATATCTTACTCCACAATTACCCCCAGATCTTTTTCATCTCCACTACCCTCAGTCTAGTACCGCACAGTTGGTACATTACTCTGGGGTTACTGCTAACCATATGCAGTACTTTGCATTTGTCAGTGTTAAACTTCAGTTGTTCAATGTTAAATTTAATAGTAGTAGTAGTACTGGCATGTGATGCAAGAAAGCAGGTGTATAAGCTTATGCAGCATCAGCCAAAAAAAAAATTTACAAAACAATTCTCTATGTGTAGCCTCAATCTCTTTCGCAGCTTGAGGCTTAAGCCCTTAATGCATTAGTCTTAAAAACAATTCTCTCTAAATGTTTATCCAGTTCCTCCTTAAATTTATTTAATCTATCAACTTCCACAACAACAGATGGAAGTTTGTTCCAGCAATTAACCACCCACTGGTTAAAGGCAAATTTCTGCACATCTATTCTACATCTGTCTTTCCTTAATTTGAATTTATGCCCCCTTAGGTTCATAATCTGAACAAGTGGATGAATCCCATCAGAATTCAACGTGCTCAACCCATTCAAGCAATTATACACCCCAATCAGATCACCTCGCAGGTGCCTAGTCTCCAGCCACTGCCATTTGCAGAACTTAAGCCTCTGTTGGTGAGAGGATCCCTTCATTCCCCTCACCAATCTTGTTGCTCTTCTCTGTACACACTCAAGCAAATCTACATCCTTCCTAAAATGAGGCCTCCAGACCTGTATGCAGTACTAACGCCGTGGCCTGACCATTGCCTTATACAGAGGGACAATCACCTCCTTTTCCCTGCTAGCAAAATTCCTGTATTTCATTGACAAAATCCCATGATCTGCCCTTGCAGCCTGTCTACATTGCTCAGAAAACTTCATATCTGACTGCACAATTACTTCCAAGTCTTTTTTTCATTTTATACCACCTTAAGTGTAGTACCACACAGTTGGTACGTTTTTATGGAGTTACTTTTACCCATATGCAGTACTTTGCATTTATCAAGGTTAAACTTCAGTTGCCGCTTCTCAGCCCATCTACCCAAATTTTCTAGATCCTGTTGCAGTAGCACACTGCCATTACTGTCAGTCCGAACCCTGTGGGACTCCACTAATAACATTAGTCCACAAAGAGCAGCACCATGACGCCTCCGTAGGCAGTTGGGCAGGACTAGCAGTGCGTAGTACACACTTCTTGATTAGACCTGGGTTCCAGCCTGTGACCACCAAATACGGAGGATGCGGAAAGGTCAGAGAATGACCACCGCATATCCCCGGAGCAATGTGGCCTTAGTTGCTAATGCTCCTAAAAACCAAATAACAAACAAACAGCACTCATTGATTACCACCTTCTGTCTTCTCCCACTCAACCATCCTTTTATCCATTGTAGCAATTTACCCTTAATACCATTCTGCTCCAATTTGTACAGTAGTCTTCCATGCGCAACAGTGTCAAAAGCTTTCCTGAAATCCAAGTATATGATATCAAAATTATTTTTTGCATCCAGTTCCTATGTAACCACATCGTAATAACCAATCAAATTTGTCAGACAAGACTTTCCTTAACAAACCCATGCTGTGTCTGAATTATTGCTGCAGTCTTGTCTAGATGATCCTGCAATGCATCTTTAACCAGTGACTCCATTATTTTACCCAGAACAAGTAAAATGTCTTGAAACTTTCAAAATCCTGTAATCTTGGTTATTAGAGCATATCTCACAATGGCAAACTTTCTTTTGTAACAATTCTACATATTGCATAGTCTTTCTTCTTATTTGGATTCTCATCCTTTGTCACATAATGAGGATTTATATTCAGTCTGTCTTCTGCATCTGAATGTAATAGCTTTTTTTATTCATATTTCAGACATCTACTAGCTGAACAAGCAACTTCTTTTTAAATTGCTTATGATGTAGATTCTTTTCAGATGGATCTTGCTACCTTTGTTGAAATGGAACTCTTCACAGTTGAAACTTCTAAAACCCAGAAAAATTATCAGCTTTGTTCGCTATTTCATCAATTTTTCTGTTGAATTCACGTAGTGACTGTCTTTTTCACCTTCATTTCCTCTTGTTTTTCCTATTGTTACTTCAGCTTCAGTATTACAGAAAGCATGTGTTCTTTCATCTTTCTATGCTAACACTTCATCCTCTTTTAGAAAACCAATAGTCCTATTCTCCTCAATTCATCTCTGATAATCCTTTTATATTTTCCATAACAGTGCCTCCTTGGTGTATATTTAGTTCATGAGGTTCTTTTGCTATTTGACTACTAGTGTAAAATCAATCAGTGAGAATGAAATCCATTACTCCAATACTGTAAAGCATTTTTTTAATGAGATGGAGGATGATCCGCAAGCTGTCAGTAGTAGTAGTAGTAGACTTTGCAAAATGTTGCACAGTAGTGATACCGCTTTATTGACTTTTGAGGATATAACATTTGAATGAAATTCTATATTTGAAACAAACAGTACTTTTGTCTAATATAATATTTCTTCCAGAATGATATAGTCATAAGAAATTTTCAGATAACCAAAAATATTTTTTACTTTAGATCTCTTAATTTGAATTCCTTGTTTTCTGTTTTGTTAATAGGCAGATATGCAATATCTTTATGAGGAAGACCATTACAGGATTTTGACACCTTGTCTAAAAGCTTCAATTCTAACACAGATTATAAGATAATCTGTGACTTATAAAATGAAGAAAAACAACTGCCACCTGCTGTTAGTAATTGAATATAAACATCAGCCTAGTTTTTAAAATTGTTTATGCAAAGTACAGTTAGATAGCAGTGCACTAATTATGCAGCACATCAGGAAAATAAATTGCAGAGTTAGTAATACTGACAATCAGATCTGTGTGACATTGGACCTCACAGGGTTATTTCATGGTAATTCGGAACCTCCGTAGCCAGGTGGGAAGCAGCAGCAGTGCGTAGCACACGCTTCTTGATTAGATCGGGGTTCGAGCCCGTCACCACCAAATACAGAGGATGCGGAAAGGTCAGGGAATGACCACCGCATATCCTGGAGCAATATGGCCTTAGTTGCTAATGCTCTTAAAAACCAACCAAACCAAACATCATGGTAATTCATTGAGAAAATCCTTTTGAATGATGAAGATAGTGGAGATTGCTTGTAAGAGGAAGGTTACTCCTGCTATATGTGGTTATTGCCTGGTTATAAATATTTATTTCCTCCATGGCATGAAGGAAATAAATATTTCATGTTGTCTCCTATCAAGTTATATGTACTAATTTATAACGTTACGTTTGTAAAATCCAAGTCGTTATAATAGATAATAAATTTAACTATCTATTGCCAGCCACGTGGTTCGAACTCTCTGCTATCTATCTATGCCAAATCACCAGTTCTAAAGCTCTACTGTAAAATTTAATAAGATTAATAAATTTTACTGATTAATTGATAATACTAATCTAACAGATTTCTAATACATACTATTTAGTTTTTTAGTATTTTGCTATTTAGTTTTATGTTAAACCTTATTCTATGAAATTCGGGATTTATGTTTCACCGTATAAGGCCTTGATTGGATTGAGCAGGGTCAATTCTGATGGGATTCTTGCTCAGATTACAAACCTGAGGGGCCATAGATTCAAACTGAGGAAAGACAGTTGTAGAATAGATGTGCGGAAGTTTGCCTTTAGCCAGCAGATAGTTGATTTCTGGAAGAAACTTCTATGTGTTGTTGTTGTTGTTGTGGAAGTTGATAGCTTAAATAAATTCAATACAGAACTAGACAAACATTTAGAATGAATAAATCAGTGAAATGGGAAGGGGGTTTTTTTTTTTTTTTTTGGCCAATGCTGTATAAGCTTGCTTTTTTGCATCATGTGCTTCTACTAATGCTAATACTAATTACAAAATATTTATATGGTTTATGGGCCAGAGACGCTGCTATTTTTGGCAGAGTGAACCCAATGACCATAATGGATATATAAATTGGTAGAGTGGGAGGAAGAGAATAGGAAATGAGCTAGCAAAACAGGAATTGAAACTACAGAAGACACGGAAGGTGCAAGAAAAATTAAAAAGTACTTAATGCTGAAAATCTTATGATTTCAACATCTTCGTTAAGGGTCAAGTGTCGAAACCACAGGAAAAACAGCAAGAAGAAAGGCCTCTGTTTCTGACATGAAATATACGTAGCACGTGGTACAATCGGTGAAGCAATTTTGAATCTAGTGGTAGCGGAAGTTAGGCCTATAGGTGGTGATAAGCAAGGGTAAAACATACATATATTTCATGGCTGACCCAACAGAGGCTGTAATAATAAAAAAAAAAAAAGGTTAAAATCAGAAGGGAATAAGTTACTGAAGTCGAGATGGTATACAGACTGAGGAGAGTGTCTGTATGCAGAGGTGTGAAGCCAAAGATTTATTCAAAGCCCAGTCAGAGTATTTATCGTATACAATAACAACCCTGTTTGTCAGAATTCAGAGAGAATTCAAAAAGGAATTGCATCACCTAGGAATTTCACATTTCTAACCCTCTTTTGTGAGGTATATTACATTAATGACTAGCATCACAAAAAGAAATATGAACAAAAGATATTTATTAATAGTTAAGGCAAAGCTAAGTAATATTTGACAGGTGCTCTCAAAATTTTCTAAAATGAGCATTTGCAACCTTTATACAGCAGTTTTTGTAAACATGACAATTATAGCTGAAATGTTATCAGTAGCCCCCAATTTGCTTTAGTTTGTCATTTAAATGAAAAGTTCACTAGGTGCAAACTAATACAGTGGATTCCGGTTATTTGGGCCACTGGTTAATCGGGGCAGCCATTTATTTGGGACAAATCTTAAAAACCAGAACCCAATCAAAAAAATAGCCAGGGTTTACTTCGTTTAATTGGGACAAAATGCCATTTAATCGGGGCAGGAGACCACAGCACTGGAGATTACCCTACGATTGTCTCTGACCATACCACGTAGTTCGGTTGGATTTCTGGAGGTCAAAACCATAAAACAATAAAACAATTAGCAGTCACCTGTTTATTGGGCTTTTCTGTTAGTGCAATCTATCATAAACGGATAGTAAACTCGATCTTATTGAATTTGCGATAATAATGACAGCTGGAATTCTGTGGGTTATTATGGTGAAATGTGTTTACACTTCCATGGAATCTTCAATCATATAAAAAAATTAATTTTCATAATCTTCTCTTCATTCCTATTTTTAAAGCTTTGTAACTCATTACTCCATTCCCACTTTTGTGTATTGTGTTACTTGCAATTTGTGTGTGCTGTGTTTTTTGTTATCGATTGCTTATCTTTTTACTGTTTTAAATTTTAACCCCCAACCCACAAATTTCAGTGAACAGAAATGTCAACTAGTTTAGTTAGTATGTACATATTACAGTATGTATTAATTATTCCAATTATCACGTATATTCTTCGGAATTTCATGTATCATTTAATTTTTTTATTGGTAAGGTAATAAAGGGTAAATTTGTGCTTAATATATCTTTACTTTTATAGCCTGTGGATAATATTCCTCCTATTTTCACTAATTAGACTCGCTGTTTAATAGAATTAAAATTCAATTCACAAATGTGATCACAATGACTGGCGCTTACTGCACATCTTGTAGTGAACGGTACTTTACTATGGTGAGTTCGTTGTAACGTGATTTGATTGTACAGTGAGCTAATTGTAAAGGGGGGGTACGTTGTATTTTTAACTATTTACATGAAACTTCAGATAATTGGGGCAGCCGCTTAATCAGGCCAAAATGCACTAGTCCCAATGTGTCCCAAATAACCGGAATTGACTGTATTTAGTTGAACCGCCTCTGGCCCTGATGACAGCAGCACACCATCGAGGCATTGACAAGGTCAATTTCAACAGATAGTTCGTGGTTACAAACACAAATTATGGCTTCCTGAAGTTTTGAAGGGGGTCTTTCTGGCAACTGCGGATTCCACACGATGCCAACAGTTCTCTATAGGATTCAGGTCTGAGCTGTTTCCTAGCCAGCTAAGAGTTGTAATAGACCATTTTTTTCACCTGTAACAAATGTAAACACATTACTGTCGCACCTCTAATACAGAAATGAAGCTAAAGTAACTACAGAAGTGCCTACTTACACTTTTTGCCTGATGACAAGGAGCAGAGTCGTCCTGAAAGATGCAGTTACTTGGCAGGTTGAAATGGTCTCTAATGGTTGGCAACAATTTGCCTTCCAATATAGCCAGGTATCCATTGGCATTTATGGAACCTTTTATAAATTGCAGGTGACCTACTCCACGATACAAAATGCACTCCCATATCATTTGGCTGGTAGGGAATTTCACTGTAGACACCATACAGTCTGGATGGAATTCTTCACCATGTCTACAGTGAATCATTTGTCTCCCATCAGAGCCATGCAGGTTGAATTTCTTCTCATCCTAGAAAATAATTGATTTCCACTGCTCGGGGGTCCATTTGACATGCTCCTTACACGAAATTAATAGGGCCTTTTTTATTTTTGTGCGAGGAGGGGCTTCTTTTTAGGATGACAGGCTAAAAGCCCATTTTTGAAGAGGCGTCTTCTGACTGTTACTGCACTTGCTACACTCCTGTATGTTTTTCCAATTCTCTTTTCAGCTCAGACGAAGAAATTTTATGGTTTTTAAGGCATAAGAACTTCAAAACTTGGTCCTGTTTTGGTGTAGAGACTTGTTTGCGTCCGGTTCCTTTTTTTTTTTCCTATCAGCAGAACCAGTACTCTCGAGTTTGGAAAGAAATCTACTTACTGTTGACTGATTATAAGACACTCTCTATAAGCAATATGATAGGAAGGACATCCTTCCTCATGTAAAGCAACAATAGCACTCTTTCTTCGTGGCATCAACTGTACATAAGTCGCCATCCTGACACAAGCAAGGAATGACTGCAACTCTTACAGAGCATGCTTATATAGCTGAAAGTAACAGCTGATGTAATATTACATCATCACCTTTAATTACTGAAATGGTAATAAAAATAAGTTGGTGGAAACTGGTTGTCCAGAAACTGGTAGAGATTTCTCATGTTATGAATTATCAATATGTTGCTATTGCATATAGTGGCTATCCTGATGCATTGTGACAGAATGATGTTAGAATGTACCTTTTTTTTGAAATTGTGGAGTGCCAGTGATTAAAATTAATATCAAAGATTAATATCAAAATCTAGGTAATTATCAGTAAGATTATTGCAGTTGGTTCTTTCTAGGGTGAGATCTGGAGGATATATATTTACATAATCTTGTAGGAAATTGGGGCAGTTTTGTACAAATAAATCATCAATATATCTTAGCATACAGAGTTCTGGTGGTAGTGAAGTTTCTCACCAGTATAGGTAGAGGTTAGTAATGACACAGCTAGCAGGACTACCCATAGGAGTTCCCATTGTATGTTGGTAAATAGTATTACCATCAAAAATGAAATTATTGGAGATACAGAGGTTGATTAAATTATTCCAATATCCTGGTTTACAGTTTATATGGTTGTATTTTTTTTATATGTTATTGAAGACAGACTTCAAATTAGTTTGATTGATACTAGTGAATAGACTATGGAAATCAAAAGTTTGTATGTGAGTTAAATTGCTATTATGCAAGGCTTCTAATACAGGTAAATTGTTAGTAAATAATCCTACTATCAGATAGGATATTCATAATGGGTTTGAGTAACTGCTCCAAAGCCTTAAAGGTTTATGTGCATAGCTGTTTTTACAAGAAGTAATAAATCTGAAGCCAATAGGATTCTTATGAAACTTGGGTATGAAATATATGTAAGGAAAGCTATAATTATTGATATTAATCTTTAATTTTTTGTTGAAAGCTATTGATTCTTTTGTTACAATATTACTGTTACTGCTTATTAGAATTAGCAAAGGCATGTGATGCATGAGAGCAAGCTTATATAGCATCAGTCAAAAAAAAAAAAAAAAATGCTCTCTTCTCATTTCGCCCATTTGCTCCCTCCAATCGTCTGTCAAGTTCTGCCTTGAATCTATTTAGCTATCAACTTCTACAACGACAGATGAAAGTTTGTTACAGCAATCAACCACCTGCTAGCTAAAGGCAAACTTCTGCACATCTATCCTACAACTGTCTTTCCCCAATTTGAATTTTTCCCTCTCAGGCGATTATTCTGAGAAAGAGAAAAAATCCCATCAGCATTGAGCAAGCTCAAATCATTCAAGGTGTTATACACCTCATTCAGGTCATCTCGCAGGTGCCTAGTCTCCAGACACTGTAATTTGCAAAACTTCAGCCTTTCTTTGTAAGAAGACCCCTTTGTTCCATTCACTAATCTTGTTGCACTCGTTCCAACAGCTCCACATCCTTCTTAAAATGAGGCCTCAAGACCTGTATACAGTACTTACTCAAGGTGTTGCCTGATCATTGCCTTATACAAGGAGATAATCACCTCCTTATCCCTGCTAGAAAAATTCCTATATATCATTGACAATACACCATGACCTACTCTTGCAGACTGTCTGCACTGCTTAGAAAACATCATATCTCCCTGCACAATTACCCCTAGGTCCTTTCCATTCTCTACTACTGTCAGTGTAGTATCACACAGTTGATACATTACTCTGGGGTTACTGCTTCCCATATTCAGTACTTTGCATTTGTCAACATTAAACTTCAGTTTCCACCTCTCAGCCCACCTGCTCAGCTTTTCTAGATCCTGTTGCAGCAGCATACTGGCATTAGTGTCATTAACAACCCTGCCGACCTTCTAATCGTCTGCACTCTTGAACATTAAGCCTGATATACCATCATCAATATCATTAATAAATACAGAAAACAACAATGGACCCAACACTGAAACCTGGGGGACTCCATTAATAACATTAGTCCACGAAGAACAATGTCCATTGATTACCACTCTCTGCCTTTTCCCACTCAACCATCCCTTTATCCATAGTATTGACAAATGTAAAGTGCTACATATGGGAAACAGCAACCCCCAGAGCAATGTATCAAATCTGTGGTACTACACTAACAGTGGTAGAGAATGAAAAAGACCTGGGGGTAATTGTGCAGGCAGATATGAAGTTCTCTGAGCAGTGCAGATGAGCTGCAAGAGTACCTCATGGTGTCTTGTCAAGGATATACAGGAATTTTTCTGGCAGGGATAAGGAGATGATTATTCCCTGCTATAAGGCAATGGTCAGGCCACACCTTGAGTACTGTATACAGGTCTGGAGGCCTCATTTCAAGAAGGATGTAGAGCTGCTGAAATGAGTACAGAGAAGAGCAACAAGATTAGTGAATGGAACAAAGTGTTGCTCTTACGAAGAAAGGCTTAAGTTTTGCAAATTACAGTGTGTGGAGACTAGGCACCGGCAAGGTGTATAAAGCGTTGAATGGTTTGAACATGCTGAATGCCGATGGGATTTTTCCTCTTGCTCAGAATAATCACCTGAGAGGGCATTAAATTCAGATTGAGGAAAGGCAGATGTAGGATAGATGTGCGGAAATTTGCTTTTAGCCAGCGGGTAGTTGGTTGGTGGAACAGACTTCCATCCCTTGTTGTGGAAGTTGATAGCCTAAATAAATTTAAGGCTCAGCTGGATAGGTATTTCGAATGAATGGAGTGGTTTTTTTTGTTTTTTTTTTGCTGATGCTGCATAAGCTTGCTTTCATGTGCCTTTTTTTTTTTTTTTGGTAGTTGTTGGTGCCTTGGCTTCTGTGGCCATAATGCATCTCCGGTTTTTGCAGTACTTTGATCTGAGCCCGAGGCGGGATTCGAACCCATGACCTTTGGGTTGTCAGGCAGGCACTTTACCCACCCGGCTAGTCAGGTCGGCTCATGTACCTTTGCTAATGCTAACAGTTGAACCAGCGATACCAATCTGATTCATCCCATTCCTTTTAGAGTTTACATAAGATAACGATCTTTTTGCTGGTTTTTTTTTGCGTCCATTGCCAAAGATTTCTCGTAATCTGCCTTTGCCTGCCTTAAGCACCTTTGTGATGACATGATTACAGACCAGCTTATATCTATCATAGTCTTCTGTGTCTTCTGTTAATTTATACATATCCCGTGCATATTTCTTCTCTGCCACCTGTTTAGTTCATCTGACATCTAACTAATTAATTAGTTCATCTGACATCTGGGGAGATTCACAGACTAAAAGGTTAAAAGTAGCCACAGGCAGAGGTGAAGGTGATTCTTGTACAACTTCTATTAGAATAAGTAGCGACCTGGAGCAAGGGGTGCTGGGGTTTCAGGGACTGATGGCAGTCATCGTGAAACAGGTGGGTATGTGGGATGTGTTAGGGTAACTAATAATAAGAATAGGTACATGTATACCAATGCTAGAAGTATAGTAAATAAATTTGATGAATTTGAAGTGTTGGTCAAGACATCAAAGGCAGATATTGTTGGGATAGCAGAGACGTGGTGTCACACAGATATAAGCAATGCATTTTTTATTTGCAAGCTCCGCACTGAGTGTGCAGCATAACATTAGGTTCTGCTACTGTGTTTAATAAAACACTTTCACTGTTAGTCCTGTTTTTCATTCAAATTGTGCTCAACCATTTAAAAGAATTTAAAAGTTGTCATTGTGTAGTAAATTCATTTTCTTTTCTTTTAGAGGTATCATAATTTTGAATAATTTTTTTCTTTCCTTTTTTTTTTCTATAAGGAAAGGCTTTTGCTGTCAGTATTGCCAAGGCACGTTGCAATGGAAATGAAAGCAGATATTGCCAAAAAACCCGAAGATACCATGTTCCACAAAATATATATTCAGAGGCACGAAAATGTGAGGTAATTTTTTTTTTTTTTTTTTTTTTTAAATATTTATAATTTTTTTAACTTTCCAAAATGGTTTTTAGGATCCTATCTTTAATTCCAGTGTACTCTGGGTTTCACAGTAATCTCCTTGAAGAACTGTGTTAAATGCTTGGGATTGAATGTAAGACCCCTTGACATGGGCACCTGTACATGGTGAAGGGACCTCTCAGTGATGCTGCCGGCCTTCAGGATTAGCATCACTTGGATCTAATACCCATATGTAGGTTCCAGGGTTACCTCTTTGGAATCCGTGTGCCATGACCTGTGGAAACTTGGAAAGGGGGCTCCTAGTGGGCGAGGGGCTCAGCCCTAATATACTGCTTTGGCCCATGCTTCAACAAAATGGGAGGTTCCAGACCAATCCAACTGAAATCAACTGGCTGGTGGTTCTTAGGTGAAGGTTAAGAAAGTCAACACGAGAACCACAGCAAACTTACCAGACAAACTGGTTTACTGCTACTGCAGTTTCTCCCTGCATTCTTGGTAAACAGACAGTGAATGTTATTGGTAGCAGCATTTACCCTCAACTATCAAGGCTGGGTCAGGAGCGGGAGTGCAGTAGCACACGCTCTTTGAGTAGACCGGGGTTCAAGCCCCTGACTGCTGAATACGGTCGATCTGCCAACCCGCATTGGACCAGTGTGGCAGATTATGGTCCATTTCCCTCAGCATGAATTGTTGAGGAGGCTTCCATCCTGCAGTGGGTTGATAATGGCTGCACTTTTCCTTTTTTATCAAGGCTGGCTACCTAAAATTGTCAAATCAGGTCATATATTCCAATTCCTCTCAGATGCTTTAAATGTCAGCAGTAGAAGTCAAGAATGATATATTGATTGGCACATAGGCGTGACAGACAATACAGATAGGCATGACAGATACCTCCAAGGGAGTAGTATCCAAGCTTGACTTGATAAATGTTTCAGAAGACGAAATAGTTCATGAATTACATGATCAAAATGTTAACAAGCAAAAAGAATAGTAGGTAAGTGAGATAGAATTCTTGTCCCTACATGTTCCATAATTCTTACATTCAGTACACCGAATTTACCCTCAACTATCAAGGCTGGCTACCTAAAATTGTCAAATCAGGTCATATATTCCATATCCTCTCAGATGCTTTAAATGTCAGAAGATTCGGTCAGTCTCAAACAATCAGCAGTGTAGTTGCCGTCTGTGCCAATTGTGCATATAAAGATCACACTCGTACAGAATGTCCTGTCGAAATACAAAAATGTTTAAATTATGACAGACCACACACCTATTCAAAATAATGTGAATGAAGGAAAAAGGAGGGAAAGTCCAAACATATAAAGTAGAGAACAGTGTAACATATCAGGAAACAAAGAAACAGATATCACTCCCTGCAAATCTACATACCTATGCTTTAGTGCCCAAGTCCAATTGAGTATTTAAATTCTTGACAGTATTTAAATTCTATGCAGTGGGACCAACTGATGATGTTACCAACAGCAAATTAAAAAAAAATAAAACGCAGAATAGCCATTCAGACAGATGTATATCTATCCTTCCTTGAAATTGTTAAAAAAGCCAGAAGCAACCCATATTTGTCAAGCCAATTGAGAAGAAAGATGTTTCTGTCATGAATACTGACAACCAAATGTAGGAAGTTACAATCCTTTAAATGCGTGCAGGTCTTGCTCGGCTAGTATTCTCTAAGAAAAATAAAGGATATACTGACATTGGATTATTGCATTCAATAATGAATGCAATAATCCAATGGAACTTTCAAGAGCTCCATAGAAATCTGGATGATATCTGACTTGCACAAAATAATCCAGTATGCCTCAAAAGTTAAATTCATTTCCTGTGGACAGGAAATGAATTTAACTTTTGAGTTCTCCGATGTGGTGAAGGGAGGTGTAGACTGATTATGTGGGCTACAGAGCTTGGCAACCAGGCATCTTAGAGAAGACCTGATTGAGTTTTATAAGGCTTTGAGAGGGATTAGTAAAATGAATGAAGGGGAATTTTTACCGTTATAAAGAATTCCAGAACTAGGGGCCATAAATTCAAATTATTGGTGAAGAGGTTTAGACTAGATTGCAGAATGTTGTCTTTCAGCCTGCAAGTTATTGAATACTGGAACAAGTTGCCTCTGCAGGTAGTTCAGGGTTAACTGTTTGTAAAACTGTCAGCCTTGACTGCCAATTCAAAGGTTAACTGGATAGTTACTGATGTGAGAAGGATACTGCATAATATGCAATGTGCACGGAAAACTACTAGATTGGGGGGATACACGGACTAATAGATTAACAGTAGCCACTGGCAGAGGTGAAAGTGATATTTGCACTGCTTCTATTGGAATGAGCAGAAGCCTGGAAAACAAGATGCAGGATATTTCAGAGACTGCTGGGAGTCATTGCAGTACAAGTAAACAGCTGGGTTGTGTTAGGGTAGCTAAGAATAGGAACAGGTGCATGTATACTTGCACACAGATATAAGGAATGCAGAACTGGAATTTGGGGAGTACAAGGTCTACAGAAAGGATAGAAGGGAGGAGGGATTATGTTATTAGTTAAGAAACATATAAAATCCAAGGAAGTGAAGCCAGTCGACATCGCTGGACAGTGCAGTGTCGAGTCAGTTTGATGTGACATAAACATTGGGAGATCAAAATTGAGAGTAGGAGTGTGCTATAGGTCTAATGAATCTGATGAGTATAATAAGAAACTGTACAGGGAAATAGTGGGCCAGTAAATCAGAGAATCTTATAATGGGGGATTTTAATTTCTCAGATATTGACTGGAATTTGTGGGTTGGTCACTCATAACACTAGCAAGGCTTTTGTGGATATATTGGATGATTGTTTTCTATATCAGCATGTTCGGGAGGCAACTAGAGGGAGTAGTGCTCTTGATTTGATTATCAGTAGTGATTCTTCATGCATTAAGAATCTGCAGATAGAGGAACTACTAGGTGGCAGTGACCACAGTGTGCTGAAGTGGGATTTACTCAAAGAGGTAACTACCATCAGGGGTAAAGGAAAGGGTTATTGCTTTCGTAAAGGCGACTATGATGGTCTGAGACAGTATTTAAATTCTCTGCAGTGGGACCAACTGATGATGTTACCAACAGCAAATTCAAAATGGGAAGCATTCAAAGAACTTATCTTGGAAGCTACTAGGTTTTACATTCCAACTAATAAATATTGTTCCAGGTTTAGGCCTAAATGGATGTCAGATGAACTAATGAGACATATGGCAGAGAAGAAAAATGCATGGGATACATATAAATTAACACGTGACACAGAAGCCTATGATAGATATGATAGATATAAGTTGATCTGTAATCAAGTTACAAAGGAGGTTAGGCAGGCGAAGGCAGATTACGAGAAATCTTTGGCAAGGGATGCAAAGAAAAACAGCAAAGAGTTCTTTACTTATGTAAACTCTAGAAGGAAGGGGATGAATTAGATTGGTCCACTTGATATCAATGGTTCAATTGTTGATGATCCTGCTCAGGTAGCTAACAAACTAAATGAATATTTCGCATCGACATTCACACATGAGGAGTTATTCAGCGAGGGGAATGTCAGAGATGTATTCAACTCTGGCATTAAGCTAGATAATCTCGTAATAACTGAGAGTAAAGTGGAGGAGAAATTGTTGAAGATAAACACAAGAAAGGCACCTGGGGTGGATGGGATCTATCCAGTTATATTAAAGGAGGCAGCAAAGGAAGTAAGCAAACCCTAGCCATAATTATGAGAGCTTCCTTGAACTCAGCGGAGGTACCCATAGACTGGAGATGTGCAAATGTGACCCCAATTCACAAAGGAGGATCAAAGGCTGACATAAGTAATTATAGACCTGTGAGTTTGACTTCTGTTCGAGAAAAATTAATGGAGGCACTGGTTAAAGAAGCACTGCAGGATCATCTAGACAAGACTTCAGTTATAGCTCGGACACAGCATGGTTTTGTTAAGGGGAAGTCTTGCCTGACCAATTTGATTGGATACTATGATGCAGTCACAAAAGAACTGGATGCAGGGAATAACTTTGATATTATATACTTGGATCTTAGAAAGACATTTGATACTGTTGCACCTGGAAGACTGCTGCACAAATTGGAGCAGTGTGGCATTGGAGGCAAATTGCTGCTATGGATAAAGGGGTGGATGAGGGGGAAAAGACAGAGTGGTAATCAATGGACACTGCTCATCGTGGACTAATGTTATTTTTGGAGTCCCTCAAGATTCAGTGTTGGGTCCATTATTGTTTTCTGTATTTATAAATGATATTGATGATGGTATATCAAGCTTAATGTCCAAGTTTGCAGACGATACAAAGGTTGGCAGGGTTAAGGACACTACTGATGCTATGCTGCTGCTGCTGCAACAGGATCTGAAAGGTTGAGCAGATGGGCTGAGAGGTGGCAAATGAAGTTTAACATTGACAAATGTAAAGTACTACATATGGGAAACAGCAACCCCAGAGCAGCGTACCAACTCTGTGGTACTACACTGACAATGGTAGAGAATGAAAAGCGTCTGGGGGTAATTGTGCAGGCAGATATGAAGTTCTCTCAGCAGTGCAGACGGGCTGCAAGAGTAGCTTGTGGTGTCTTATCAATGATATACAGGAATTTTTCTAGCAGGGATAAGGAGGTGATTATTCCCTTGTATAAGGCAATTGTCCGGCCACACCTTGAGTATTGTATACAGGTCTGGAGGCCTCATTTCAAGAAGGATATAGAGCTGCTGGAACGAGTACAGAGGGGCAACAAGATTACTGAATGGAACAAAGGGTTGCTCTTACAAATAAAGGCTTAAATTTTGCAAATTACAATGTCTGGAGACTAGGCACCGGCGAGGTGATCTGATAGAGGTGTATAAAGCCTTGAATGGTTTGAGCATGCTCAAAGCTGATGGGATTCTGCCTCTTGCTCAGAATAATCACTTGAGAGGGCATAAATTCAAATTGAGGAAAGACACATGTAGGATAGATGTGTGGAAATTTGCCTTTAGCCATCGGGTAGTTGGTTGGTGGAACAGACTTCCATCCCTTGTTGTAAGTTGATACCCTAAATAAATTTAAGGCTCAGCTGGACAGGTATTTCGAACGAATGGAGGGGTGAAGTGGAAGTGTTTTTTTTTTTTTTTTTTGGCTGATGCTGCCTAAGCTTGCTTTCTTGCATCTTATGCCTCTGCTAATGCTAATATATTCTATTTGTTTATTTTTTGCTGGTGCATAGGAAATAATATAGGAAACCCACAGGCAACAAAAGCCTGTGGGTTTCCTATATTATTTGACAAATACATAATACTAATACATCATCTGTTCTTCTCCTCCAGTAGTTTGTCTAGTTCTTCCTTAAATTTATTCAAACCAACCACTTCCACAATGACAGATGAAAGTTCCAACAATCAGCCACCTGCCAGCTGAAGGTACCAGACATCTATCCCGCAACCGTACATTCATGAATTTGAATGTCTCTCTCCTCATGTATAGTTCGAGCAAGAGAATGCCATCATCATTGAGCTTGCCCAATCCATTCAAAGCCTTAAACACTTTAGCATTAGCATTAGCAGAGGCATATGATGCAAGAAAGCAAGCTTATTCAGCATCAGCAAAAAAAAAAAAAAAAACCCACTCCCATTTCACCCTCCGTTCGTTCGAAATACCTGTCCAGTTGAGCTTTAAATTTGTTTAGGCTATCAACTTCAACAACAAGTGATGGAAGTCGGTTCCACCAACCAACCACCCGCTGGCCAAAGGCAAATTTCCGCACATCTATCCGACATCCGTCCTTCCTCAATTTGAATTTATGCCCTCTGAGGTGATTATTCTGAGAAAGATGAAGAATCCCATTGGCATTGAGCATGCTCAAACCATTCAAAGCCTTATACACCTCTATCAGATCACCTCACCGGTGCCTAGTCTCCAGACTGTAATTTGCAAAACTTAAGCCTTTCTTCGTAAGAGCAACCCTTTGTTCCATTTACTAATCTTGTTGCCCTTCTCTGTACCCGTTCCAGCAGCTCTACATCCTTCTTGAAATGAGGCCTCCAGACCTGTATACAGTACTCAAGATGTGTCCTTACCATTGCCTTATACAAGGGAATAATCACCTCCTTATCCCTGCTAGAAAAATTCCTGTATATCATTAACAAGACACCATGAGCTACTCTTGCAGCTCGTCTGCACTGCTCAGAGAACTTCATATCTGCCTGCACAATTACCCCCAGGTCCTTTTCATTCTCCACCACTGTCAGTGTAGTACCGCAGAGTTGATACGTTGCTCTGGGGTTACTGTTTCCCATATGCAGCACTTTACATTTGTCGATGTTAAACCTCATTTACCACCTCTCAGCCCATCTGTTCAACCTTTCCAGATCCTGTTGCAGCAGCATAGCGTCAGTATTGTCCTTAACGACCCTGCCAACCTTTGTATCATCTGCAAACTTGGACATTAAACTTGATATCCCATCATCAATATCATTCATAAACACCGAAAACAACAACGGACCCAACACTGAACCTTGAGGAACTCCACTAATAACATTAGTCCACGTTGAGCAGTGTCCATTGATTACCACTCTCTGTCTTCTGCCACTCAACCATCCCCTTATCCATAGCAGCAATTTGCCTCCAATGCCACACTACTCCAATTTGTGCAGCAGTCTTCCATGTGCAACAGTATCAAAAGCCTTTCTAAGATCCAAATATATAATATCAAAGTTATTCCCTGCATCCAGTTCTTTTGTGACTACATCATAGTATCCAATCAAATTGGTCAGGCAAGACCTGCCCTTAACAAAACCATGCTGCGTCTGAGCTATAACTGAATTCTTGTCTAGATGATCCTGCAGTGCTTCTTTAACCAGTGCCTCCATTAATTTACCTGGAACAGAAGTTAAACTACAAATCATAAAGACATTGGGACTTTATATTTAATTTTAGGATTATGAGCTGCTTTATCCAGCTCACTGCCAATGTTTATTTTACCTACACCATTCTCCTTACTGAATAACTCCTCATGCGTGAATGTAGATGCAAAATACTCGTTTAGATTGTTAGCCACCTGAGCAGGATCCTCAACTGTTGAACCATCAATATCCAGTGGACCAATCTGATTCATCCCTTTCCTTTTCTAGTTCAAGTTAGTAAAGAACTCTTTTCTGTTTTTCTTTGCATTCTTTGCCAAGGATTTTTCATAGTCTGCCTTTGCCTGCCTAATCTCCTTTGTGACTTGGTTACAGACCAACTTATATCTATCATAGGCTTCCATGTCACCCATTAATTTGTATGTATCCCATGCATTTTTCTTCTCTGCCACATGTCTCATTAGTTCATCTGACAACCATTTAGGCCTAAACCTTGAACAATATTTCTTAGTTGGTATGTAAAGCCTGGTAGCCTCCAAGATTAGTTCCTTGAATGCTTCCCATTTTGAGTTTGCTGTTGGTAACATCATCAGTTGGTCCCACTGTATAGAATTTAAATACTGTCTCAGACCATCATAGTCGCCTTTACGAAAACAAAAACCCTTCCCTTTACCTCTGATGGTAGTTACCTCCTTGAGTAAATCCCACTTCAACACACTGTGATCACTGCCACCTATTGGTTCATTTATCTGCAGGTTCTTAATGCATGAAGAATCACTACTGATAATCAGATCAAGAGTATTGCTCCCTCTTGTTGCCTCACGAACATGCTGCTGCAGAAAACAATCATCCAATAAATCCACAAAAGCCTTGCTAGTGTGCGAGTGACCAACCCACAAATTCCAGTCAATATCTGGGAAATTAAAATCCCCCATTATAAGACTCTCTGATTTACTGGCCCACTCTATTTCCCTGTACAATATCTTATTATACTCATCAGAGTCATTAGGCCTATAGCACACTCCTACTCTCAATTTTGATTTCCCTATGCTTATGTCACACCAAACTGACTCGACGCTGCCCTGTCCATCGATGTCGACTGGCTTCACTTCCTTGGACTTTATGTGTTTCTTAATTAATAGCATAACCCCTCCTCCCCTCCTGTCCTGTCTATCCTTTCTATACACATTGTATTCCCCAAATTCCAGTTCCGCATTACTTATATCTGTGTGACACCACGTCTCTGATATCCCAACAATATCTGCCTTTGATGTTTTGAGCAATACCTCAAATTCATCAAATTTATTTACCAAACTCCTAGCATTGATGTACACGCAGGTATACATGCACCTGTTTCTATTCTTAGCTACCCTAACACAACCCATGTGTTTACTTGTACCGCAATGACTACCAGCTGTCTCTGAAATATCCCGCATCTTGTTTTTCAGACTTCTGCTCATTTCAATAGAAGCAGTGCAAGAATCACTTCCACCTCTGCCACTGGCTACTGTTAATCTATTAGTCCTTGTATCCCCCCCCCAACTAGCAGTTTTCCGACCCACCTAACACTGCCTCGACAGCATCAGCAAAAATTCTTGCACCCTTTCTATTTAAGTGTATCCCATCCCTGTAGAAGCAATCTCTCCTGTTAACAAGTACAGTCCAGGCTGAAAAAAATTCTACCCCTTGAGCCTTGCACAATCCCTCCAGGGCCGAATTGATCGACAAGGCTCTCATCATATACTCCCTCCTATCGTGTCTGGGCAGAATTGCAGAACTTCAATCAGATCACCTCAGTTTCACATTGTCACATTGGTGTCTAGTCTCCCTAAACTGTAGTTTGCAGAACTGAAGCCTTACTTGGTAAGTGCACTTGTTTGTTACACTCACCAATTTTGTTACCCTTCTCTGCACCCATTCCAGTGGATCCACAACCTTCCTAAAATGAGGCCTCCAGACCTGTGTGTTGTACCCCAGATGTAGCTTAACCACTGTCTAGTACAATGGAACAATCACCTCTTTATCTCTGCTTGCAAAATTCTTGTATATCATTTATTGTCATATTTGGGCTGAAATTTTTGAATTATTTATTAAAATTGAACTAAGAATTAGTGTAAAATCTAAACATTTAGATTTTACAATTTAAAAATTAAACTTTTTCCTAATCAGTTGCTTATTTTTCACTGGGAAAGTTGTTTCCTATCTTCAATTTAGTCTAAAAACCATTGCTATACTTCTGAAACAAAGGTAAACCAATTGTATTTGAAGAAAGAAACAAAACAAACACATCAATTGCATGTAATAATGTTTGTTCTGATTTTAACATTGAATTCAAAACTTTCAGACAAATTATGACAAAAAAGATCCAAACAACAAATAGCATAAACCTAAAAATAAGTTAGATAGATCCAGCTGTCTTTTAGTCGAAAGAGCCTGTAAGAACAGCTAAAACTTTGTATTCTTTTTATTTACTTTCCTAATATATGATTTTCCCAATTTTCCTTGTATCTCTTTTAATAATTGGGAAAGTATATTGCTTTATTGTGAACCTGCAGTTCATTGCTGTTGTCACATACTTAAACGATGAGCAATCATCCAAGTAAGTTAAATTAAACATTGGTAACCATGAAGAAAATAAATTGAATGAAACTGAAGAGTTGAGTGCAATTGAACTTATATGTTTTTTAGATTATAAAGTAATAAATTTCTTGAATATTTATAATTATTTTGCTTGCATTGTAATGTTACTAATTATGGTTTTCATTTTAACAGTATCCTTTTTGCAGACATCTGTGGATTTACCAGCCTTGCTTCCCAGTGTACAGCTGAAGAAGTTGTTAAGATACTCAATGAACTTTTTGCTCGTTTTGATAAGTTGGCAACAGAAAATCATTGTCTTCGTATTAAACTTTTAGGAGACTGTTATTATTGTGTTAGTGGGCTTCCAGATCCACGTCCTGATCATGCACATTGTTGTGTGGAAATGGGATTAGATATGATTGATGCAATTGCGTAAGTATAACATAGTTAAAAAAAAAAAAGCTGTCTTAGAAAATTAGTCTATTGTTAAGATTTTTAGTATACTGTCAGTTCTTGTCACTATGGTTTTTTTAATTGTCTTAAATCTTCACATTGAGAAATGCCATGTACATGTAGGCCAGATGCACAATTGATTGCCTTAGTATACCAGCTACAATTTTTTTTTTTTTTTTTTTAGAATATCAAAGTTCACCTATTCAATAGCATCCAGATACCCTGTTTACCCCCATCCTGTTAGTGAGACCATTAGTAGTCTCAAGCATCTCTTTAAATCTAGTACACTCTAGGTGTCCAAGACACCTAGAATGTACCAGACTTTAGAATGTTTGACAAGAATCATCTTTCACTAAGGTAGAAAGCAACATAGACTGGAGCTCAGATATAATGCCCATACCATAATGATGAAATTTTCATTATACAAGGTTGTACTAAATGAAAGAGGACTCTTGTTTTGCGATGCAATATCTCTCTCTTGTGTACTGGAATCTTTATGTTGCCAAAACCATTTGAGCTTAAAAGCAATTTCAGATTTTTCCTTCTTATATTAAGAACAGGTCCTTTTGAGATTGTAATGGCTGTCTCATGTAAGAACCAATACCCCTTACATTTTGTGGGTATAACTTTTAACCAGATGAAATAGACTAGTGAATTAAGAGGATTAAGTGAATTAAGTGATGTGGATCAGCTATAAAATAATCTTACTATCAGTATTTTACTAGAACACAACAATAGGAAACTTATAGTTGTGGTATTTTGGGATACTGCTGAAAGCATATCATGTTAAGGAGTTGGATTTGTCTTGACCATATGTGTGGCATTATCTAAAATACATCAAATCATACTTCATGATCACTATAACTTCCAATTAATCATGAAAAACTAAACTCGGAACAAACTGATCTGTGAAAAAAATCAAACCAACTAAAAAACTCTCTTGAGCTTAATTTTGTTTTCATTCATTCTCATCTTAAAACTGTATATACATGTAGCTTGTGCATCATCTTTTCATCAAGCAGTGTATGAAGTTTGTCCACTTGCTTCATGTGATATTCATCACTTCTGTTTTATATACTATAATGAAATGTAATTTCTTTTCATACTATCCAAGAAAAAATAAATGATAGTACACTAAATGCAGAAATATAATGACCAAACAGGACACAAGTTTCCTGTTACAAAACAATTTCTGCCGCATGCTGCGATTACATTTCTGATATTTTGGCCAGATGCATAATATTCCATAGATCTCTTCCTTGTTTCCTCCTTGCAAATGACAAAACAGTCAACTCAACTTTCAAGAAGTTAGAAAGTTATCATTATTTAATAAAATGTAATAATGATCTTTAGAGAAATATTGAATTATGAATGCCAGAGGATTTTAAGCTAACGTTTTATAACTCTGTAATCCTCTAATCTTGGTAAGTGCAGATAGCTAGTCATTGCACTGAACAACAAAACATTTGTGTTTTCTCTCCTTTAAAGAAAAATAGGTAATTCTAGCAAACTTGAATGTGCTCAATTTAAATCTAAACTTAAATTATTAACTTTCACCGAGAGGCTGATGCAATACATTTTTTCTGACTCAGAACTGAGTTCTATCTAATGGACCATTCTTGAACTACACAATACTTTTGCTCAGCTCATGTGCCAACACAATCATTTCAGATTGCCAAAATCATTCCACAAGTATTAATCATAAGCAATATTTTTAAAAGTATTCTTTCATGTGACCAGGATAGGTATGTAGGCAGTGCTTTACATAATGCTTCCATTATGTAGATCTCCCCCCTCAGTGTGAGCACCTGTATGTGGTGAGGGGACCTCTCAGTGATGCTGCTACTCCTCCAGATTAGCATCGCTAGGATCCAATGCCTACACCTAGGTTCCAGGCTAACATCATAAGAATCCACCAATTTTGCTATATGCCACGACTCATGGAAACTCAGAAAGGAAGATTCTGGTAATTGAGGGGCCCAGCTTCAACACACCACTTTGGCCCCTGCTTTAACAAGATGGATGATCCTGTGATGGCTTGCCCAGGATCAGTCAGCTAGTGGGTTCACCTACAAGGCTCAACCATATCAATGCCATGGCACTACCCTCATGGACAGGATTCAGGCTGGTGGCAATGTGAGTATGGTGCCTGGGTAGCCCACTACCCAGCAAGCAATAAATGCACTAAACCAAAAAAAGAAAAAAAAAAACTCATGAATCCTGATAATGTAAACTTTTCTTCTGGGACTCCAATGTCGTTTCTACCAGATGTTAATACAATTGATAAAAATATCACCAATATAGGATCTACACCACACTTCCTAGTACAGGCATACCTCGGTTAACGTTACCTCTGATAACGAAGCTTCGATATAACGAAGTCGGCAATTTCAAGCCCCATTTAACATAAAAAAAATATTCCAGTTTAATCACCTGAAATCTAAACAAACTGAAGAAATTACGGAAACCTTTGGGGCTTCTCATGGTTGGTTCGAGAAATTTAAAAAAACGGGCCAGGATTCATAGTGTAAAATTAACAGGAGAAGCTGCAAATAAGTTTCCAGAAAAACTAAAGGAAATAATTGAACGTGAAAATTTTCCAAATTTGGTGTTCAATGTTGACGAAAGCGGTTTGTTCTGGAAACGGCTACCAACAAACAGCTTCATTTCTATTGAAGAAAAATCAGCTGCTGGGTTCAAAGCAGCCAAAGACCGTTTAACGTTACTCTTTGGATCAAATTGCCTCTGGCAATTATAAATTAAAATTGTTATTAGTTTACCATTCAGAAAATCCGAAGGCGTTAAAAGGTAACATAAAAATGAATTTACCTGTAATATGGAAAGCAAACAGAAAAGCGTAGGTTGCCAAGGAGTTATTTACTGATTGGTTTGTTAACCACTTTTGTCCTGAAGTAAAACGGTATTGTCAAAAAAAAAAAACAACTTTGAAGAAAAAGCTCTTTTGTTGTTAGACAATGCTCCGGGACATCCTACTGATCATAACACGTTGGACACATGCATTCCTGTCAAAGTTGTGTTTCTTCCAGCAAACACAACTTCCCTGATTCAACCATTGGATCAGGGAGTAATAGCATCATTTAAAGCTTATAATCTGCGTCGAACATTAAGCAGTTTAACTGAACTAGACGATAAAGAGGAAATGACAGTTAAAACTTTTTGGAAAAACTAAACCATTAAAAACGCAATTGAAAGCATTGATAGTTCTTGGAAAGAAGTCACTAAGAAATGCTTAAATGGAGTTTGGCGCAAAATATGGCCAGAAGTTGTACTAGAAGAAGAAAATAACATCCAAGAAATTAGAAATGAAGTTATCCAGATGGCTCAATCAATAGGTTTCAAAAATGTCGATGAAGAGGATGTTAGAAATTTATTGAATGCAGAAGATGGTTTTTCAGTGGAAGATATAGAAAACCTTGTTAGCAACGAAGACAAAGATAATGAAGACGAAGTTAAAGTTCCTGCCGAAAAAGTGTTAACAACCAAAGATTTAAAAAGGTGCTTAAATGACATTGAAAACGTTTTAAATTTTTTTAGTGAAAATGATCCTGATTTAGGAAGAAGTGTTATTGTTACGATCAGTGTTAAATGCAATAACTCCGTATAGGCAATTGTTAAATGAAAGAGAAAAAAAGCATAAGCAATCAATTTTAAAATGTGATTTCACTTTGTATGTAAGTTGACTGTTTATTTAATAAAACTTTTCTTTGTTCGGAAAAAAAGCTTTTCATTTTCTTTACGTAGGAACGTATCCCTATTCTGGCCATAATATTTTTACCTCTGAAAACGAAGTTTCGCTTAACGAAGTAATTTCGTGGAACGCATCCTATTCGTTATTCGAGGTATGCCTGTAATTCATTCTACTTCTGAAAAACCCATTGGAAAGATGCCCTTTTTATTAAAAAAAAAAAAGTCTAGAAGGGTTGGCAGGGTTACCAAATATGAAACAGTTATGATAAAGTAATATTTTAATAGAAACCAAAACAAAAATGAACAGCATTCAGAACAGCTTCTTTGAGCCACCTCTATCTAGGGAATTCCAATCACAGTTACTCCTCATAAGACACTAAATTCATCTTGTGGCATGATCTCTAAAAGGGATCTTATGGGAGGGTTGGAGGAACAAATTTGTTCTGAATTTATCACAAGGAGCAACAGCTGTAAAGAGAATATTTGTGTAGGGATGAGAATCTAGTACCCACTAGAAATCTCATCCTTACTTTTAGCTCCCCGACATTTCTTACCTCCATTACTGCTGGCCTGCTCTGGGGCTCGAATCGAAAGTGCATCACTTGGTAGGTTACTAGTCTTGAGTCACTGACGAGCTCCCAGTTACATTATGCTTGAGGGCAAGCACCCTTGTCTCAGTGATTCAACTTCTTCTAGTAATGCACCAAATTTTAACTTTAGGTTGGCACACTCTGTATAAAGGCGACAAAGAAAAGAATCACCAGGAGAGCTATGATTATCCACTAGGTTGACCTTGGAACACATGCCACGGGTTCTGCAAACAATACAATCATGATTCACCTGGAAATTACCATCGGCTATTTCTGTATGAGTCAGATACCCTCTGATGAAATGTTCAAGGTGTATGTTGTCACAACCATTGTTAAATTTACTAAATATCACAGAAATTAAAAATTATATTTATAATATTATAAAAATTAAATTTACAAACTGTTACAGGAAAAAAAACATATCAAAATAAACTTAACAATATATTAAATTAATTATTTAAATGCAATTATCTAACCTCTCAATCCTAAGCTAATCCTCTCTAATCACTATGCTGTCCCTGTGCTTTAGAAATGTGCAGGTAGAGCACATACTCACCTCACACATCTGTTTATACTAACAGGAAATGATCCTTCACAGTGTATGCACTGTTTTACACCACTCACAATAAAGCATATACTTATTGAATGTGCCTTGTTCAAAAATGCTTGACACTCTGCATTCAGTTTACTCTCAGATCTACAAGAACCTTTAATACTGTCCTATATCATAGGTAATGGCACGAATTTCTCTGAATTATTTTCTATCCTAAAACAAATTCAAATTGAGGAAAGACAGTTGTAGAATAGATGTGTGGAAATTTGCCTTTAGCCAGCGGGTAGTTGATTGCTGGAACAAACTTCCATCTGTCATTGTGGAAGTTGTTAGCTTAAATAAATTCAAGCTTTTAGTGGGAATGTATGTGAAATTGTTTTTTTTTTTTTTTTTTGGCTGATGCTACATAAGCTTGCTTTCTTGCATCATATGCCTCTACTACTATTACTACAGAGTTTGCAACTAGGTGCCTTAGAAGGGATCTAACTGAAGTTTATAAATATTAGAGAGAGAGGATTGTAAAATGAATAAAGCAGAAATTTTCATGGTATTAAATGATGCTAGAGCCAGGGGACATAAATTCAAAGTAGAGGGGAAAGAATTATAGATCAGATTGTAGGAAGTTTTTCCTTAACCAGTCAGTTGTTAAGCATTGAAATAAGTAGCCTCCTGAATAGTTAAGGCAGAAGTTTGAGGAAATTCAAAGGCCTGCTGGATCCATGCCTATGAGAAGAGGGAAACACTAATTTTTATTATTATTATTTTTGACTAGTGCAGCAAAAGCCCCTGGTTTCCTTGCATGTTTTGTATGATCAGTACTAATACATTAAATAGCTACCCGTTTCTGACACAGCACAGAGAAACTAATATATAATGGGCAGTAAAAAAAGTTATAAGATAACTTGGCAGATATAATGTGGCATTTTTTTATCACTCAGCATATGAGATGGTAATCTCTTGAGTAACGGTTGAGTGACCTTTGGTATTATATTAACCAGTAATTACACTTGATACTCTTAGAACTGAATCTTTGTGAGATGTAACATTTCATATATTTTTCAAATAAATCAAAAATGTACTTTTCCAGAAAAAATGATAGGAGATGGAATATTTTTGTAATCAGGGCATAAAGATGCACTAAAATCGCCCGGCTTTACCAGGAGAAAATTAGTATTGTACAGTGTTTTAATTTTTAAACTTGTAAATTAAAAATGATATACTCATTTTATTTTTATAACTATACTTTTTAGTTATTTCATACACTTTGATTTTAATTTATATTCATTCATACAGAGGACTTAATTCTTTCTATACAATATTGTAATTAAAATTTACATTCTGAGTGTTGTTATATGTTTATAATTAGGAGTGTGTAAATGTCCATCCAGAGATTCCTTAGCCTCTGGCAACATTCTCCTGCACATAATATGCTTGGAAAGGATACATAGCATTTTTTTTTTTTTTTAGAGTGCGCCTCCGTAGCCAGGTGGGAAGGAGCAGCAGTGCATAGCACGTGCTTCTTGATTAGACCGGGGTTCGAGCCCGTCGCCACCAAATACGGAGAATGCTGCCATATTGCTCTGTGAATATGCGGTGGTCATTCCATGACCACCGCATATTCACAGAGCAATATGGCTTTAGTTGCTAATGCTCCTAAAAACCAAATAACAAAATAACAGCAGCATTTTTTAGAGACTGTAATTCCCCTCATCCTCTGATCTTCCCCAGGACATTTTTCTTCTGGTATAAAGTTGTGGAGTTTTGATTGCTAATATAAATGTTCTTTTCTTATATTATAAATAAGAAACTGCCTTTTTAGAAATCCAGAGGCCGATTCACTTCCTATTTTATCTTATTTTATTCTAATAAGATAAAATTCTAATTTTACATATTGCATTGGAACAGCAAATATTTAACCACCTAGATAGTTGAAAGTATAAATACATTGATTCTGTAAATTCTTAAAAAAATTTTCGAAGAGAAACCTCTGTCCTCTTATTCTAGGTTGTTTATAGTAGTTTCATTGGAGATCCAAGTGTTTTTTAAGCTTGTTTTTTTTTTTAACTAATATGTAAGCAATAATACATTTATAATTACATAATACAGTTGAATTATTTTTATTAATTAGTCTGAATAACAAAACTAATTCTAATTAAAAGGCATGATGCAGAGTGAATCAATGTTCATTAGATAACACTGTCACTATATTCAAAATTGATTATTTTCTTTTCTTTAAAACTACTTTTATTTCTTCATTCTTCTTATTTTTTATTTTCTTTTCACAGGTTGGTCAGAGAAGTAACTGGAGTTGATGTAAATATGAGGGTTGGAATTCACACTGGACGTGTTCATTGTGGGGTATTAGGTCTTAGAAAATGGCAATTTGATGTTTGGTCTAATGATGTAACTTTGGCAAATTACATGGAAGCAGGGGGTATTCCTGGGTGAGTTCGTGAATATATGTCTGAATGTGTATATGTAACAGTGATTTAATGTTAAGATGTTTTTGTCAAATGCAGCTGTGCAGAAAAATAAATTTTTTACATGGATTTGTTTTTTATTTTTTATTTTGCATGGATTCAATTACTACTACCATTACTCCCATCTTTCCAGAATGTTCAGAATGAACAAATTTTGTTCATTCTGAACAAAATTTCATTAATTAAAAAAAAAAAAAAAAATGTCAAAAATGCTTTCCAAAATACAGACTGTATTAATGAAGACAAAATTTTGCAAATAAGCTGTGTTTAGTATCAGCCCTAACAATAAAATTGTTACTTAATTTTATTCAGGTGCCTCTCCAACCCTTCCTTAAATTTAAATCTAGTTTTATAAGAATATATGAAAAGTTGTTCCAACAATTAATAATCCTTTGGTTGAGGGGGGGGAGGGGAAACATATCTAATATCAATGACTCTCCTGCTTTAAATATGTTTCCCCTTTGCATAACAATGTAGAAGTATTTTCCCATTAGTTTGTACCACCTGCAAAATCATATTTTTATTATATGGTTTTCTTTATTCACATAATTTACCTTGTTCTTTACTGCATTTTTTTTTAACCAGCAAATCCACATTCTTCATGAAATGAAGAATCTGGATTTGTTGAAGAAAGACATAATACACAGGAAGACCACCTTTGGCCTGTATGGCCAGGAGGCAGATACTGGAGATAAGTATGACCAGGAGGGTTTACAAGCCCTCCTGGCCATAGTTTCTACCAACTTCCAGTAGGTATCAGTTAGAATTTTCCATCATTTCTCCTGCAAAGTAGCTGCTAGAACCATTTTGGAAAAAAAAGCTACAGCCTAACGTAATATTAGTAATGGCCATATGGTGCAAGAAAGCCACCAGTCAAAAAAAAAAAAGAGAGAGAGAGAAAAAAAGATTATAATAAAAGAAAAGGAAATATACAACCTATGCATTTCCCTCCTCCCATAGGTAACTATCCAGCTGACCTTTGAATTTCTTTAAACTGTTAGCCTCACCCACACATGTAGGTTACTTATTCCAGTAATTTATAACTCGCTGGGCAAAATAAAACTTCCCGCAATCAAGTCTAAACTTCTCTCCCCCCCCGTAACTTGAATTTATGGCCCCTAGTTCTAGAATCACTTATAACCAGTGTGGTGAGCTATAGTGGGCTAGCGAGAGCCCATTGTTATTTTTTTTGAAAATTTGCAAGCTCATTATTGAGATGATCATTTATTTTACAAATGAAATCCTAAATGCAATTATTGAGTATCCAGAGTCGAAACAATGGTGGAGCGAGCGGGACCCCATTCCCAGCATTTTAATGGTGCAATCTATCGGTTATGTATTTTAAAATTGCTTCATTTTTTATTTAATTACAGTTGTACCTCAGTTTAACAAACTTCTTTATAGCGAATTTTTTTGATTCCCCTTGGTAATTACATTTAAAATAGTTTCTGTTGAACGAAGAAAATTTCCATGTAACAAACGGATTACGAGATAACTTTGTACGCATTGTTCTCACCTCTGGCCTTTAGGCAATTTAGTTGATTAGAAAGTGCGAATTCAGGGTGAAAGGGATTACCATTTCACAATGTTAGTGGCGTCTGTAAAATCTATGCAGTCATATACCGAGAAGTCACGCTAGTCAATATGCTTTCCATAGCCGGTCAGAGGATTAAGAAGATTCTCGACACGGATTATAACCTCTGGTCAATCTGTGTTGTGGTTCCCCTTTATTCCGACAAATGGGCATATGTTTTTCGGAGAAGTGAGTGTAAAAACTGAACAGAGCAACGAGGAGGAGATGAACTTTTGTTCTAGGAGCCGCCCATACAAAAACACAAAAATAAAAAATAATAATAATAATATTGTAATTATTTTATTGATCATTCACAGATTTTCATAATTTCTGGAAGACAAGGTACAATGGATTTATAATAACTATAGTAAGAGATGTATACTTGCGAGTGCAATGTATCTAAATATCTGTAAAACAGCACCAATTGATGTACTGATCTTGTAGTTGAACCGACATACACAGCTATTAGGAGAACCTAACAATGGAATGTAACGAAAATGCGAGACAAAAAAAAAGAAACTGTTGCAAATATTTGTATTGTTGCAATCATAATTACTGCAGTAATAACTTCAGGAAGCATGATTGTGACGTCATACTATTCAAAAATGTTAGAACTCCAGACACTGTTATGTCCAGTTATCATCGTAAGGCACTGATAACTGGCATACGACCAGGTGTTTAAGTTTTTTTAGATAGACCTAGGAACGTTTTACACATTCACTTATACGCATGGTTAAGGGGGTAATAAGCTGCATCTGTCCACTCCCCTAAATCAGCCCCTGACTCAAGATATCATACCCGCCATGAAGAATGCATCATGCGCTCTAATCACACTACCGGTAGTGCGATCATGGGAAGCAGTGGATGACGTCACTTCTGTGACCGATCAAATTTACTCGGTAGAAAGTCGGAAAAATTGTGAGCCCATTGTTAAAATATTCACAGCTCACCACTGCTTATAACCATAAAAATTTCGTCCACATTCATTTTACTTTTGCCTCTCAGAGCCTTAAACACCTCAGTCAAGCCTCCTCTAAGGTGCCTAGTTTCCAAGCTGTGCAACCCACATATTCTAAGTTTTTCTTCATATGGATGCCCTTTTGCCAATCTCACCAGGCAAGTTACCCACTTTTGGACCCTTTCAAGAAGTTCGATGTCTTTTTCTAGGTGGGGTCTCCACACTTCAACACAGTATTCCAAGTGTGGTCTAACATAATAGGTCTAATATAATTGGATTATGATGTCCTTACTCTACTAGCAAATATTCGAAAAATCATCAATAGGACACCACGGGCCTCCTTTGCAACTTGTCTACAATGCTTGGAGAACTTCATGTCTGACAGTATCGTAACTCCCAAGTCCCTTTCTTCCACTGCTGACTTTAGTTCAACTCCACCAGGTTTATAAATTATTTTGGGGTTACTATTCCCCAGGTGTTAAGACCTTGCATTTTGCTGAATTAAAGCATAGCTGCCACTTTTCTGACCATCCCTGAAGTCTACCTAGGTCAATCTAAAGAGGTACTGCTTGGCTGTGATCATTAATTACTCTGCTGATCTTTACATCATCTGCAAATTTAGACATCATGCCCTCTATCTTTTCATTAATGTCATTTAACAAAATCAAAAACAACAGTGGTCTCAATGCAGAACCTTGGGAAACCCCACTTCTTACACCCAATCTGAGGAATAACCATTTATCACAACCCTGAAACCATCCTGCTATCTATCTAAGGATTTTCCCTGTGATTCCAACCTGTTCCAACTTATAAAGTAGCCACTCATGTGGGACTGAGTCAAAGAATGAAATCTAAATAAACAATGTCAAAATTATTCCCTAAATCCAGTTCATGAGTGATTGTCAAAATAGCTAACCAGATTTGTTAAACATGATTTTCCTTTGACAATACCATGTTGTGTATCCTTCAGAATTCTATTTCTAACTAAATGATCCTGAATTCCATCTTTGATCATTGCCTCCATGATTTTCCCTACTACTGCAGTTAGATTGACCAGTCGGCAATTTCCTGCTATACTCTTAGAACTGCCCTTTATGTATTGGCAATACATTTTTCAATCAAACAGAATCTCTCCTGAGTCCATGATGCTCTCATAATGGTTCAATGCACTCACTTGCCGCTTCCCTTAAAATACTAGCGTATATACCATCAACCATAGAAGCCTTACACCTGTAGGCTCGAATGTTTTTTATTAAATAATCATGTGAAATTTCAGTATCGTTAATTATATATTTTTCAACTTCACTCATAATTTGTCATTGACATAAAGGGTTTTCCTTCTGTAAATATTGATGCAAAGTAACTGTTGAATTCACCTTCAACATCAGCTGGGGTATCCTATACTATCCCATGTCCATTACATAAGGGTCCAATCCGATTTGTCCTTTTCTTCTTTGCATTTATATATGTGAAGAATTCCTTATCTCCTCTCTTTCCCAGTGATTTCTCATAATCTTCCTTTACCAGCCTAACCTTTGAGGTAGCACTATTACAGATCAATTTGTAGCTGTTATAGGCTTCGGTACTTTTTATTGCTCTGTAACTTTTCCATGCCGTCTTTTTCTGCTTAAGTAATCTGGCAACTTCATTATTCATTCAACTTGGAATCCTCTTCATGGATACCCAATGGAGTATTTTTTTTAACACTCCATTAGGTATACTAGGGGGCTTTGCCCCCTGATCGCTGCTTTCGCTTCTTTTGATAAAATAAAATACAGTTGGACCTCTCTTTAACGAACTTCCATAGAGCGAAAATTTTCTATGTAGTGAATTTTTTGATTTCCCCTTGGCCATTACATTGAAAATAGTTTTTTGTATAACAGAAAATTTCCATACAGTGAACTGGTTTCGAGACAGTTGGGTATGCATTGTTTGCACCTCTGGCCTTTAGGCAATAAAGCTGGTGGTGTAGAAAGCATGAATTAGCATTAGCATTAGTAGAGGCATTTGATGCAAGAAAGCAAGCTTATGCAGCATCAGCCAAAAAAAAAAAAAAAAAAAGTAACATAAATAAATAAAAAATAACCACTTCCACTTCACCCCTCTGTTCGTTTGAAATACCTGTCCAGCTGAGCCTTAAACTTATTTAGGCTATCAACTTCCACGACAAGGGATGGAAGTCTGTTCCACCTACCAACCACCCGCTGGCTAAAGGCAAATTTCCGCACATCTATCCTACATCTGTCTTTCCTCAATTTGAATTTATGCCCTCTCAGGTGATTATTCTGAGCAAGAGGAAGAATCCCATCAGCATTGAGCATGCTTAAACCATTCAAGGCTTTCTACACCTCTATCAGATCACCTCACTGGTGCCTAGTTTCCAGACACTGTAATTCGCAAAACTTAAGCCTTTCTTCGTAAGAGCACCCCTTTGTCCCATTCACCAATCTTGTTGCCCTTCTCTGTACTCGTTCCAGCAGCTCTACATCCTTCATGAAATGAGGCCTCCAGACCTGTATACAGTACTCTAGGTGTGGCCTGACCATTGCCTTATACAAGGGAATAATCACCTCCTTATCCCTGCTAGAAAAATTCCTGTATATCATTGACAATACACCATGAGCTACTCTTGCAGCCCGTCTGCACTGCTCAGAGAACTTCACATCTGCCTGCACAACCACCCCCAGGTCCCTTTCATTCTCTACCACTGTCAGTGTAGTACCACAGAGTTGATACGTTGCTCTGGGGTTGCTGTTTCCCATATGTAGTATTTTACATTTGTCAATGTTAAACTTCATTTGCCACCTCGAAGCCCATCTGCTCAACCTTTCCAAATCCTGTTGCAGCAGCATAGTGTCAGTAGTGTCCTTGACAACCCTGCCAACCTTCGTATCATCTGCAAACTTGGACATTAAGCCTGATATACCATCATCAATATCATTTATAAATACAGAAAACAATAAAGGACCCAATACTGAACCCTGAGGGACTCCACTAATAACGTTAGTCCACGATGAGCAGTGTCCATTGATTACCACTCTCTGTCTTCTCCCCCTCAACCACCCCTTTATCCATAGCAGCAATTTGCCTCCAATGCCACACTGCTCCAATTTGTGCAGCAGTCTTCCATGTGCAACAGTATCAAAAGCCTTTCTAAGATCCAAGTATATAATATCAAAGTTATTCCCTGCATCCAGTTGTTTTGTGACTGCATCATAGTATCCAATCAAATTGGTCAGGCAAGACTTCCCCTTAACAAAACCATGCTGTGTCCTATCTATAACTGAAGTCTTGTCTAGATGATCCTGCAGTGCTGCTTTAACCAGTGCCTCCATTAATTTTCCGGGAACAGAAGTTAAACTCACAGGTCTATAATTACTTGTGTCAGCCTTTGATCCTCCTTTGTGAATTGGGGTCACATTTGCACATCTCCAGTCCATGGGTTCCTCCCCTGAGTCCAAGGAAGCTCTCATAATTATGGCTAAGGGTTTGCTTACTTCCTTTGCTGCCTCCTTTAATATAACTGGATAGATCCCATCCACCCCAGGTGCCTTTCTTGTGTTTATCTTCAACAATTGCCGACCGGGCTAGCCGGGTGGGTAAAGTACCTGCCCGACAACCCAAAGGTCGCGGGTTCGATTCCCGCCTTGGGCTTGGATCAAAGTACTGAAAAACCTTGGGAGGTGCAATATGGCCACAGAAGCCGATGCGCCAATAACTACCAAATCAAATCAAATCTTCAACAATTTCTCCTCCACTTTGCTCTCAGTTATTACAAGATTCTCTAGCTTACGGCTAGAGTTGAATACACCTCTGGCATTCCCCTCGCTGAATAACTCCTCATGTGTGAATGTCGATGCAAAATATTCATTTAGTTTGTTAGCTACCTGAGCAGGGTCATCAACAGTTGACCCATCGATATCAAGTGGACCAATCTGATTCATCCCCTTCCTTCTAGAGTTTACATAAGTAAAGAACTCTTTGCTGTTTTTCTTTGCATCCCTTGCCAAGGATCTCTCGTAATCTGCCTTTGCCTGCCTAACCTCCTTTGTAACTTGGTTACAGATCAACTTGTATCTATCATAGGCGTCTGTGTCACGTGTTAATTTATATGTATCCCATGCATTTTTCTTCTCTGCCATATGCCTCATTAGTTCATCTGACATCCATTTAGGCCTAAACCTTGAACAATATTTCTTAGTTGGTATGTAAAGCCTAGTAGCTTCCAAGATAAGTTCTTTGAATGCTTCCCATTTTGAATTTGCTGTTGGCAATATCATGAGTTGATCCCACTGTATAGAATATAAATACTGTCTCAGTCCATTGTAGTCGCCTTTACGAAAGCAATACCCCTTCCCTTTACCCCTAATGGTAGTTACCTCTTTGAGTAACTCCCACTTCAGAACACTGTGATCACTGCCACCTAGTGGTTCATTTATCTGCAGATTCTTAATGGATGAAGAATCACTACTGATAATCAAATCAAGAGTATTACTCCCTCTAGTTGCCTCCCGAACATGCTGATATAGAAAACAATCATCCAATAAATCCAAAAAAGCCTTGCTACTGTGTGAGTGACCAGCCCCCAAATTCCAGTCAATATCTGGGAAATTAAAATCCCCCATTATAAGACTCTCTGATTTACTGGCCCACTCTATTTCTCCGAACAGTTTCTTATTATACTCATCAGAGTCATTAGGCCTATAGCACACTCCTACTCTCAATTTTGATCTCCCAATGCTTATGTCACACCAAACTGACTCGACACTGCACTGTCCAGCGATGTCGACTGGCTTCACTTCCTTGGATTTTATGTGTTTTTTAACTAATAGCATAACCCCTCCTCCCTTCCTATCCTGTCTATCCTTTCTGTAGACATTGTACTCCCCAAATTCCAGTTCCTCATTCCTTATATCTGTGTGACACCACGTCTCTGAAATCCCCACAATATCTGCCTTTGATGTTTTGAGCAATACCTCAAATTCATCAAATTTATTTACTAAACTCCGAGCATTGGTGTACACGCAAGTATACATGCACCTGTTCTTTTTCTTAGCTACCCTAACACAACCCATGTGTTTACTTGTACCCCAATGATTCCCAGCAGTCTCTGAAATATCCTGCATCTTATTTTCCAGGCTGTGGCTCATTCCAATAGAAGCAGTGCAAGAATCACTTTCACCTCTGCCAGTGGCTACTGTTAATCTATTAGTCCTTGTATCCCCCCAATCTAGCAGTTTTCCGACCGACCCACCTAACACTGCCTCGATAGCATCAGCAAACATTCTTGCACCCTTTCTATTTAAGTGTATCCCATCCCTGTAGAAGCAGTCTCTCCTGTTAACAAGTACAGACCAGGCTGAAAAAAATTCTACCCCTTGAGCCCTGCACAATCTTTCCAGGGCCGAATTGATTGACAGGGCTCTCATCATATACTCCCTCCTATCGTGTCTGGGCAGAATTGCAGACACTTTCAATTTCAACCCTAATTCACGGCTTTTTTTCATCAGTGACCTGTACTTGTCAAGTAATTCCGCCGGTCTCCTACTCTTAATATCATTAGTGCCAACGTGTACAACTATATCACCTTTTGTGCCCTTAAAAGATGATATCCGCTCTACAACGTCATCAACTTTTGCCCCTGGCAGACATACCCTGGTCCTGTTCCATTAAGAGCTAAAAGGTTAAGCATTAATCCTTTTAGCTTTTAATAGCTAAAGGTTTTAATTTCATTAATAATTAAGAGCTAAAACAATTTTACAATTGCCTGTAAAACCCTGCAGGATGAAACTGGCTAACCTGGTGCAGGATAGAAAAAGATGGAAGTTTGGAAGAGGTTTTTGCCCAGCAGTGGATCAGCAATGGCTAAAAAGAAGAAAAACCTATTCAACTTATACACTACTATACCGAAAAGTCCCACTGGTCAGCTGTCCACAATTAGAGAATTAGGAGAGAGTAATTTTCTTTTATAGAGCGGATATCATCTTTTAAGGGCACAAAGATGATATAGTTGTACAGGTTGGCACTAATGATATTAAGAGTAGGAGACCGGCAGAATTACTTAACAAGTACAGGTCACTGTTGAAAAAAAGCTGTGAATTAGGGTTGAATTTGAAAGTGTCTGCAATTCTGCCCAGACACGATAGGAAGGAGTATATGATGAGAGCCTTGTCGATCAATTCAGCCCTGGAAAGATTGTGCAAGGCTCAAGGGGTAGAATTTTTTTCAGCCTTGTCTCTACTTGTTAACAGGAGAGACTGCTTCTACAGGGATGGGATACACTTAAATAGAAAGGGTGCAAGAATATTTGCTGATGCTATCGAGGCAGTGTTAGGTGGTCTGAAAACTGCTAGATTGGGGGGGATACAAGGACTAATAGATTAACAGTAGCCACTGGCAGAGGTGAAAGTGATTCTTGCACTGCTTCTATTGGAATGAGCAGAAGCCTGGAAAATAAGATGCAAGATATTTTAGAGACTGCTGGGAGTCATTGCAGTACAAGTAAACACATGGGTTGTGTTAGGGTAGCTAAGAATAGAAACAGGTGCATGTATACTTGCACACAGATATAAGGAATGCAGAACTGGAATTTGGGGAGTACAACGTCTACAGAAAGGATAGACAGGATAGGAAGGGAGGAGGGATTATGCTATTAGTTAAGAAACACATAAAATCCAAGGAAGTGAAGCCAGTCGACATCGCTGGACAGTGCAGTGTCGAGTCAGTTTGATGTGATATAAACATTGGGAGATCAAAATTGAGAGTAGGAGTGTGCTATAGGCCTAATGACTCTGATGTGTATAATAAGAAACTGTACAGGGAAATAGAGTGGGCAAGTAAATCAGAGAGTCTTTTAATAGGGGATTTTAATTTCCCAGATATTGACTGGAATTTGTGGGTTGGTCACTCACACACTAGCAAGGCTTCTGTGGATTTATTGGATGATTGTTTTCTACATCAGCATGTTCGGGAGGCAACTTGTCAGTACTGATTCTTCATGCATTAAGAATCTGCAGAGAAAGGAACCACTAGGTGGCAGTGATCAGTGTGCTGAAGTGGGATTTACTCAAAGAGGTAACTACCATCAGGGGTAAAGGGAAGGGTTATTGCTTTCATAAAGGCGACTACGATGGTCTAAGACAGTATTTGAATTCTATACATTGGGACCAACTGATGATGTTACCAACAGCAAATTCAAAATGGGAAGCATTCAAAGAACTTATCTTGGAAGCTACTAGGCTTTACATACCAACTAAGAAGTATTGTCCATGGTTTAGGCCTAAATGGATGTCAGATGAACTAATGAGACATATGGCAGAAAAGAAAAATGCATGGGATACATATAAATTACTACGTGACACAGAAGCCTATGATAGATATAAGTTGATCTGTAACCAAGTTACAAAGGTGGTTAGGCAGGCGAAGGCAGATTACGAGAAATCTTTGGCAAGGGATGCAAAGAAAAACACCAAAGAGTTCTTTACTTATGTAAACTCTACAAGGAAAGGGATGAATCAGATTGGTCCACTTGATATCGATGGTTCGACTGTTGATGATCCTGCTCAGGTAGCTAACAAACTAAATGAATATTTTGCATCGACATTCCCATGAGGAGTTATTCAGCGAGGGGAATGTCAGAGATGTATTTAACTCTGGCATTAAGCTAGATAATCTTGTAATAACTGAGAGTAAAGTGGAGGAGAAATTGTTGAAGATAAACACAAGAAAAGCACCTGGGGTGGATGGGATCTATCCAGTTATATTAAAGGAGGCAGCAAAGGAAGTAAGCAAACCCTTAGCCATAATTATGAGAGCTTCCTTGGACTCAGGGGAGGTACCCATAGACTGGAGATGTGCAAATGTGACCCCAATTCACAAAGGAGGATGAAAGGCTGACAGAAGTAATTATAGACCTGTGAGTTTAACTTCTGTTCCAGGAAAATTAATGGAAGCACTGGTTAAAGAAGCACTGTAGGATCATCTAGACAAGACTTCAGTTACAGATCGGATATAGCATGGTTTTGTTAAGGGAAAGTCTTGCCTGACTAATTTGATTGGATATTATGATGCAGTCACAAAAGAACTGGATGCAGGGAATAACTTTGATATTATATACTTGGACCTTAGAAAGGCTTTTGATACTGTTGCACATGGAAGACTGCTGTACAAATTGGAGCAGTGTGGTATTGGAGGCAAAGTGCTGCTATAGATAAATGGGTGGTTGAGGGGGAGAAGACAGAGAGTGGTAATCAATGGGCACTGCTCATCATGGACTAATGTTATTAGTGGAGTCCCTCAGGGTTCAGTGTTGGGTCCATTATTGTTTTCTGTATTTATAAATAATATTTATGATGGTATATCAAGCTTAATGTCCAAGTTTGCAGACGATACAAAGGTTGGCAGGTTGTTAAGGACACTACTGATGCTATGCTGCTGCTGCAACAGGATCTGGAAAGGGTGAGCAGATGGGCTGAGAGGTGGCAAATGAAGTTTAACATTGACAAATGTAAAGTACTACACATGGGAAACAGCAACCCCAGAACAACGTATCAACTCTGTGGTACTACACTGACAGTGGTAGAGAATGAAAAGGACCTGGGGTAATTGTGCAGGTAGATATGAAGTTCTCTGAGCAGGCAAAGTGTTCAGGCCAAGCAAGCTTACAGGGTTTAAGAGGAAATCCTTGAGTGTAGTGTGAAAAAGTGGAAGTGCTTAATAATGTAGATCACGGGGTTAAAAAAAATTGCTTTAAATTTGATGTCCCTACCAGTAGTGAGTGTCAGCCATTCTGAAAAACCCTGTTTCAATTCTCAAACTGTTTGAGGAAATGGGACCCATTCGGAACTGTGCGAAATTATGCCTTTGGGAAGCTGTAGATGAAGCAGTTTTTAAGTGGATGAAGTTGATTGGAAACAAAAACATGCCAATATCAGTGCTATTAATAAAAGAAAAGGCTATGGAGGGCTTACAGTACCGGGATCCCGGTCATATTTTTCCAGTATTCAAATCCCGGTATTGATACAAAAATACCAGTTTTTTGGTACTAATTTAAAAAATAATTATCCATGATTTATTCACATATAGGTTATAAAATCGACAACAATAAATCATTAATACTGCTGAATTTGCAAATGAGGGATTGTTATGCACAGCACAAATGCAACAGAAACCTGAAAACATTGTGAAACTGTAAGACATAAATCTTACAAATATACACTGGTATCACCCCGCAAACATGAATTGAAAGGAATCGGTATGGCGGTCGAGGCATTCTCATTTGGGGAGGCGTTATCTTGGATGGACGTACACGGCTCCAGATACTGGAAAGCAGTACTGTACTGAGGTAATCCTTCCCAATGCGCGTCTGTTCTGAGGTGCCATTGGTCCCGAGTTCTTGTTTATGGATGATAATGCCAGACCCCATCACACTGCAGCTGTTGATATGCTTTTGGAAAGTGAGGACATTGTTTGTGTGGATTAGCCTGCCGTTCCACCGATCTAAATCCCATCGAACACATATGGGTCACTCTGTGGAGATGCCTAATGGCACATCCACACCCACCAGAAAATGTTCATCAGCTGAAGATGCCGCTGACGGAGAAATGGACGACGTTACCGCAAGAACTTAACAATATTGTTCTAAGTATGGACAGGTGGTGCAAAGTCTGCATTGACATTAGGAGTGGCCATATCTCCTACCGAGGACCACCTCTTCCCTTTGTTCCATCTTTGGCAGTGATGCATCTGTATCACGGCAGCCAGTGCTATGTTGCCATTTTTGAATACTGTTGAATACTGTACCATTTTTTTTTTTTTTTTTTCTGTTGTTGTGTCGGTGTTGTTTCCTTCATTTCTGTACCTCACGAGGTTCCTTTGGTATGCTTTTCCCATATCCAGGCCACTCCTATGAGAAGCTATAGGTGAAAAATCTGACTGGTCCTTAAGTTTTGCACACCAGTGTATTTCTCTTAGTAAGTGCAGTATGTGTGGAAGTAAAGCACTTAAGGAATAACGAAAACATCGTTACGGAAATATTTCCATTAGTAGGAGTAGGCCTGGTAGTGCAATTAAGGTATATGGTGAACAGTGGTAAGGCAGGTGCAGAAGGGTTACAATTAAAAGCCTCTGAACAATAGTTTAATCCTTCTATTACACTGCCACTTGACGATGTGACACTCAGTGCATTTTGGGAAAGGGTGTTGGTATGGAGCAGTTCAAAGGTATTGTGAACTGGTGATCTTGAGGATGAAAGCATTTTGTTGTGTGGGAAAAATATTCTGTTTTTCCCACCAAAGGAAGAAGAAGAAGAGTGAGTTTAAAGAATAACACTGTGATTGGGTCAGGTTTAAATTAGATAGGGGGAGATAGGTAAATGTGTGCAAACCCCAGCGGGGTTTGCACATAAGCTTGCGTATAAAAAAGTAGTACAAGGGGCGATTGTAACTTGCAATCAATTCAATAAATAAATAAATGAGAAGGAAATAAATAAGATGCTCACACCAAAAGAGGGATTTGTGGTTGTTGTTTGGAGGGGTTGCAGACTTCCAGTGGTGGTTCTGGGTTCAGTTCTGGGAGTGTCCAGCTATATATTGAAGGGTTCCGCTGGGCATGTTCCTGTGTTAGAAGTTAATCTGGAAGTTGAATAAGCTAGTCAGATAGTACCTTGACTTCTACTACTGCTGTGGCACCTCCATAGCCAGGTGGGCAGGAGCAGCAGTGCGTAGCGCACGTTTCTTGATTAGACCGTGATTCGAGCCCGTGATCACCAAATACGGAGGATGCGGAAAGGTCAGGGAATGACCACTGCATATCCCTGGAGCAATATGGCTTTAGTTGCTAATGCTCCTAAAAACCAAATAACAAACAATCTATTTCTGCTGTGGTAATTTCCTTTAGTGTTAACAGAGAACTGTTCCTGAAATCCCAAAATAAGACAGTATTGGAAGAGCTATACAGCAGAGATACAGTGTTCAACTAAAAAGAGAGAGAGAGAGAGAAAGAGACAGAGACAGACATCACCACACTCCATGGAAAGAACCCACACAAAGGAATCCCACCGTGAAAGAGAAGGAAGGTAAGTCCTCTGAACTGTGTTGTATTGGAAATGGAACTTAGATAAAGTGGGAGATTATTTTAGAGTAAGGTTGAAGTCGAAGAAACACGAGAAATAAGGAAATGTTCAGTATTGATTTGGTTTATTGGTTGAAGTTGTAAAGAAAATTGATATTGCTAAATTAAGAGAGAATACATGGAATTGTTAGTATTAAGTTAGCGACTTATGGATTGCTGTTGTGAAGAGAATTGATATTGATAATTAAGAGATATATATAAGGAAGAGATTAAGATTGAATTAGTTTAGTGTTTGAAGCTGTAGAGAGAGAGAGTTGAGATTCTTGAGAAAAATTTTATGGAAATAACATATATTAACAGATTAAATGAGAAAAATGAATAGATTAGATGTAAATGAACACAAGTTATGTATTGTAAGTTGTTTTGTATGATAAATGACTTTTGTTTTATATTTGTGTCATTGCTCTTGAGAAACCGACAGCTCACATATAATATATATAAGATAGATATATATACTTGTGTGTGGGAGAATATCCCTCAGCTCCTCGAAATTCTAATTTTTTTAATGCAGTCAGGTAGCTTGTGGGGCTTAGTGCTTGAGGGGGAGCTGCTGTATGAAAATCATAACAAAGGCAATACTAAAATACAGGGAAATAAAATTTAATAAATAAATAAATAAATACTCCCAACTTAGATTTGGTTTCCTCAGTAAGCTTAACTGTCAGTTCCTTTCTTTCATTAATATGGATATAGTGCCATAAAAAGTCAAAAAGGAAATATTTTTTATTTTTGATAAAAAGGAAATCAGATTTTTTGAAGATGAGGAAATAAGGGGGGGGGGGTTAAACTGCAACTCGTTTGTTTGTTATTTGGTTTTTAGGAGCATTAGCAACTAAGGCCATATTGCTCCGTGCAACTCGTCTACAACTATCTCAGTACAAAGCACCAACCAGCACAGAATCCAAAAGGACGTTTTCTGCTGCTAATTAAATATGTACCAAAATTAGATCCAGTTTAAATGGTAACACTATTGAGTTTTTTAACAGCTCACTTTATTTGGACAGGAAGCGTGGATGCCTATTTTTCTGTTTTTAGAATAACTGTATGTTTAATCATTTTTGCTAAAATATTTATTATTGTAATAAAAGTTTGATTTAAAATGTGAATTCAAGTAATTACTTGTTTTTTTCCTTACTTTATTGCACCTAGGGCTTACAATACTGGTCAAAATCTTAATACCGGTATTTTGGTATTTTTAATTTATGAAACCGGGATACTGGTATTCCAGAAACAAACATTTTTCTCAATAAATTTTGATGACAGTTAATAAAGTAAGAAAAAAACAACTACTGTAAATTTTTTTTTTTTTTTTTTTTTTATGAGAACCCCAAACACGAGAGGTATTAGAACCTATAGTACTTAGTACCATGCTTGGGTTGGAGGTTGAAAAGACGAAAGAAGATATTTGTTGACATTGGACTTGAACTTCTGTAGATTTTGATTTTCAGGAAATACGTATGAAGGAAGGTTGTTCCAGAAAACGGCAGTTGAATGAATAAATGAGGAAGATGAAAAGTTGGTTCTGTGGGTTTGAAGCTGGACAGTAAATGGATGTTGGCTAGTGGCGGCACGTGTTCGGACTGTTTTGAAAGAGAGAGCGGGAATTATAGAAGCCAATTCAGAAGAACAGTGCCCATGGAAGTATCTGTAGAAGAAGCATGCAGCAGAAACAGTACGTCTATGAGAAAGCGAGTGGAGAGACTCTGTTACAGATGAATCATTAATTAACCTAACTGCCCTCTTCTGAATGGAATCAAGAAGCCTGAGAGAGGTTTTGGGGGCACCATCCCAGATGTGGGAACAATATTCCATGGCAGGGCGGATTTGCGATTTATACAGAGTGAGCAGCTGTTTGGAAGAAAAGTAACGCCGAGAGCGAAAGAGAAAACCAAGTTTTTTAGATGCAGAGGAAGCAATATTTATAATGTGCTTGTGCCAAGGGAGATTAGAAGTCAGGGTAATCCCCAAAAGAGATATATCATGTTGCCTAGAAATCGGAGTGTCACCAAAGATAAGCATAGGAGCAGAAGAATCCTTTTTGCGAGATATAAGACAAGACTGAGATTTAGAAGGATTGAAATCAACTAAGTTGTCTTTGCCCCACTGGAGAATTACCTGAAGATCGGCATTTAAGGAATTGGCAGCAGATTTTCGAGAACTTGAAGCTGATTGAGCAGGACAAGGTTTCTCAAAATGGAAAGTTAAATGCAATGTGCTATCATCGGCAAAACTATGGATAGGATTTCCAGTCAATGGAAGAAGGTCATTGATATACAAGAGGAAAAGAGTGGGGGAAAGAACTGAATCTTGGGGGACACCGGCATTAGTGGAGAAGTTAGAAGACAGAGAGCCATCTACCATCACCCTCAGTGAGTGATCAGAGAGAAAACTGGATAACCAATTACTAAAAACAGTTGGCAAACCATAAGATGGAAGCTTGTTTAGAAGACCTTTATGCCAAACACGATCAAAAGCCTTTGAGATGTCAAGAGCAACTACTTGTGTTTCACCGAACCTTTCCATTGAATTAGTCCATAAATGGGTAACATAAGCCAGAATATCACCAGTGGATCGACACTGACGGAATCCATACTGGCGATCGTTGATCAGACGGAAGGTTTCTAGGTAGTTTAAGAGTTGGCGGTTAATTGATTTCTCCATTACTTTAGAAAGAGTAGAAGTAATTGCAATGGGACGATAATTGGATGGGAGGGATTTGTCACCCTTTTTAGGAACTGGCTGGATATGAGCAAATTTCCAAGCAGAAGGAAAAACACCTTTGGAATAAGAAAGTGAAAAAAGGCGGCAAAGAATAGGAGTAAATTCAGGAGCACAGGTTTTGAGAACAAGTGGAGAAATACCATCAGGACCTGGAGCTTTCTTAGCATCAAGATTCATCAAAATCCTTCTGATATCCTTTTGACGGAAGACCACAGAAGGCATTGAATGGAGCGTGTTAGGAATGGTGGGAGGTGTTTTAGCAAGATCATTAATACATGAGCTGGAAGAAAAATGGGATGCTAGCAGGTCAGCTGTATCCTTGGCTGAAGTGACAACAGAACCATCTGGTTTGGACAGAGGTGGGAGCAGAGATGGGCAAAAGTTTCGCCAATAGCTTTGGCAAGAGACCAGAATGCTCGGCTACCATTAGGGCAAGAAGCAAGTTTTCTACTCTTAGCCTGTTCAAACTCTAGTTTGGACTGATTAATAACTGCTTTACAATTGTTGCGAGCTTTGGTGTAGGCAGAAAATGAAACTGAAGAATTAGAAACATACCAGTTACGATATGCAACATTCTTCTCTTGGACAGCCTTAGCACATTTGTTGGAGAACCAAGGTTTAGATAAAGGACGAGATTTTAAAGTGGAGTGTGGGATAAAGGATTCCATTCCTGCAAGAATAATTTCACTGACACCATCTGAGCAAACGTTGACATCAGAAGTTTTGAAACAGTAATCAGACCAAGGAAAAGAAGAAAAGAAGTCTCACAGGTCATCCCATTTTGCATTCTTGTAATGCCATACAATACGAGGTTGGGAATAGCCATGAGATAAAGGTTCCATTAGAGAAGAGACAATCACCAAGTTGTGATCTGAAGTGCCTAAAGGACCTCTCACTTCGACCTTGTATTTAGAAGGGTTGTTTGTGAGAAAAAGATCAAGCGTATTGGCTGTATGATCAGGATTGTCCGGTATTCTTGTAGGTAAATGAACAATCTGTGCTAGGTCATTAGTAATTGCAAAAGCCTCAGCATCTCGACCTGCTGGGTCAGTGTAACTAGAAAACGGAAGCCAGCTGGAGTTGTGAACGCTAAAATCACCAAGGAAAATTACCTCACTGTTAGGAAAGTTGGACTGGAGAAAGTCAAGTTGCAAAGAGAGGAAGTCAAAGAGCTCCAAGTGATTAGTGGAGTTGGGAGAATGGTAGAGACAACAGATGAATTTGACACAATGAGGTAGAGAGATTTTAAGCCAGAGAAGATCAAAGAGAGGAGATTCCAAATTGCCAAGTCTCTGACAGGGAATATCAGAACGGACATATGCACAAGTACCACCTTTGAGGCGAAAGGAATCATACAGCAAATAATTTGGACATCTGAGATGAGCAGTAGTTGAATCAACTGACACCTGAGATTCAGTCAGAAAAAGTACATGGAGTTTGGAAGACTGCAAGTGGAAATGGACATCGTTGGATTGGAATTGAGACCCCGTATATTTGTGAAACGAATTAGGAAGTCCTTGGGAGGTTTAGATCTTTTCCCAGATAAGCTTGCTCTATTATTTTGACAATTCATGGTGTATTCAATAGTAAGAAAAAGTGGATGGGACATGCTGTATGAAGTAATGAAATTTTTGGATATGACGTACATGTGGTAAGAATATACCCAGATCCTTGACATAACGTGGCCTCGACAATGCTCCCCGCATACACACTACTCGGACTCCCTCCAGTCACTATCTGGCAGAGTAGAGGTAGCAAGATTATACACTAGCTGATCCGGAAGCCTCCTAGAGAGTTACCAATAGGTTTGGTCCGGTGTACTATCTAGCGGCCGGCCTGCGAACACCGTTTTAGAGCTGTACCCTCGAAATGTAAGGAATATTGGATCACGACATTCATCATAACCTCAAAAATCATCAATCATACTGCATGGTGGAAGAGATAGGGAAGGGTTGGCCGGAACTTAGCTCTAGAGACTAAACATGGGTTCCACCACTTAAAGTCTCCAGTAAGCAAAGTGGTGGTATTTCACTGGTTGATGAGAGTCATCTACCATTTAGTACTGCCTGGTAACGTAGAGGGGCCGCGTTCCTCCATGTGGTGTGGGCGCCACACCTCGACCCCTGCTTACGTTGGTTCACACCTGGGTGGTCACCCACCATGTACTTGTGCATGGAGGTTATACCCAGGATTACTAACAGTTCCACCATCGTGAAGGTGCAAGCAGAGGATTTGGCTGTCATAGACCGTCCGGACGTAGCCGAAATTGGGTCCACTTGACTTAAGTGTCACCCGAATATCAGTTCCATCAGCGTTTTAGACTCCCAGGTAGCAAGAACAGCTTGTCTGGCATATCTGAGAGAATGTCTGTGACAACCTCAAGGACCATTACTTGAATACTTGAATTACTTGAATTCAAGTTTTTAATAAACATTTATTGCAATAATAAATATTCTGAAATAAATCATTAAAAATACAGTTATTCTAAAAACAAAGAAATACATATTGTTACGGCAAAGTTTAGTTCTTTAAGCATCCACACTATCTGTCTGAATAAAGTGAGCTCTTAAGAAACATAAGCAATCAATAGTATGATCGTTTATATGGATCAAATTTTGGTACATACGATATTTGATTAGCGGCAGAAAAACGCCCCTTCGGATTCTATTCTGGTACTATTGTACTGAGATAATCGTAGATGATCTCAGTCCACATTTTCTAGACTTTGAACTTTTTTAGCAAAAATAGTTAAAAGTATTTCATTCATTTCCGACTCAAGTTCATCTTTTAAAATCTCATTGGTGTCAGGCAATTTCTTATTTTGGAAAGAATTTGCGGAACACTGATGTTCTGTTCCATGTTGGTCTTCCCTGGTTGAATTATGTTCATCATTTTCTGAAGGAGAAAGATGTTTTATTAAGCGAAGTATAATTTTCACTATAGTATCTTTACTGAGTCTAGGAGAGAGCAAAGAGTGGGGATAAAGAAGAGAGCAAAGAGTGCAGTTAAGGAATTTTGCACGTATATAAATGCAAAGAACAGAAGAACAAATCAGATTGGACCCTTATGTAATGGACGTGGGATAGTATTAGATAACATAGCTGAAGTTGCAGATGAACTCAACAGTTACTTTGTGTCAATGGGATATTATGGAAGTGAAGTTGAAAAAAATGTAATTAATGATGTTGAAATTTCAAATGATTATTTAATGAGAACTTTCGCACCTGCAGGCGAGTAAGACTCCTGTGGTTGTTGGCATATACCCTATAATCTTAAAGGAGGCGGCAAGTGAGTGCACTGAACTATTAAGGCTAGTTATGAGAGCATCACTGGACAGGAGAGATTCCGTTCGATTGATGTAAATTGGAAGATAAAGGTGGTTCTAGGAGTGTACTGACCGGCCAGTCTAACTTCAGTAATAGGGAAAATCATGGAGGCAGTGATCAAGGGTAGAATTCAGCATCATTTAAATGGAAATGGAATTCTGTAGGATATGCAGCATGGTTTTGAAAAGGGAAAATCATGTTCAACAAATCTGGTTAGCCATTTTAACAGGTCACTTGTGAGCTGGATTTAGGAAATAATTTCGACATTGTTTATTTAGATTTCAGCAAAGTATTTGACTCAGCCCTACATGAGTGGTTACTTTATAAGTTGGAGCAGGCTGGAATCATAGAGAAAATCCTTAGATGGGTAGCACAATGGCTTGAGGGCACCAGGCAGGTTGTGATAAATGGTTATTCCTCAGATTGGGTTAATGTAAGTCGTGGGGTTCCCCAAGGATTAATATTAGGACCACTGTTGTTTTTGATTATCTTAAATGACATCTATGAATGGATGGAGGGTGTGAAATCTAAACTTGCAGATGATGTAAAGATTGGTAGAGTAGTTAATGATCGCCGCCAAGCAGAACTTCTTCAGAGTGACTTAGATAGACTTCTGGGATGGTCAGAAAAGTGGCAGCTATGCTTTAATTCAGCAACAGCAACCCCAAGTGTGTAAGTTATTTTGGGGAACAGCAACCCCAAAATAACTTACACACTTGGTGGAGTTGAACTAAAGTCAGTAGTAGAGGAACAGGACTTGGGAGTTACGATACAGTCAGACATGAAGTTGTCCGAGAATTGTGGACAAGTTGCAATGTTGCACGGTGTCCTACTGATGATTTATCTAACATTTGCTAGTAGAGATAACAACATCATAATCACATAAAGGTGATTTTATAACCTTTATGTGATTAAATTATGAACAATTATTTTTTTTAAATTAGTACAGAAAAACCGGTATTTTTTGTTTCAATACTGGAAAAAAATGACAGGGACCACGGGATCCCGGTATTGTAAGCCCTAATCGCACCTAATTGTCATCAAAATTTATTGCACAAAAATGTTTTTTTTTTCTCGAATACCTGTATTAATACTGATATCCCGGTTTCATAAATTAAAAATTATAAAAATACTGATTTTTGACCAGTATTGTGAGCCCTACTATGGAGTATGCATTATTTCTGGGGCATAAAACATTCCAAGCCAGTTCTGGTTGGCTGGACAAATTTAATGAGCATCATGTCGTGGCTTACTCGAAAAAGTTATTTCTGATGAAAGTGGAGTTGCATTCGAAGAAGACTACATGTTCTCCATAGATTTATCTAGGTATGTCTTTTGTGATACTGTTACCCATAAACTAATACATATATTTAACAAATAATACTGTGTGTGTGTGTGTGTGTGTGTGTGTGTGTGTGTGTGTGTGTGTGTGTGTGTGTGTGTGTGTGTGTGTGTGTATTACCATTGCAATGGCACTAGCCCATAAATTCCATATATTGATGATCATCAACATACTATATACCTCATATTACACACACACACACACACACTGAGTGGACAGAAATCATGGGATACCTACCAAGTAACGGGTAGGCCCACTTTTTGTCCAGATAAGGACAATCACATGGCAAGGCATTGAGTCCACTAGTTCATGAAAGCATTCCACAAGTTCCATGGAGTTTTGCTGACAAGGCTAGTAGGAGCCAGATGTGTTCAAAGCCGCTAAGTGAACCTTTTTATTTATTGATTTGAAATTATTGTTTTTGTATAACTTTTGATTTAAATTTAGTAGTATAGTTTTTTGGTGATTTGCTGCCACCATTTTTTTTTTTTTTTTTTGTATTGAAACAGCATATACTGGTAAGTTTCTATGTAACTTGTAGCAGTGTAATCAGTATCAGCAGAGGATTATAAATCATAAATTATAGCACTACTTATGTGATTAATAATTTAATTTATCATGTAAATCATAATGTACGACAGTAATATTCATAGAGCTTTTAGAATCAGTGATTTGGCATAGATAGCTAGCAGAGAGTTCGAACTGCATGGGTGGCAATAGATGGTTAAATTTATCTATTATAACTGCTTAGATTTTACAAACGTAATTATTATTATTATTATTAGCCATAAGGTGCAAGGGAGCCTGAGGCTTATGCTGCACCATCCAAAAAAAAAAAAAAAATTCTGAATTACCCCGAGTGTGTGTGTGTGTGTGTGTGTGTGTGTGTGTGTGTGTGTGTGTGTGTGTGTGTGTGTGTGTGTGTGTGTGTGTGTGTGTGTGTCAGAAGTAGAAGGGAATCACCAAGAAAGAGAAGAATGATGATATCCAGCTTAGGACCCTGGGTGTGCCAAGCCCATACTCACCAGATGAGAGCCCCTGGGGTTATGTTATAAATTAATACATATAACTTGATAGGAAATACGAAATTCATATAACGTAACAGTTGGAGATAAAACTCAATGCTGAAATATATATACACACACACACACAGACAATTATTATCAGTGTGTTAGGTAGGGAAGCTGAACTCTCAGGTGTAATTACCCTGGAAGAATTGAGAGCACCTGTATGCCAAAAAACAAATTACGCGAAATAAAATTCAATTAACATAAGCATAATTAATGTAAGTACCTAAAGCCGTGGGTCCTAGGACTTTAACTACTTCTTCAAAGGGTCAGCAGCGAAAATCGTAGGAGCCACTACAATAAGCCAGATCTCTGTTACTGTTATGATGTACACATTAAAGTATACGTATACATCATAGCCGACCCGACAGAGACCAAAAGGAAGAATTAAAGAATAAAAAAGAAATAAAATTTAAAGAATATAAAATAAAAATAATAAATAAATAATGTTAAGCCAAAAAGCTAAGATCATGCCGATAGAATCGTGTGAAAAAAGAAAGAATTCTAGAAGATGAAAGAGATCTAAGAGAGCAAAGCAAGAAAAGTTACTGTGTGTGGACTGGAAGAGGATTCTATCGGCATGATCTTAGCTTTTGGCTTAACATTATTTATTTATTATTTTTATTTTATATTCTTTAAATTTTACTTATTTTTTATTCTTTAATTCTTCCTTTTAGTCTCTGTTGGGTCGGCTATGACGTATGCATATACTTTAATGTGTACATCATAACAGTATCAGAGATCTGGCTTATTGCAGTGGCTCCTCCGATTTTCGCTGCCGACCCTTTAAAGAAGTAGTTAAAGTCCTAGGACCCACGGCTTTATGTACTTACATTAATTATGCTTATGTTAATTGCATTTTATTTCGCATAATTTGTTTTTTGGCATACAGGTGCTCTCAATTCTTCCATGATAATTACACCTGACAGTTCAGCTCCCCTACCTAATACACTGATAATAACATTTTTGGCTATATTTCATTATGGTTGCCGGTTTTTTTTTACGATTTCTGTAGTATCCGGGATCCATAATCCAGTCTAATATTTTTAATTTTTCATTTTTAATACCTTTCTTGTTTGCTAAGACTTTCAGTAATTTCATTACATCTCATCTTTATCATCATTATATATATATATATAGTGTTATAACTGCATTGGGATATAAGTTTAGTGTTATATTTTTGTATTGAAATTGAAATTGAGTTCTGCTATAATGTGGTACAGGTTTTCCTAAAAATCTCTGCGTTATGATATTTCACACATTAAAAAAAAAAAGGGCTTATGGGAAAAATAAGGATAGGTGCAGAACACTAAAAAAAAAAAAAAATGTTCAATCTGGTAAGTAAAACACTAAAAAAAAATTAGCAACCCAATAAAATTGCTAATGCAGGATTAAACATCTTAAATTTGTAATAAATAAATAAATATTTCAGTATATATAACACTTCACCTTGATTAGATATGAAGTTTGTTTGATTGATATTTCTGTTCACTGATATTTTCTTTATTTTTATTTATTTTTTTTTTATTGTAAAATTTAAAACAGTAAAAAAGATAAGCAATCAATAATGATGAACACGGGAAGCACAAATTGCACAAGTGAGACAAGTTTACGAAGCTTAAAAAATAGGAACGAAGAGAATATTCTATAAATTTATTTGTTTTTTATATGATTGAAGATTTCATGGAAGGGAAAACACATTTCACCATAATTACGTGAAAATCCACACAATTCCAGCTAGCGGTATTATTGCAAATGCAATAAGATCTAGTTTACTACCTTTATAATTAGATTTCACAAATTGATAAAGCCCAATAAACTGGGAATTACAAATTATCATATAGTAGTGACCACTACCATAAAAAAAAAAACAAAGGCTACTTTTTTTTTTTTTTTAGGGTTGTAAAATTTAAAACAAACAAAAATAATAAATAAATAAAATAAGCAATCAATAATGACAATCACGGCATGCACAAATTGCACAAGTGAGATACAGAGTAACAAGCAAAAAAATATAGGAAAGAAGAGAGAAGATTCTTACAATTTATTTATGGTTTTTTTTTTTTTTATATGACTGAATATTTCAATGAAGGGGACACATTTCACCATAATAACGTAGAAACCCACACAGTTCCAGCTATTAGTGCAAATGCAATAAGATCGAGTTTACTACCCATTTATAATTTAGATGCACGAACAGAAAAGCCCAGTAACCCGGAAGGTGCAAATTGTTTAATGGTAGTGACCTCCAGAAATGTGCTTTAATTTCTGGTGAGTTCACATGAAGTGATAGTGTGTTTCCCCCTTAACCTTGTGAAGTTCTTTTCAGAAAATTTCATTTTGACCGTTATCATGGTGCCGACTAAGAGAATAAGTGAGCACTACCAGTAAATCTATCAACAAAAGGAATGCGATCGATTTGGATCAGAAAATTAAACTAATAAGGATGTATGAAAATGGCCAAACATTAACAAGTATCGCACGGAATTCAGATTTGTTGATAATAATATAGTAGCAATATGTTATTAGTCATTCCCGAGTTACGTAAAATTCGACGAAGTAAAAAGTCTTGGAATGTATCCCTTATGTATGTCAGGGTCTTTTGTATTTTTGGATTAACTGGGAAATTGATTATCCGGGATTTGTTTTTTACCATCTATCCCAGAAAATCAAGAGTCTACTGTATATGCATCTAAAAAATTTATTCGTATTCTTTGTTAATATGTTTGTTATAATTTTGTCAGTGTGACAGTTATTTATCCCTTGAAATAAACATTTGATATAATTCTACTTGTTTCTTTAGGCGTATCCATATCACTAATGAAACACTGAATTGTCTGAATGGTGATTAGTATTAGTATTAGTAACGGCCGCATGGTGCAAAAAAGCCTATGGCTTATGCTGCACCAGCCAAAAAAAAAAAAAAAAAAAATCCGAACAAAACAATGATAAAAACAAAAAAAAAAAAAAAAATAAATAAATAACTAAATAATAATAATTAATAAATAAAAAAAATAATAATAAAATAAAAAATAAATAAAAAGGAAATTAAACCTATCATCCTATGCGCTTCCCTTACCCGAAAGTACTATCCAGATGACCTTTGAATTTCCCCAAACTGTCGGCCTCTACCACCCAGGAAGGCAACTTATTCCAGTAATTTATAACTCGCTGGCTAAAATAGAACTTCCTGCAGTCCAATCTAAACATTTCCCCTCGTAACTTGAATTTATGTCCCCTAGTTCTAGCATCATTTATAATCTTGAAAATTTCGTCCTCATTCATTTTACTGATGCCTCTCAGAGCCTTAAACACCTCAATCAAATCTCCTCTAAGAGACAGGGCTCTCCTCTGAGAGCCCTGTCAATCAATTCGGCCCTGGAAAGATTGTGCCGGGCTCAAGGGGTAGAATTTTTTTCAGCCTGGTCTGTACTTGTTAACAGGAGAGACTGCTTCTACAGGGATGGGATACACTTAAATAGAAAGGGTGCAAGAATGTTTGCTGATGCTATCGAGGCAATGTTAGGTGGGTCGGAAAACTGCTAGATTGGGGGGATACAAGGACTAATAGATTAACAGTAGCCACTGGCAGAGGTGAAAGTGATTCTTGCACTGCTTCTATTGGAATGAGCCGCAGCCTGGAAAATAAGATGCAGGATATTTCAGAGACTGCTGGGAATCATTGGGGTACAAGTAAACACATGGGTTGTGTTAGGGTAGCTAAGAAAAAGAACAGGTGCATGTATACTTGTGTGTACACCAATGCTAGGAGTTTAGTAAATAAATTTGATGAATTTGAGGTATTGCTCAAAACATCAAAGGCAGATATTGTGGGGGATTTCAGAGACGTGGTGTCACACAGATATAAGAAATGCAGAACTGGAATTTGGGGAGTACAATGTCTACAGAAAGGATAGACAGGATAGGAAGGGAGGAGGGGTTATGCTATTAGTTAAAAAACACATAAAATCCAAGGAAGTGAAGCCAGTCGACATCGCTGGACAGTGCAGTGTCGAGTCAGTTTGGTGTGACATAAGCATTGGGAGATCAAAATTGAGAGTAGGAGTGTGCTATAGGCCTAATGACTCTGATGAGTATAATAAGAAACTGTTCGGAGAAATAGAGTGGGCCAGTAAATCAGAGAGTCTTATAATGGGGGATTTTAATTTCCCAGATATTGACTGGAATTTGGGGGCTGGTCACTCACACAGTAGCAAGGCTTTTGTGGATTTATTGGATGATTGTTTTCTACATCAGCATGTTCGGGAGGCAACTAGAGGGAGTAATACTCTTGATTTGATTATCAGTAGTGATTCTTCATGCATTAAGAATCTGCAGATAAATGAACCACTTGGTGGCAGTGATCACAGTGTGCTGAAGTGGGAGTTACTCAAAGAGGTAACTACCATTAGGGGTAAAGGGAAGGGGTATTGCTTTCGTAAAGGCGACTACAATGGACTGAGACAGTATTTAAATTCTATACAGTGGGATCAACTGATGATATTGCCAACAGCAAATTCAAAATGGGAAGCATTCAAAGAACTTATCGTGGAAGCTACTAGGCTTTACATACCAACTAAGAAATATTGTTCAAGGTTTAGGCCTAAATGGTTGTCAGATGAACTAATGAGGCATATGGCAGAGAAGAAAAATGCATGGGATACATACAAATTAACACGTGACACGGACGCCTATGATAGATACAAGTTGATCTGTAACCAAGTTACAAAGGAGGTTAGGCAGGCGAAGGCAGATTACGAAAGATCCTTGGCAAGGGATGCGAAGAAAAACAGCAAAGAGTTCTTTACTTATGTAAACTCTAGAAGGAAGGGGATGAATCAGATTGGTCCACTTGAGATCGATGGGTCAACTGTTGATGACCCTGCTCGGGTAGCTAACAAACTAAATGAATATTTTGCATCGACATTCACACATGAGGAGTTATTCAGCGAGGGGAATGCCAGAGGTGTATTCAATTCTAGCAGTAAGCTAGAGAATCTTGTAATAACTGAGAGCAAAGTGGAGGAGAAATTGTTGAAGATAAACACAAGAAAGGCACCTGGGGTGGATGGGATCTATCCAGTTATATTAAAGGAGGCAGCAAAGGAGGTAAGCAAACCCTTAGCCATAATTATGAGAGCTTCCTTGGACTCAGGGGAGGTACCCATTGACTGGAGATGGGCAAATGTGACCCCAATTCACAAAGGGGGATCAAAGGCTGACACAAGTAATTATAGACCTGTGAGTTTAACTTCTGTTCCCGGAAAATTAATGGAGGCACTGGTGAAAGAAGCTCTGCAGGATCATCTAGACAAGACTTCAGTTATAGCTAGGACACAGCATGGTTTTGTTAAGGGGAAGTCTTGCCTGACCAATTTGATTGGATACTATGATGCAGTCACAAAAGAACTGGATGCAGGGAATAACTTTGATATTATATACTTGGATCTTAGAAAGGCTTTTGATACTGTTGCACATGGAAGACTGCTGCACAAATTGGAGCAGTGTGGCATTGGAGGCAAGTTGCTGCTATGGATAAAGGGGTGGTTGAGGGGGAGAAGACAGAGAGTGGTAATCAATGGACACTGCTCATCGTGGACTAATGTTATTAGTGGAGTCCCTCAGGGTTCAGTATTGGGGCCTTTATTGTTTTCTGTATTTATAAATGATATTGATGATGGTATATCAGGCTTAATGTCCACGTTTGCAGACGATACGAAGGTTGGCAGGGTTGTCAAGGACACTACTGACACTATGCTGCTGCAACAGGATTTGGAAAGGTTGAGCAGATGGGCTTCGAGGTGGCAAATGAAGTTTAACATTGACAAATGTAAAGTACTACATATGGGAAACAGCAACCCCAGAGCAGCGTATCAACTCTGTGGTACTACACTGACAGTGGTAGAGAATGAAAGGGACCTGGGGGTGGTGGTGCAGGCAGATATGAAGTTCTCTGAGCAGTGCAGACGAGCTGCAAGAGTAGCTCATGGTGTATTGTCAATGATATATAGGAATTTTTCTAGCAGGGATAAGGAGATTGTTATTCCCTTGTATAAGGCAATGGTCAGGCCACACCTAGAGTACTGTATACAGGCCTGGAGGCCTCATTTCAGGAAGGATGTAGAGCTGCTGGAACGAGTACAGAGAAGGGCAACTAGATTGGTGAATGGGACAAAGGGGTTCTCTTACGAAGAAAGGCTTAAGTTTTGCAAATTACAGTGTCTGGAAACTAGGCACCAGCGGGGTGATCTGATAGAGGTGTACAAAGCCTTGAATGGTTTGAGCATGCTCAATGCTGATGGGATTCTTCCTCTAGCTCAGAAAAATCACCTGAGAAGGCATAAATTCAAATTGAGGAAAGACAGATGTAGGATAGATGTGCGGAAATTTGCCTTTAGCCAGCGGGTGGTTGGTGGGTGGAACAGACTTCCATCCCTTGTCGTGGAAGTTGATAGCCTAAATAAGTTTAAGGCTCAGCTGGACATGTATTTCGAACGAACAGAGGGGTGAAGTGGAAGTGGTTATTTTTATTTATTTATGTTACTTTTTTTTTTTTTTTTTTTTTTTTTTTTTGGCTGATGCTGCATAAGCTTGCTTTCTTGCATCAAATGCCTCTACTAATGTGCTAATGCTAATGCTAAGGTGTCTAGTTTCCAAACTCTGCAACCCACATATTCGAAGTCTTTCTTCATAAGGACGCCCTTTTGCCGATCTCACCAGGCGAGTTACCCTTCTTTGCACCCTTTCAAGAAGCTCGATGTCTTTCTTCAGGTGCGGTCTCCATACTTGAACACAGTATTCCAAGTGTGGTCTAACATAAGCCTTATATAATGGGATTATCACGTCCCTATCTCTACTTGCAAAAGTTCGATAGATCATCGATAGGACACCATGGGCCTTCCTTGCAACCTGTTTACAATGCTCAGAGAATTTCATGTCTGACCGTATCGTAACACCCAAGTCCCTTTCCTCCAGTACTGGGTTTAGTTGAACTCCACCAAGTGAATAAGTTTTTTTTGGGATTACTGTTTCCCAGGTGTAATACCTTACACTTTGTTGGATTAAAGCACAGCTGCCATTTTTCTGACCATTCCTGAAGTCTATCTAGGTCTCTCTGAAGAAGCTCAGCTTGACAGTGATCATTAACTACTCTTCCAATTTTAACATCATCTGCAAATTTAGACATCACGCCCTCTATCCCTTCATCAATGTCGTTTATGAAATTAAAAACAACAGTGGTCCTAATACTGATCCTTGGGGAACCCCACTTCTTACCTCAACCCAATCTGAGGAATAGCCATTTATCACAACCCTCTGCCTCCTGCCCTGAAGCCATCCTTCTATCCATCTAAGGATTTTCCCAGTGATTCCAACCTGTTCCAGCTTATAAAGCAACCGCTCATGTGGGACTGAGTCAAAAGCTTTGCTGAAATCTAAATAAACAATGTCGAAATTATTCCCTAAATCCAGCTCGCGAGTGACCCTTTCAAAATAGCGAACCAGATTTGTTAAACATGATTTTCCCTTTACGAAACCATGCTGAGTATCCTTGAGAATTTCAATTCGATCCAAATGATCCTGAATTCCACCCTTGATCATTGCCTCCATGATTTTCCCTACTACTGAAGTCAGACTGACAGGTCGATAATTTCCAACTTCACTTTTAGAGCCACCCTTATGTATGGGAGATACATTTGCACTTTTCCAATCCAAGGGAATCTCCCCAGAGTCTAATGATGCTCGCATAATTAGCCTCAATGGTTCAATGCACTCGCTTGCCGCCTCTCTTAAGATTATAGGGTATATTCCATCAACTCCAGGAGCTTTACTGGTCTGTAGGCTCGAAAGTTTTTTCATTAAATAATCTTGCGAAATTTCAATATCATTAATTACATATTTTTTAACTTCGCTCCCACAATTTCCCTTTGCCACAAAAGGCTTTTCATTTGTAAATATCGATGCAAAATAACTGTTGAGTTCATCTGCAACGGCAGCTGGTGTATTTATTACTGTCCCCTTTCCCTTACGTAAAGGTCCGATCTGGTTTGTCCTGCTCTTCTTGGCATTTATATATGTGAAGAATTCTTTATCCCCCCTCTTTGCTCTGTTTGCTAGTGATTTCTCATAAACTGCCTTTGCCTGTCGAACCTTTTCTGTGGCTCTATTACACATCACCTTGTAGCTGTTATAGGCTTCAGTACTTTTTATTGTTCTGTAACCTTTCCATGCCACCTTTTTCTGCTCAAGTAATGCGGCAACTTCACTAGTCATCCAACTTGGAACCCTCCTCGTGGAGTATTTTTTTAATGGTATATACGCATTCAAGGCATCTGTGATTAATGTTTTAAAAGCGTACCACAGTTCAATTGTATTCATTCTCTGCGCGATATCTACCCAGTTAATAGAGGCCATGTAGTACCTGAAGGCATCGTAATTTCCTTTTCTGAAATTAAAACCCATTCCTTTGCCTTTTACTTCTGCTACCTCTCTCGTCATCATCCACCGTAGAACTCCGTGATCACTTCCTGCTACTGGTTCCTCTACTGTCAGCCCTGTTATGTCATCTGATTCATGTGTGATGATGAGGTCTAGGATATTCTTTTCTCTAGTACTTTCCCTGACATGTTGATACAAATAACAGTCATCTAGTTGATTTAAAAATTTTGTTCCCCATGTCGAGTTTCCTTCCCATTTACTCCAATCAATTAGAGGCAAATTGAAATCACCCATAATAAGGCATTGACGCTTACTTGCCCATTCCATTTGCATGTAGAGGCTTTTGTCATAATCTTCACAATCACCTGGTCTGTAGATTACTCCTACTCGCATTATACCTTTGTTTCCAACTATCTCACACCATACAGACTCTATACTAGCATGTGAAACATCTGAATCCGGGAAAGCTATCGTCGCACTCAGGCTGCTTCTGATAAGAAGCATTACCCCACCACCCCTTCTATCTAACCTATCCTTCCTAAATACATTATACAAGCCGTACTGAAACTCATCATCCCCAATTTCCGGGTGGCACCACGTCTCTGTAAGCCCTATTAGGTCCGCGTTACTTGTTTTAACCAGCAGTTCGAATTCGCTCATTTTATTGACGACACTTCTAACGTTACTGAATAAACAATTAAGATTTACTGTTCTTGTATATTTAACAACCCTAACACAACCCTTGAAGTTTTTTAGGCTCTCTTCCCTGATATTAGCTACCCGCGCACGTGAAACGTCTTTGCCCCCAGAACATCTAGATAACACGTCCAGTTGGGGTAACAGATAAGAACTCTTAAGGTATGTGCAAGAGTTACATTGACCAATATTATTAGATAAACGCGTGTCAGTATTACCCACATCCCCCCTAACTAGCAGTTTCCCTGAACCTTTAAGTATCCTCAATAATACTGGCAAAAATTTTGCACCACCTTTGTTTAAGTGTATCCCGTCTCTACAAAACAAATTCCTTCTACCTACAAGTGTGGGCCATGCTGATAGAAATTTACCCCCTAAAGCCTTGCAGATTCCTTCAAGTCTTGAGTTAATCCACAAGGCTCTTAACATATAATCCCTCCTATCGTGTCTGGGCAGAATTGCAGACACATAGACATTATGGCCTAGCTCACGACATTTCCTCAGCATGGTCCTGTATTTTTCCAACAAATCGTCAGATCGTGTACGTTTAATGTCATTTGTCCCCACATGAATAATAATATTTTCTTTACCCCCTTTAAAATCTGACAGTCTGTTGGTGACATCATCAATAGTTGCTCCCGGCAGACATACCCTGGTTCTCCTCCACCTATCTTTATTACAAAAAATATTCCCCGTTTCCCTGACAATGGAGTCTCCTAATAAAACAATGTCCTTTTTAACCAGAGTAGTTTGCACTTGGTTTTTCTGTTTTGAGGCTCGAATCGGGTGTGCATCACTTGGTAGATTGCTGGAGTTTTGAGTCCCTGACGAGCTCCCAGATGCATTATTTTCGAGGGCAAGCACTCGTTTTTTCAGGGACTCAAATTGTTCCATCAGTGCACCAAATTGTAATTTAAGATCGGTGCACTCCTTACATCGATCACAAAGAAAAGAATCCCCAGGTGAGGTAGGATTAGTCACCAGGTCGATCTTGGAAAACATTCCACAGGTTCCACAACGGATTAAATCATGACTCACCCGTAAATCGCCATCTGCTATTTCCGTGTGAGTCACGATACCCTGTGACATGTTTAAGGCAGATCTCGTAACTACCATTATAAAATTAAATAAATATCAATGAAAGTAACTTTAAAAAATTTATATCTATAATATTATTAAAATCAAACAGTTACAGGAAAACCTATAACAAAATAATCCAACAATATCTAAATAAATCAAATATTTAAAAGCACTATCCAAAAGTAAACCACTTAACTGAGGAGCCCTGTCTAAGCGCGTCCGCTCACCTCGAATGCCAACCTCGAAAAAAAATAATTTTGTCGAAAAAAAAAATGTTATAATTTTGTCAGTGTGACAGTTATTTATCCCTTGAAATAAACATTTGATATAATTCTACTTGTTTCTTTAGGCGTATCCATATCACTAATGAAACACTGAATTGTCTGAATGGTGATTATGAAGTTGAACCAGGCAATGGTGGTGAACGTCACATATATCTTCAAGATCATAATATAGAGACATTTCTTATTGTGGAAGATGAGAAAAATCGCCTTTGTAATGTTAGACCCCACCAAAATTCCAATATGAATAGTGTCTCAAAGGAAATGAGAATGATGGGACATGCTGATGCTCATAACATAGAGAGGTATTTAATGGTTACTGTTTTTGTATAAACATTTTCTTTAAAAAATTTCTAGCTCCTTTGACTAGCTTTTGGTTTCTTACTTGTGAGCATGTGGTGTCTGGATGATTTTTACAATAAATTGATATTAAGTTACAAGTCAAAAGGGGGAGGTGGGATATTTAATGAGTTTGTTGAAGGACATGTTAAACACACACAGGGGAATTTTGTTTGGACGAATGACACTGCTCTATGGGAAACTAAAAACTTTATTTTATTTTTGTAAATAACAGCTGACTGGTGAGAAAAGCTTATAATACAAATTTTAAAATAATTTCATGAATATATGAAGGGTTTCCAAAAAGTAAGGTAACACATTTTTTTTCTTAATAATGGTGAAAGGGAATGAGATGAAATGTGGTCAATAGATTGACCCGTTAATAACATTCAAAAAGACCACCAATGCAGTATTGAGGTACTGTCGCCTCACAGCAAATTCCAGTTGCAAAATGGCGGCTACTGTGCGAGGGTGGTCCAAAACAGGTGTTCGTGAAGTTATTCGCTTTTTGCAAGCAAAAGGGTCTTCAAGTGACTTTTGCCATACACAGCAACCGTGAACTGGTTGCTGTGTATGGCGAAAAGGTGATGACAAAGAAGCAGGTGTTTTTTGGTGCAATGAATTTAAAGTCGGCCATGTTGACATTGAAGATCGACATCAGGTGGGTGGGCCTTCATTGAGCAAGACAGAAGACAACATTTTGCCCATTAAGGGTATTGTTCTTGAAAACAGGTGAGTGAAACCGCATGAAATTGCAAAAATAGTGAATGTGAATAAGTTGACTGTTCGAAATTGTTCACAATGTCCTTGGCTTTCAAAAGGTGTGCTGCCACTGTGTTCCCTGACAATTGTCAGAGGAAGACAAAACAAAATGCATGGGGATGTGTCTGGAGAGCCTGTTGTGATACAGTGACGAAGGAGAGGATTTTCTTGCTCACATAGTCACAGCAAACAAAATGTGGGTTCATCACTTTACTCCAGAGAGCAAACAAGACTCCACGAACTGGAAACATCCACAATCTCCGGTGCACAAAAAATTCAAAACTGTTCCCGGTGTCCGAAAAGTCATGGCCACAGTGTTCTGGGATAGCCAAGGCATTCTGTTGGTGGATTTCTTGCCGAAGGGAGGAACAATCAATGCACAGTTTTACTGTGCAATGTTGGAAAAATCAAAACCCAACATTCGACGCAAACGACCAGGACTCCTAACAAGCGACGTGATTTTGTTGCACAACAAAGCAACTCCACACACTGCCGACACTACTCGTAAGGTGTTGTGCTATAATCATTGGGAAACTCTGTCACATCCTAGACTTAGCACCTTCAGACTTCCATTTGTTCAGCCCTCTGAAAAAACACCTTTCAGAAAAGCATTTCACCACTGATGAGGAAGTTCATCAGGCGGTGTGATGTTGGTTACTGCGTGTGGGACTTCTTCATTACTGATATTGATAAACTGATCCATCGTTAGGACAAGTGCATCAATAAAACTGGAGACTTTGTGGAGAAGTAGTGCGTGTTCACTTATTTCTTGGTGTGTGATTTCAACTTCATATTATTAAACATCATTGAGAGAGAAAATGTGTTACCTTACTTTTCGGAAACCACTAGTATTTAAACAGTATAAAGGAACACCTCACTATGTAATTTGATCAAATACATAATTACCAATGATTAGACCCTATCCTAGGGATTTTCAACAGGGTACTGGTAAAAAAAAACCCTGCATGTTGCACTGACAAGAAGTAAAGATAAATTGTAGAGTATAACATTGACTAATGGCTACACTGCAGACAGAGGTGAAACTATAAATTCTGTCATCCTCTAGTAGATTGCCATTAGTACAAGCAATTAGTACTACTTGACTGCTTTGGCCTGATAGCAGCGATAGACCAAGTGGTATTGTAATTTCACCACAAACCACATGACAAAGAAGAAATGACTATCCAGGATCTTCTGGTGAACATGAGTAAAGGTGGGAGGCTGCTATATTCATGAAATTGGAGATTGCTAGATGGGAAGTGTTTTTTTTCTAGTGCTGTGACCTGCATTGCATGCCATTCAACCTACACATAAACAAATTTAAACTATATATTGTCCAACCACAAGAAGACTGACATTGTAAAAACTTTATTTTTAAGATTTATAGTACAATAAATTGCAAAAAGTAAAAATGTCATTTTTCCTAGGCTACACTTGGAGCGCACCAATCTAGAATGTCATTTCGGAGGGAAAAAAAAAAAACCTTTTTTTTTTTTTTTTTTTGCACCAATCTAGAATGTCATGTCGGAGGGAAAAAAAAAAAAACCTTTTTTTTTTTTGTGGATGACTGAAATATTACAGTTAGCATTTAGCTTTTTTGGAAATTTAAATGTAACCAAACATTTTTGTTTGTGTGGCAACTTTCTGGAACAGACTTCCATCTCATGTGGAAGTTGATAGCTTAACTAAATTTAAGGCTGAGCTGGATAAGCATTTGGAGTGAATAGTTAAGTGAAATGGGAGGTTTTTTTTTTTTTTGCCTAATGCTGCATAAGCTTGCTTTCTTGCATCGTATGCCTCTGCTAATGCTAAAGCTATAGTGGCTGAAGAGACATAAAACACCATACTTTTCTTGTTCTGGACTATGTAGTATGGTTTCAATGTAGTGCATTAGACCAGAATTTGCCATCCAATTAGTTCTAGGACTTTGAGTCTATTTCCAGTCATACTAGAAGGAAATATCTAGCCATATCATCATCACCAAACTCTGTTGATGTTTTGGGAATGCAGGTCACTGATAATACAAATTAGTACTACATAACTATCAGACTTCCATTCACTGTTTTCTTTCATACCGTACAAACGTTCTAATAAACATTAGATCTTTAGTTCTAGGGATAAAGATGTAACAAAAACTAGATCTTTAGTTCTAGGGCTAAAGATCTAAAAAAAATTAATCTTTACTGCTAGTCAGAGTAAGCCCTCTTTCCTATAATGTTTGCTTGGCACTGCCAGTGCTCTTTGTTTGCCTCTGACCCATTCTTTCTTTCTTTTTTAGCATTAGCATTAGTAGAGGCATTTGATGCAAGAAAGCAAGCTTATGCAGCATCAGCCAAAAAAAAAAAAAAAAAAAACACCCACTTCCACTTCACCCCTCTGTTCGTTCAAAACACCTGTCCAGCTGAGCCTTAAACTTATTTAGGCTATCAACCTCCACCACAAGGGATGGAAGTCTGTTCCACCAACCAACCACCCGCTGGCTAAAGGCAAATTTCCGCACGTCTATCCTACATCTGTCTTTCCTCAATTTGAATTTATGCCCTCTCAGGTGATTTTTCTGAGCTAGAGGAAGAATCCCATCGGCATTGAGCATGCTCAAACCATTCAAGGCTTTATACACCTCTATCAGATCACCTCGCCGGTGCCTAGTCTCCAGACACTGTAATTTGCAAAACTTAAGCCTTTCTTCGTAAGAGCACCCCTTTGTTCCATTCACTAATCTTGTTGCCCTTCTCTGTACTCGTTCCAGCAGCTCTACATCCTTCTTGAAATGAGGCCTCCAGACCTGTATACAGTACTCTAGGTGTGGCCTGACCATTGCCTTATACAATGGAATAATCACCTCCTTATCCCTGCTGGAAAAATTCCTGTATATCATTGACAATACTCCATGAGCTACTCTTGCAGCCCGTCTGCACTGCTCAGAGAACTTCATATCTGCCTGCACAACCACCCCCAAGTCCCTTTCATTCTCTACCACTGTCAGTGTAGTACCACAGAGTTGATACGTTGCTCTGGGGTTGCTGTTTCCCATGTGTAGTACTTTACATTTGTCAATGTTAAACTTCATTTGCCACCTCTCAGCCCATCTGCTCAACCTTTCCAGATCCTGTTGCAGCAGCAGCATAGCGTCAGTAGTGTCCTTGACAACCCTGCCAACCTTTGTATCGTCTGCAAACTTGGACATTAAGCTTGATATACCATCATCAATATCATTTATAAATACAGAAAACAATAATGGACCCAACACTGAGCCCTGAGGGACTCCACTAATAACATTAGTCCACGATGAGCAGTGTCCATTGATTACCACTCTCTGTCTTCTCCCCCTCAACCACCCCTTTATCCAAAGCAGCAATTTGTCTCCAATGTCACACTGCTCCAATTTGTGTAGCAGTCTTCCATGTGCAACAGTATCAAAAGCCTTTCTAAGATCCAAGTATATAATATCAAAGTTATTCCCTGCATCCAGTTCTTTTGTGACTGCATCATAGTATCCAATCAAGTTGGTCAGGCAAGACTTCTCCTTAACAAAACCATGCTGTGTCTGAGCTATATAACTGAAGTCTTGTCTAAATGATCCTGCAGTGCTTCTTTAACCAGTGCCTCCATTAATTTTCCTGGAACAGAAGTTAAGCTCACAGGTCTATAATTACTTGTGTCAGCCTTTGATCCTCCTCTGTGAATTGGGGTTACATTTGCACATTTCCAGTCTATGGGTACCTCCCCTGAGTCCAAGGAAGCTCTCGTAATTATGGCTAAGGGTTTGCCTACTTCCTTTGCTGCCTCCTTTAATATAACTGGATAGATCCCATCCACCCCAGGTGCCTTTTTTATGTTTATCTTCAACAATTTGTCCTCCACTTCCCTCTCAGTTATTACAAAATCATCTAGCTCACTGCCATAGTTTAACTCACCTCTGGCATTCCCCTCCCTGAATAACTCCTCATGGGTGAATGTAGATGCAAAATATTCATTTAGTTTGTTAGCTACCTGAGCAGGATCATCAACAGTTGACCCATCAATATCAAGTGGACCAATCTGATTCATCCCCTTCCTTCTAGAGTTTACATAAGTAAAGAACTCTTTGCTGTTTTTCTTTGCATCCCTTGCCAAGGATTTCTCGTAATCTGCCTCCGCCTGCCTAACCTCCTTTGTAACTTGGTTGCATATCAACTTGTATCTATCATAGGCTTCTGTGTCATGTGTTAATTTGTAAGTATCCCATGCAGGAGTATCTTTTAGAGTATCTGTTTGCTGTGCTTCTCTCTCTCTCATTTCTTCTAAATTTAAGTCCATCTTAAGTTGGCACCTCTGTAGCCAGGTGGGCAGGAGCAGCAGTGCATAGCACATGCTTCTTGATTATACTGGGGTTCAAGCCCATAAACACCAAATATGGAGGATGCAGAAAGGTCAGGGAATGACTACCGCATATCCCCAGAGCAATATGGCCTTAGTTGCTAATGCTCCTAAAAACCAAATAACAAACCATCTTAAGTTTAAATTGCATACTCCTTGGATTGGGTATTATTTTTACCACAGTATTTTCTTATTTTCTCATGATCTTGCCATTGTTCATTGAGTGCTAATTTAATTTATTAAATTAAATTCAATACACTGCTTACCATAAAAACAGTCTTATTTGTTATTTGGATTTTTAGAGCATTAGCAACTAAGGCCCGGCGCCTCCGTAGCCAGGTGGGAAGGAGCAGCAGTGCGTAGCACATGTTTCTTGATTAGACCGGGGTTCGAGCCCGTCACCACCAAATACGGAGGATGCGGAAAGGTCAGGAAATGACCACCGCATATCCCGGAGCAATATGGCCTTAGTTGCTAATGCTCCTAAAAACCAAATAACAACAACAACAACTAAGGCCCCCGGGATATGCGGTGGTCATTCCCTGACCTTTCCGCATCCTCCGTATTTGGTGGTGACGGGCAGTCTTATTTAAAATAACATTAAAATGGCCACTTCTTTTTTTTTTTTTTTTTTAAGAATAATTTATTTATGAATGGCATTACCTAACTATAAATTAAAATAGACATTACTGTTTAGTTCAACATTTTAATAAGTCAGAAATTTCTATTTTGAATGTGAAGTTTATCTTCAAATAAAGAAAATTTTTTCTTTTGAACTATAATATGTGATTTCATTTCAGGAAAAAGGAATTCAAAAATCCTCAGGATGAAGTCAATGATTACCTTTCCCGTGCCATTGATGCTCGCAGTATAGATAGGTTAAGAGCAGAACATTGTAGAAGATTTACTCATTCATTTTATAAACCAGAAATTGAAAAGAAAGTAAGTACTTTTAATTGTTTTCAAAATATATAAATTGACAACAAATGTTTTCATTTAACATTTAAAAAAATTTTTTTTTGCTTTATATGCTGTGTTTACATCACCCCCCCCCCCCCCACTTCAAGCACACAGGGATATAATTTTTTTTTTACTTATAAATTCAGTTCAGTTGCTAGACACTGAAAATTTTTACCACAAATTATAAAAATGGGAAAACAGTGATCTCACCAGAATGTATGTAAAAATTGTGAAAAGTATTTTATGTGTAGTATTCCTGTATGCTTCTGCTGCAATATATATATGTATTATTTCTTTCTTTCTTTCTTTCTTTATAATGTTTCAAATCTCGGGTTGGTCTTTGTTATTTGATAAGGGAAATTCAAATAACTACTGAAAGTTATAAAAATTATTTAATCATTCGCTAAGGATAGGACATCCATTATTATAATTATGTTTGTCCACATAACAAGCATTATTAATGTACTAATAATTGTATAACTTTAATTATAGGAAACTTTTATTATTGTTAGAGGCATATAATGCAAGGAAGCAAGCTTATAAAGCATTGGCCAAAAAAAAAAATAAAAAACCCCTCTCACATTACTTGTATGCCTTCTCCACTAGTGAAATATATAATGATATGTCTCACAGTTTTAAGTTGTAGCAAAAATATAATTTTCCTCATAAATATTTTTGCAAATACATATCTCTTATTTAATTTTAGCCATTGTTGGTGTAATTTAGCATGTACTTTTAGTTTACTTTCTTCAGAGTTATGAAGACAAGCTTTTGATTGGAGCATAAGCACTTTGTTAACTTGCCTTTCTATTTCTACTTTTATGATTCATTGGCAAAAGTTGTAATCTTCTGTTCAACTGTTCAAGGCCTTATACACCTCAATCAGATCACTGCACAGGTGCCTAGTCTCCAGCCACTGCAATTTGCAGAACTTAAACCTCTCTTGGTAAGAGGATCCCTTCATTCCCCTCACCAATCTTGTTGCCCTTCTCTGTACACACTCAAGCAAATCAACATCCTTCCTAAATTGAGGCCTCCAGACTTGTACGCAGTACTCGAGGCGTAGCCTGACCATTGCCTTATACAGAGGGACAATCACCTCCTTTTCCCTGCTAGCAAAATTCCTATATATCATTGACAAAACCCTGTGATCTGCCCTGGCAGCCTGTCTGCATTGCTCAGAAAACTTCATATCTGACTGCACAATTACTCCCAGTCTTTTTCATTTTCTACCACCTTAAGTGTAGTACCACACAGTTGGTACTTTTCTCTTGGGTTACTTCTACCCATATGTAGTGCTTTGCATTTGTCAAGGTTAAATTTCAGTTGCCACTTCTTAGCCCATCTGCCCAAATTATCTAGATCCTGTTGCAGAGCACACTGCCATTACTGTCATTAACAACCCTGCCAACCTTTGTATCATCTGCAAACTTTGACATTAAGCCTGATATACCTTCATCAATATCATTGATAAATATACAAAACAATAGTTAACCCAACACCGAACCCTGTGGGACTCCACTAATAACATTAGTCCATGAAGAGCAGCACCCATTGATTACCACCCTCTGTCTTCTCCCACTTAACCACCCTTTTATCCATTGTAACAACTTACCCTTAATACCATTCTGCTCCAATTTGAACAATAGTCTTCCATGTGCAACAGTGTCAAAAGCTTTCCTGAAATCCAAATATATGATATCAAAATTATTTTTTGCATCCGGTTCCTTTGTAACCACATCATGCTTATAATGCTACATAAGTTCATATGCTTGCTTCCTTGCATCACATGCCTCTATTACTATTACATTGATTTTGCACGAGAGTAAAGCCTGTCATTAGGTCTGCATGGTGATAGAATTGTTACAAGACTAGAACTGGGCAATTTTTCCAAAATATGAGCAACTTCCAGATTTTGATTTGTTTCCAAAATTCAGGGAGCCTTTAGGGAGAATGAGATTTTTCCTCCCTGGGTGATATCAATATTAGTATTAGCCCTATAGTGCAAGGAAGTCACGGGGCTTCCTATATATATCCAAACAAATAAATAATTAAATATAAAAATAAATAATAAAAATAGAAAATATATGCCTGAAACATAACCTTAAATTGTATAGTGATTTAGACGATTAGATTAATAAACTATTTTATTAATTTCACTTAGTATATGAGTTGATATTAATTATAGTAATAATCTTAATGGCAAACAACCACATAACGTCCTTCCCTAACTATATTAAATCCATGTGTGTCCCTCCTTACATAGGTAACTATACAGCTGACCTTTGAATCCTCCTCCCCAGCCCCAGTTACTAAGCAATTGTCACTAAGTGATTTTTCTGTGCTATCACTGAGTGATTCTTCCAGAGTCACTACCAGTTCTTTTAATTTTCACATTTATTAAAACTTCTTATTTCATAACAACTCTTCTTTCTAAGATTTTTGAAGAGAGTGAGAAAGGAAAGCTACCTTTCTTTATATTTTCTCTTGTTAGCTACTAACCCTTACTAATCTTTTCATGGTCACACCAGGCACTGCTTCTGCCTCCCCTTGTTGGGGCTGGAAACCTTGGAAGAAAAGTTGATCTGGCAACGGCTAAAAGGAGCCAATATGGTGGAATACAATGTGGTTTCACCTTGAGATCCAACAAGCTCTCATCCACAGATGGAAAATAACCATGACACATCCCAACCCAAGAGGGTCCAAACAAGTTTCTCTGCAGCAGACTTTTGTTCATTTCTCCTATTCCACTCACTTGCAGACCAGCTTCTAAGTTTACTATCTCCCCTCCTTATCCAGAAACACCTGGAAAGTATTGCAGATCCCCTAAGACAGTTAAGAGACTGCAATCAGGAGACATTCTAGTGGAACCATAAATTGCAGACATTCTGAGAAAATCCTACAAATTTAGAAATTTTGTTGGAATTCCAGTGAAAGTTGGGGAATTCCAGTGGAATTCCCCACGCAACTCTAAATACGTCTAAGGATGTTATAGCTGGGATCTGTTGAATATTATAGAGGAAGAAATAACTCAAGAACTTCAAGAACAAAATTTAATATCAGTCTAATGAATTGTAATTAAAAAAGACAGTCTTACACCTACCAGAAATATCATTCTTATCTTTAATACCCCAAAACCTACCCACATTGGTTGACTTGGTGCATTATAGCCAATGCTGCTGATGTGCCATAAAACTCTTAAGCAAGCAAAAAAAACAAACAAACTTACCCACATTGTTAAAGTAGGTTATTTATTTGCCCCATTCATCCCTACATTCCCAGTCCCTTGATGTTATAAGTGCCAAAAGTATGGCCACTCTCAGACAAGATGCAAAGGAAACCCAGTTTGCACCAACTGTGTGTCCTTGGATCACATTCAAAGTGATTGTTTGATAGAGGTAACCCACCCAAACTGCAACAGCAACCATCCTGCATACTTGAAGACATGTGAAAGATGGAAAACTAAAAAAAAAATTGTAAAATATAAGATTGAAAACAAGGTAAGCTATCAAGAAGCAAGGAAACTAATTGCTCCCGGTATACCCAAACATACATATTCCAATATTGCACAAAAACCACAAACATGGCCACCCAAACTGATGTCACAGTCCCCTCAAACATATCAAATTCCAGCTGGGTTCAGACTGTCCTCTCTCAGCAGACATCCAATGTCCCTAAGCACTCGAACCAGGCAAATAATACTCTTCTTACAATACCAGTGACATGGCCTCCCCCTCCAGTGAGCGTTACTATATTACGTAGTTCAAGTTCCAATTCAAGAAAGAATATTCAAGGCACAACAATGGATACTGATCACTTATCCAACCAGGAAGAACCAATTCTAGAAATATATGAAATATAAATATATGATTCTAGAAATACAAGGTCGCCGTAGCCTAGTGGTCAGGCGTGCGGTGCATAAGTACATGTGCCTTGAGTGACCAGGGTTCAAGCCCGTGACTGCTGAATACAGTGGTGTTTCTTGTATTCTGTCTGTCTTGAACTCCTCTGACCGTTTGGTCATCCAGGAGTATAAACAGAAAATTTATTTTATGTGGAAGAGAATTTGGACACTGGTTGGCCTGTCTTCTCAAAAAAAAGGACAAACTGCAGTCTGAATGCCATAAACTTCCCGCACTAAAAAGCAGTTAAGATGCAGATTCTTCTACTAAATTCAAGTAATAGCTTTTATTTTACAGTGGAAGCACAGAGAATTTTGTAGCAATATCGATGACATTCAAGACTTAATTAATCGCTACCCTCCAGATGATTTCTAGCTGCAGGAAACCTATCGAGCTGCTCAAATTTCTACCCCCGTAAAGAACTGTTCAATCTGTTGACAAGATCACAATACATTTTGAATACAAGATTGAATGATGCCTGTGGTGGCGTTGCCATCTCACACATCCCAACCATGCAACTTGTTCTTCAAACTGAAATTGAAGTTGTTGCTGTATTTTTGATTACTCAGATTACATTTAAAACCAGTTTCAGTCTATCTCTCACCAAATTGTACTTTCTTTTATGGGAACCCCTTATGGGAATATCCTAAATTAGATAGGCATTGCCAGCTGATTGAAACCTTTCTGGGTAAGCATAAACTTACCATTCATATACAATTGCCTGCATACTCATATACAATTGCTAACTAGGCAAACTTTTGCAGTTGATCTCTTGGTTTGCTCTCTGATACTCTTTCCAATCATGGAATGATTCGTTATGATGATCCTATGGGCAGTGACCATTTTCCAGTTGTTTGTGATCTGCTCACTACATAACCACCATTATCCAAATCCTGCAGGAAATGGAAATTCTCTCATGCCAACTGGGTTAAATTTCAGTCAGCAATTTACCCTGGATGAGAAAATTATATGACTTCAACCCATAGATGAAGTCACAGACTATATAGAAGTCACATACCTCTCATCGGCAGTTAAATATTCAATTCTATTATCAAATCACCCAGCCCGATAATATTTTAACTATTGGTGGAATGAAGAATGCACAAAAGCAAAGAAGGAAAAAAAGAATAAAGAATAGAATTTATTTTGATAATCCCACAGTTAATCTTATTAACTACAAGAAGCTAAGGATGGGCAAAAGCTCATCTCATTTGAAAACAAGCCAAGAAGGATTCCCAGACTCAGTTTGCATCTACAGGGCACTCCCCATAATACTGAACTTATGGAAAATTCAACTTTACGTAAGTTTTTGCATTCTGTATTAATAAATGGAGGTATTGTGAAAATATCGTAATGTTGAACCCAATAACATGTGGTTTTTTTTTTTTTTTTTTTTGGTAATTCGTTCCAACACCTCAGAAGTTGAAATTTTTGATATATAACTAAGTTATTTTTTTCTCTAAAAGGTCCATTTTTATAATGGAAATTGCACTACACTCATCATTATCATATGTTCCGTTATAAGAATCAATTTTGAACGCCTTTGTGATATTTTTCCGAAACACATTTCTGGAGGTCACTACCATAAAACAATAAAAACAGTTTGCACTTTCTGGTTTATTGGGCTTTTCTGTTAGTGCAATCTATTATAAACGGGTAATAAACTTGATCTTATTGCATTTACGATAATACCAATAACTGGAATTTATTATGGTGAAATGAATTCTCCTTCACTGAAATCTTCAATCATATAAAAAACAAACTTTCAGAATCGTCTCTTCATTCCTATTTACTTATTACAATGGTGAAGGGAAAGGGACCAACGGAAAGTGCAAGTGCTGGCAGTACTAGGAAACGAAACAAAATTGATTTAGAAATGAAGATGTTTAATTAAGAAGTACAAAGCAGGACAAAGTTTGTCATCTATTGCATGGAATTAGGTCTCGCTGCTTCAGCAATGAATACTATTTTAACATGTTCCCGCTGGGGCATTTATTTAACATGAAGCATAAGAGACAGACTAGTGACTTTTATTTTCCAAATGATGACTGCGTTTATTTCATAATTCGGTTCATTTAAGTGACAAATAACACAGCATGTGCAAGAAAACCCGGTGGTTTTTCCCCACCGGTGGTTTTCCCCACCCTGTGGGGAAAACCACCGGTGGGTCGCTATTAAATTTTCACTTTTAATTATTGTCAGTGAAGAGGGATAAGTGCCAGTGAGTCGCCAGTGCACACACTCAAATTGCTTCCTGGTACCGCCACGAGCATTTTTTTCCAATTTGTTCGTACTCTGAGACTGACAATAGTTATTGCCTCCATGTTGACTTCATTTCAAATACATGCATGTGTGGAGAACATTTATTTTTTTCACTATAATCTAGAGATTGAGGTAAACTCTTTAGATATTTTGAATTTTCATTTATCTTATTTCATATTTATAGATACCTATTTCTAAAAAGTTTTGAAACGAACCCCTCCTCGTTTTATGGAAAACGAGCTAAAGATGAATGTTTGATGAATATAAGTACTACATATGGGAAACAGTAACCCCAGATCAACGTATCAACTCTGTGGTACTACACTGACAGTGATAGAGAATGAAAAGGACCTGAGGGTAATTGTGCAGGCAGATATGAAGTTCTCTAAGCAGTGCAGATGGGCTGCAAGGGTAGCTCATGGTGTCTCGTCAATGATATACAGGAATTTTTCTAGCAGGGATAGGGATGTGATTATTCCCTTGTATAAGGCATTGGTCAGGCCACACCTTGAGTACTGTATACAGGTCTGGAGGCCTCATTTCAAGAAGGATGTAGAGCTGCTGGAACAAGTACAGAGAAGGGCAACAAGATTAGTGAATGGAACAAAGGGTTGCTCTTATGAAGAAAGGCTAAAGTTTTGCAAATTATAGTGTCTGGAGACTAGGCACTGGCGAGATGATCTGATAGAGGTGTATAAAGCCTTGAATGGTTTGAGCATGCTCAATGCTGATGGGATTCTTCCTCTTCCAACCAACCAACTACCCGCTGGCTTCCTAGACAGTGGGTAGTTGGTTGGTTGGCTAGGAAGCCAGTGGGTAGTTGGTTGGTGGAACAGACTTCCATCCCTTGTTGTGGAAGTTGCAACGTATCAACCAACCGTATCAGCAACCCCAGAGCAACGTATCAACACAGAGTTGATACGTTGCTCTGGGGTTGCTGTTTGGAGACCAAAGCTGATTGGAGACCAACCACTGAACCAGAAATGGAAAAATTTCTTGGAATATTATTGATAATGGGAATTGTTCATATCCCAGATATAAGATTATACTGGTCAAAAAAAGATTTATACTCAAATAATCTCATTAGGAAATCTATGAGTAGAGATAGTTTCCTAGATCTGCTGAAATATTGGCATTTCTCTGACAATGAAACTGCCAATGGACAAGGCCGTCTCAACAAACTCAGAATTTTATTAGATAAAGCCAATGGGAGTTTTCAAAGTGTGTTAAAGCCAGGTAAAAAACTTGGTCATTGATGAAAGTTTGATCCCTTGGCATGGAAGGCTACTCTTTTGCCAGTATATCCCTAACAATCTCATAAATATAGGATCAAATTTTATAAATTATGTTTGCCTGAGGGATATACTCGTGAAATCTCTGTTTATATCGGAAAGGGTGATTCAGTGGAAGGTAAAGGACATTCCCATTTCATTTCATTTCCCAATGAAACTGATGGCTAATCTGCTCAATGAAGGACGTAGTCTTTATTCGGATAATTTTTACACCAGTTTCCCTCTAGCGCAAGAGTTATTAGAAAAGAAAACCTTTCTTTGTGGGACTCTAAGAAGCAATCGAAAAGAAAAACCAAGGAATGTTACAGGGGAAAAAATGAAACGGGGAGACATAATCACCCTTGATAATAACAAAGGAGTGAAAATCATGAAATTGATCGATAAAAGACCATTAATGATGCTACGACATGCAAAACTCATCAGTGTAAAATTATTGAGACAGGAAAGAACAAAAAGGGAGAGAAAAAAATCAAGAAACCCGATGTTATTATCAGCTACAATCAAACAAAGAAGGGAGTGGATACATCCGACCAAATGGCATCATATTATAGTAGCCTGCATAAAACCGTAAAATGGTATAAAAAACCTGCAATGGAGATCATCTTTGGTACCATGCTAGTCAATGCATGGGTGGTACAGAGTAAATTTGGGACTAATAATCGTCTATCCATCCTTCAATTCCAAGAAAGTATAATATACAGTTTATTGAATAGCAAGACTACTACAAAAGTAACAAAGGCACCTGGCAGAATTGATATTTTTTGTAAAATGGAAGGTCAAGCAAGGAAAGTTAGGAAATGGTGTAGGGAGTGTTACAAGAAAATTTCTGAAAAAGAAGGAAAGAAAGAAGCAGACCGGAAGGCAAAAAAAGTTAAAACATTTTGTCAAGATTGTAAAAGTCAAACTTGCTTTGTGTCTGGAATGCTTCAACATGATTCACTGTAAACAAAAATAATTATATTTGAAATAAAACTGTCAACTATTGGTTCCTTTTTGTATTCTAACTACTATGATTTTATATACCCCACAAAAACCTCAATAAATAAAAAATATTGATCCTGGGCTGACACTTGTTAGATAAATATATATGGAGGACAGGTGAATCTGATAAAATGCTTAAACACTGGGCACTTAATGCCAAAACTGAATACAAGACTCGTAGCACAACGAGACACCCATGAGTCACAATGTCCAAATGATAATTACCTGCAGCGACCCACCGATGGATTGCTTTGCCCAGTGGACATTAGAGCAGTGATCCACTGGTGGGTTGCCCCATCATTAGCGTGTTAAAATACAGTGCGCATATAAAAGAACAGGTTAAGGATCAAAGCATTTAAGATCAACAGTGATCACAAAACAGCATAGGTGCCTCCATGGGCGGGAGCAGTGCATAGCACATGCTTCTTGATTAGACCGGGATTTGAGCCCGTGACCACCAAATACAGAGGATGCGGAAAGGTTAGGGAATGACCACCGCATATCCCTTGAGCAATATGGCCTTAGTTGCTAATGCCCCTAAAAAAAAACTGAACAAAACAGCATTCATGTGCTATATCGAAGATGGAAAAGCTATTAATAATATGGATGGACAATCAGATTCAGAAGTAAGTGCCCCTGAGTCCAATGGCCATTCAAGCAAAAGCAAGAAGTATTCATGAGAATATTAGGAATAAGTACGGCGAACCCCAAACCAAGTTCGTGGCAGGCAATGAGTGGTTTAATAGGTTCAAGCATTGCGCTGGTTTCCAAAACATTAAAGTATGTGGTGAAGTTGCCAGTGCTGATTCTGCAGCTGCAGAGAAATTTTGTGATGTATTGGAAAAAAAACCTTCTAAATCTCTACAGCCCTCAACTTCCACAGTGGCATGCTTATCAGCTGGAGAGTTAATTGTGGCAACGATGCTCTAAAGGTAAACTTGCTGACTTTATGCCGGTCTCCTCTTTTTGTCATTTTGTACACTTTTGTAATTTTTTCCTGTGCATGAGATAAAAAAAGTGAATAAATAATTCTATTTACATGTTCGTTGAACATTTCTTTTTAGCTTCAATCAAATTCAGCATGCTTAGTTGCGAGTGCTGCATAAACATTTTGGGAAATTCCAACTTTTGTAGAGTTCCGCAGAACGCAACCCTTATGTAAGTCGGGGAGTGGCTCTACTGTAAATACAAACATTGATTCCAGATTAATATCAAAGAAAATTGGGCAACTTTCTGGAAAGTTGTCAACAATCCCTTCCCCAATTCTTTATTGGAATGGGCAAGAACTCTCTGCTCCTCTGGATATAGCAAATTACTTGGGAAAAACTTTTGCCGAAGTCTCAGCAGCATCAGCTTACTGTTAGAATTCTAGAAAATTAAGAGTATTACTGAACAGCGATCCATCAACTTTTGAACTTCTCTTTTCTTTCCCTATAACCAGCCTCTTCAATATTCTGAACTTCTACAAGCCATTAGAACAACTCCTAACAGTGCTGCTGGACCAGATGGAATATATTATGTTATGTTACAGCACCTTGATGACAAAAATTTACAACTGTTCCTGGTCTTTTATGATCAGATCTTTCTGGAAAACATTTATTCCATTTCTTGGCACCATGCCACAGTTCTGGCCTTTTTGAAACCCAGAAAAAATCCCACCAGTCCTTATAGTTACAGGCCAGTCATCTCCGTCTTCAGTTGCCTCGATAAAATCCTTAAAAATATAATCAATCCACAGTTGACTCATTAAAATGTGGCTTTTAAAAGAACTTCCTTAGATCTCACGATGAAGGCCGAGTCTGCAATTTGCAATACCTTTGTGAAAAAAGGAACACCTTGTTATGGTTTCCATAGATATAGAGAAGGCCTTTGATACTACTTGGCATCATGGCATTCTCAGCAACCTTTATGCTTTCGATCTACAAGGTTGATCTGGCTAAACTTTCTCCAGAGTCGTTCGTTTCAAATTCGATATCAAAACTTCCTTTCTATGACATTTCTGCAGGAAGAGGGAGTACTGCAAGAGGCTGTACTGAGCGCAACCCTTTTTGCTCTTAAAATTGATTCCATTACAAAAGAACTCCCAAATACTGTTGAGGCTTACCTTTATGCTGATGGTCTCTCTATTTTTTGATATTCTCAGAATGTGAGATCTAGCATTAGCATTAGTTGAGGCATATGATGCAAGAAGACAATCTTATAGACCATCAGAGAAAAACAAAAAAAATAAATAAAAATAAAAAATACCCTTCCCATTTCACCCATCCGGTCACTCCAAATGTTTGTCTAGTTCAGCCTTAAATTTATTTAAGCTTTCAACTTTCACAACAACAGATGGAAGTCTCTTCCAGCAATCTCTACTTGCTGGCTAAATGCAAACTTCCACACATATATACTACAACTGTCTTTCCTCTATTTGAATTAATGCCCCCCCTCAGGTTCTTAATCTGAGCAAGTGGAAGTATCCCATCAGCATTGAGCCTGCTCAAACAATTCAAGGGTGCCTCCGTAGCCAGGTGGGCAGGAGCGGCAGTGCGTAGCACACGCTTCTTGATTAAACCGGGGTTCGAGCCTGTGACCACCAAACATGGAGGATGCAGAAGGGAATGACCACCGCATATCCCCAGAGCAATATGGCCTTAGTTGCTAATGCTCCTAAATAACAACATAACTAGATACTTTTCTAAATACTGTTGTAGTAGCACACTATCTTCTATCAAGCTCCTAAATAAAAACATAACAATAACAATCAAACAATTCAAGGCCTTGTGCACCTAAATCAGATCACCTCGCAGGTGCCTAGTCTCAAGATGCTGCAAATTACAGAATTTAAGCCTCTCCTCGTAAGAGAACCCCTTTGTTGTTCTCACCAATCTTGTTGCCCTTCTCTGTACTCATTCCAGCAACTCTACATCCTTCCTAAAATGAGGCCTCCAGACCTGTATGCAGTACTCAAGGTGTAGCCTGACCATTGCCTTATCCAAAAGTATAACACCTTGTCTCTGCTAGAAAAATTCCTATATATCATTGACAAAACTCCATGAGATGCTCTGGCAGGCTGTCTGCACTGCTCTGAGAACTTCATATCTGACTGCATAATTACCCCCAGGTCTTTTTTCATTCTCCACCTCCCTGAGTGTAGTACCACACAGTTGATACATTTCTCTTGGGTTACTGCTACCCATATGCAGTACTTTGCATTTGTCAATATTAAACTTCAGTTGCCACTTCTCAGCCCACATACCTAACTTTTCTAGATACTGTTCTAGTAGCACACTATCTTCTATCATTAACAACCTTGCCAACCTTTGTATCATCTGCAAACTTTGACATTAAGCCTGATATACCTTCATTGATAGCATTAATAAATACATAAAACAACAATGGGCCCAGCACCTAACCCTGTGGGACTACACTAATAACATTAGTCCACATAAAGCAGTGTCCATTTATTACCACTCTCTGCCGTCTCCCACTCAACCACCCCTTTATCCATTGCAGCAACTTGCCCTTAATGCCATACTGCTCCAATTTGTACAGTAGTCTTCCATGTGCAACAGTATCAAAAGCTTTCCTGAAATCCAAATATACGATATCAAAATTATTTTTTGCATCCAGTTCCTTTGTGACCACATCATAATATCCAATCAAATTGGTCAGACAAGACTTCCCCTTAACATACCCATGCTATGTCTGAACTATTACTGCAGTCTTGTCTAGATGATCCTGCATCACTTCTTTAAACAGTGACTCCATTATTTTCCCCGGAACAGAAGTTAAACTAATAGGTCTATAATTATTTGTGTCACCCTTTGAACCCCCTTTGTGATTTGAGGATAAATTTGCACATCTCCAGCCCATGGGGACCTTCCCTGAATCTAAAGGTGCTCTCATAATTATGGCTTAGGGTTTACTCACTTCCCTTGTTGTCCTTCAATATAACTGGATAGATTCCATCTGCCATAGGTGCCTTTTTTATTTTTAACTTCAATTTCTCCTCTACTTTGCTCTCCATTGTTACCAAATCATTTAGTTTTCCCTGTTAGTTTAGTAAACCTCTGCCCTTCCCTTCCTTACAGAATTCCATATATGTGGTGAATATAGATGCAAAATACTCATTCAGTTTGTCAGCTATCTGAGCAAGATCATCAACAGTCAAACCATCAACATCAAGTGGACCAATCTAATTCATCTCCTTCCTTCTTTACATAAAGAATTCTTTGTTGTTTTCTTTGCATCCTTTGCCAAGGATTTCTCAAAATCAGCCTTGATAACAGACTAGCTTATATGTGCCGTAGGCTTCTATGTCACCTGCTAATTTTTATGAATCCCATGCATTTTTTTTCTCTGCCACGAGCCTCATTAGCTCATCTGACATCCATTTAGGCCTAAATCTTGAGCTGTTAGTTAGCATGAAAAGCCTAGTAGCTTCCCAGATTAATTCCCTGAAAGCCTCCCATTTAGAATTCACTGTTTTTAACGTCATTATCCTTCCCTTCACCTTTGATGGTAGTTACATATTTAAGTAAATCGCACATCAGTACACTCAGATCACTGTCAACCAGTGGTTCTTTAATCTGCAAATTCCTAATGCATGAGTCATCACTGCTGATAATCAGATCAAGAGTATTACTCCCTCTGGTTGCCCGTTGAATATGTTGTTGTAGAAAATAATCCTCCAATGAATCCACAAAAGTCTTGCTAGTGTGCAAGTGTCCAACCCACAATTTCCAGTCAATATCTGGAAAGTTAAAATCCCCCATTACAGGATATTCTGATTTACTACCCCACTCTATTTCTCTGCACAATTGTTCATTGTATTGTACTCATTAGAGTCATTAGGCCTATAACACACTCCTACTCTCATTTTCCCTTTCCTAGTGTTTATGTCACACAAATTGACTCAACATTGCACTGTCCACCCATTTCAAGATGCACTTCCTTAGATTTTGTGTTTCTTAACTAACAGCATAACCCCTCCTCCCTTCCTACCCTGTCTATCCTTTCTGTATACATTGTACTCCCGGAATTCTAATTCTGCACTGCTTATATCTGTTTGGCATCATATCTTTGACATCCCAACAGTATCTGCCTTTTATGGCCTTGATCACCACTTCAAATTCATCAAATTTATTTACTATACTTCTATCATTGGTGTGCAAGAATACATGCACCTGTTCTTACTTTTTGTTACCCTAACACAGCCCATGTATTTACTTGTTCCATGATGACTGCCAGCAACTCTTGAAATCCCCAGCAACTTGCTCTCTAGGTTTCTGCTCATTACAATAGAAGCAGTGCAAGAATCGCTATTTCCTCTGCCAGTGGCTACTCTGAGAATCGCCCCAAGCTAGCAGTTTTCTGACCCACCTAACACTGTCTATATAGCATCAGCAAATATTCTTGCACCCATTCTATTTAAGTGTATCCCATCCCTTTAGAAGCAGTCTCTGCTGTTAGCAAGCACAGACAATGCTGAAAAAATTCTATCTCATGAGCCTTGTGCAATCTCTCCAGGGCCAAATTGATTTACAAGTCTCTCATCATATACTCCCTGCTATCGTGTATGGGCAGAATTGCAGACACTTTCAAATTTAACCCTAGCTCATGACTTTTTTTCAACATTGACCTGTACTTGTTAATTAAATCTGCAAATCTCTTACTATTAAGGTCATTAGTGACAACATGTTCAACAATATCACCTTTTGTGCCCTTAAAAGATGACATCTGCCTCTACAACATCATCAACTTTTGCCACTGGCAGACATACCCTGTCCCTGTTCCATTATCCTTTTTGCATAATATATTTCCCATCTCCCTGACAATAGAGTCATCAACAATAACTAGTTCCTGTGGAACAAGTGCATTCTGCCTTTGAGATTGCCGCTGTGTTGCCTTATGCACAGGAGTGAGCTCTGGCGTTGGGCTAGGCAGCTGAGAGCTTGATGGGCCTCTGTTATTAATTTCCTAGAGGGCATCTACCCTACACCTCAAACTCACATAGATGCCCATCAGAACCCTGAGTTGGCCTCTAATTTCCTCATAGTCTCTGCATCTAGCACACACAAAGACGGCACCGAGTACCAAGCGATCTTTCTAGTGTGATTTTCTAGTGTTTTTTTCTAGGGCGAGTACTAGTGCTTTCATAAACCCTCCAACGCTTGCAATGTTACTGCTATCGTTAGCAACGTACTGCTCTCGTCTTGTGCTGATCGCTTGGTCACTAGTTGGCACCGCTCCTGCCTCCATGTGGCGGGGCCGGTAAACTGGGTGAAGGAATTCCCTCTTCCAGGGCTAAAAGGAGCAACGATGGATTGCAAAGAAAGATGGATTGCAAGGGCACATCTCTGGAGCCCACAGGCTGCAAAGTTAACTTTGTTTCAGAACATGAGTCGAATCGTCCGAAGAGACTTCGGACAGAAAAACAAATTTCAGATATGCCAGCATTTCTTATAATGCACTCATTGTCCAAAACAACCTGTTGGCAAACTATTGCCTTTTCTGATACAGAAATGTTTAGAATCGGTTGTTGGATCCCCTAAAATGGTGAAGCGTCTCCAATCTGGACACCTTTTAATCGAAACTTTAAAAACATCTCATTCAGAAAAATTGTTAAATTTAACAACATTCAACAATATTCCAGTGTCAGTTACGCCCCATAACACCCTGAACATGTCTAAAGGCATTATCAGTGAATAGGACTTACTAACTGTTTCTGAAGAAGAAATAGTACAAGAGCTTAGCGAACAAAAGGTGACACATGCTCGGAGAATAATGACCAAAAAAGATGGCAACCTACTACTAACTAGGTCCATTATTTTGACATTCAGCACTCCGAATCTTCCATCTTCTGTCAAAGCAGGTTACTTAAACTGCAAGATTCGACCTTGCATCCCGAATCCCATTCGCTGCTTTAAGTGCCAGAAGTATGGCCATGCACAGACTGCATGCCAAGGTGATGGTGTCCTATTTGTGGCTCCAAGGAGCATTCCCAAGGAGAGTGTACAGCTTCCTCTCCTACTTTTCTAATAACTGAGAGGAAATTATTTTCTAATAACTGAGAGGAAAGTGGAGGAGAAATTGCTGAGGATAAACATAAAAAAGGCACCAGGGGTGGATGGGATCTATCCAGTTATATTAAAGGAGGCAGCAAAGGAAGTAAGCAAACCCCTAGCCATAATTATGAGAGCTTCTTTGGACTCAGGGGAGGTACCCATGGACTGGAGATGTGCAAATGTAACCCCAATTCACAAAGGAGGATCAAAGGCTGACACAAGTAATTATAGACCTGTTAGTTTAACTTTGGTTCCAGGAAAATTAATGGAGGCACTGGTTAAAGAAGCACTGCAGGATCATCTGGACAAGAATTCAGTTATAGCTCAGACACTGCATGGTTTTGTTAAGGGCAGGTCTTGTCTGACCAATTTGATTGGATACTATGATGTAGTCACAAAAGAACTGGATGCAGGGAATAACTTTGATACTATATATTTGGATCTTAGAAAGGCTTTTGATACTGTTGCGTATGGAAGACTGCTGCACAAATTGGAGAAGTGTGGCATTGGAGGCAAATTGCTGCTATGGATAAAGGGATGGTTGAGTGGCAGAAGACAGAGAGTGGTAATCAATGGACACTGCTCAACGTGGACTAATGTTATTAGTGGAGTTCCTCAGGGTTCAGTGTTGGGTCCATTGTTGTTTTCTGTATTTATAAATGATATTGATGATGGTGTATCAGGCTTAATGTCCAAGTTTGCAGACGATACCAAGGTTGGCAGGGTTGTTAAGGACACTACTGACACTATGCTACTGCAACAGGATCTGGAAAGGTTGAGCAGATGGGCTGAGAGGTGGCAAATGAAGTTTAACATTGACAAATGTAAAGTACTACATATGGAAAACAGTAACCCCAGATCAACGTATCAACTCTGTGGTACTACGCTGACAGTGGTAGAGAATGAAAAGGACCTGGGGGTAATTGTGCAGGCAGATATGAAGTTCTCTGAGCAGTGCAGACGAGCTGCAAGAGTAGCTCATGGTGACTTGTCAATGATATACAGGAATTTTTCTAGCAGGGATAAGGATGTGATTATTCCCTTGTATAAGGCATTGGTCAGGCCACACCTTGAATACTGTATACAGGTCTGGAGGCCTCATTTCAAGAAGGATGTAGAGCTGCTTGAACGAGTACAGAGAAGGGCAACAAGATTAGTGAATGGAACAAAGGGTTGCTCTTACAAAGAAAGGCTTAAGTAATTTGCAAAACTTAAGTTTTGCAAATTACAGAGCCTGGAGACTAGGCATCGGCGAGGTGATCTGATAGAGGTGTATAAGGCTTTGAATGGCTTGAGCATGCTCAATGCCGATGGGATTCTTCCTCTTGCTCAGAATAATCACCTGAGAGGGCATAAATTCAAATTGAGGAAGGACGGATGTCGGATAGATGTGCGGAAATTTGCCTTTAGCCAGCGGGCAGTTGGTTTGTGGAATAGACTCCCATCGCTTGTTGTTGAAGTTGATAGCCTAAATAAATTTAAGGCTCAGCTGGACAGGTATTTCGAACGAACGGAGGGGGTGAAATGGGAGTAGTGGTTTTTTTTTTTTTTTTTGGCTGATGCTGAATAAGCTTGCTTTCTTGCATCGTATGCTTCTACTAATGCTAATGCTACTTGCCCAAACTTTAAAGGAAGCCATCCTGCATTTTCTAAAGCATGTGACCTCTGGAAAACAGGAAAAAAAATCCAGAAATATAAAGTGGAGCATAAAGTCACATATCCTGAAGCAAGAAAGCAAGTGCTGTTAACAATGCCTAGCAGATCATACGCATCAGTAACCAAAGTAGCCGCTCAGTTGCAACACAAACAGATGTCTCCATAGAACCAAGCAATTCTTTTTCCACCTGGGCCAAAACTGCACTAACATCCAAAAAGAAACTTCCAGTCAATGAGACCAGCAATACGCCAATTAGTATCCCAAATGACGACGCCATCTCATCATTGATCAAAACAGCAAAATCAGCAAATGTTGAAGGCCAGGAAAAAGTGAAACAATGCAATAGGAAAATGGAAATTGATAATCAACAAGAGGATGAAGAATGAGTTTTAGAATTATGTGCTAATGATACCATAGAAACAGGATGCCCAAGCTTTTCAAGGAATGAAAAATCAAAACAAAGTAGACTGAAGCCTTCTCAGAAAAAGCAGCCAGATCAATCTTCCTCAATCAAACCCAAACAATAAATAAATTCATAAAATGGAACTGTAGAGGATTACAGTTCCACATCAGAGACGTGGTGTCACACAGATATAAGTAAAGCAGAACTGGAATTTGGGGAGTACAACGTCTACAGAAAGAATAGACAGGAGAGGAAGGGAGGAGGGGTTATGCTATTAGTTAAGAAACACATAAAATCCAAGGAAGTGAAGCCAGTCGACATCGCTGGACAGTGCAGTGTCGAGTCAGTTTGGTGTGACATAAGCATTGGGAGATCAAAATTGAGAGTAGGAGTGTGCTATAAGCCTAATGACTGAGATGAGTATAATAAGAAACTGTACAGAGAAATAGAGTGGGCCAGTAAATCAGAGAGTCTTATAATGGGGGATTTTAATTTCCCAGATATTGACTGGAATTTGTGGGTTAGTCACTCACACACTAGCAAGGCTTTTGTGGATTTATTCGATGATTGGTTTCTAAATCAGCATGTTCGGGAAGCAACTAGAGGGAGCAATACTCTTGATTTCATTATCAGTAGTGATTCTTCATGCATTTAGAATCTGCAGATACAGGAACCACTAGGTGTCAGTGATCACAGTGTGCTGAAGTGGGATTTACTCAAGGAGGTAACTACCATCAGGGGTAAAGGGAAGGGTTATTGCTTTTGTAAAGGCGACTACGATGTTCTGAGACAGTATTTAAATTCTATACATTGGGACCAACTGATGATGTTACTAACAGCAAACTCAAAATGGGAAGCATTCAAAGAACTTATCTTGGAAGCTACTAGGCTTTACATACCAACTAAGAAATATTGTTCAAGGTTCAGGCCTAAATGGATGTCAGATGAACTAATGAGACATATGGCAGAGAAGAAAAATGCATGGGATACATATAAATTAACACATGACACAGAAGCCTATGATAGATATAAGTTGATCTGTAATCAAGTTACAAAGGAGGTTAGGCAGGCGAAGGCAGATTACAAGAAGCCTTTGGCAAGGAATGCAAAGCAAAACAGCAAGGAGTTCTTTACTTATGTAAACTCTAGAAGGAAGGTGAAGAATCAGATTGGTCCACTTGATATCGATGGTTCAACTGTTCGTGATCCTGCTCATGTAGTTAACAAACTAAATCAATATTTTGCATCTACATTCACACATGAAGAGTTATTCAGAAAGGGGAATGCCATAGATGAAGTAAACACTGGCAGTGAGCTAGATGATCTTGTAATAATTGAGAGTAAAGTCGAGGAGAAATTGTTGAAGATAAATACAAGAAAGGCACCTGGGGTGGATGGGATCTATCCAGTTATATTAAAGGAGGCAGCAAAGGAAGTAAGCAGTCCGTTAGCCACAATTATGAGAGCTTCCTTGGACTCAGGGGAGGTACCCACAAACTTTCTTTTTTATTCCAATGATGCTTTTCTTTCTGCTTGGAAATTTGCTCATATCCAGCCAGTTCTTAAAAAGGGTGACAAATCCCTCCCATCCAGTTATTGTCCCATTGCAATTACTTCTATTCCTTCAAAAGTAATAGAGAAATCAATTAACCACCAACTCTTAAACTATTTAGAAACGGTCCGCCTGGTCAACGATCGCCAGTATGGATTCCATCAGTGTCTATCCACTGGTGATATTCTGGCTTATGTTATCCATTTATGGACAGATTTAGAGGAAAAGTTCAGTGAAACCCAAGCAGTTGCTCTAGACATCTCAAAGGCTTTTGATCGTGTTTGGCATAAAGGTCTTCTAAACAAGCTTTCATCTTATAGTTTGTCAAGACAAACTGTTTTTTGTAATTGGTTATCCAGTTTTCTCTCTGACAACTCACTGAGCGTGACGGTAGATGGCTCTCTGTCTTCTGTCTTCTCCACTAATGCTGATGTCCCCCAAGGTTCAGTTCTTTTCCCCCACTCTTTTCCTCTTGTATATTAATGACCTTCTTCCATTGACCAGAAATGCTATCTATAGTTTTGCTGATGATAGCACATTGCATTCCACTTTCCAGTTTGAGAAACCTCGGCCTGCTCAATCAGCTTCAACTTCTCGAATATCCGCTACCAATTCCTTAAATGCTGATCTTCACATAATTCTCCAATGTGGCAAATACATCTTAATTGATTTCAATGCTTTTAAATCACACTTCACCTGTCTTATATCTCTCAAATAGGATTCTTCTGCTCCTATGCTTATCTTTGGTGACACTGCGATTTCTAGGCAAGATGATATTTCTCTTTTGGGGATTTCCCTAACTTCTAATCTCCCTTGGCACAAGCTCATTACAAATATTGCTTCCTGTGCTTCAAAAAAACTTGGTTTTCTCTTTTGTTCTCGGCATTACTTTTCTTTCAAACAGCTGTTCACTCTGTACAAATCACAAATCTGCCCTACCATGGAATATTGTTCCCATATCTGGTGTGGTGCCCCCCCCCGAACCTCTCTCAGGCTTCTAGATTCCTTTCAGAAGAGGGCAGTTAGGTTAATTTAATGACTCATCTCTAACAGAGTCTCTCCACTCTCTTACTTATAGACATACTGTTTCTGCCGCATGCCTTTTCTACAGATATGGTCACTGTTCTTCTAAATTGGCTTCTCTAATTCCTGCTCTCTGTTTCAAAACAGTCCAAACACGTGCTACTACCAGCCAACATGAATTTACTGTCCAACTTCAAACTGACAGAATCAACTTTTCATCATCCTCGTTTATTCATTAAACTGCCGTTTTCTGGAACAACCTTCGTACGTATTTTCTGAAAATTACAGTCTTCAAAAGTTCAAGTCTAATGTCAACAAATATCTTCTTTCGTCTTCTCAACTTCCAACCCATGCACGGTACTAAGTACTATAGATTCTATTACTGCTCATGTTTGGGGCTCTCATAAAAAAAAAAAATATATATATACTGATTTGAAACATTCCTATTTTGAACACACACAAGAATTAATGAATTAGTCTCAACCACCATGGACTACTCCCCTCCTCAACTGACCTGTGGCACCTACCTTCATCAATGGGGAAAGAATCTCCTACCGCAATGTGAAAAAACTCCATGAAAGTCAAATTCAGAAATATGTTGATTTCTTGCCAATATAAATTCTGGTGGCTCCAAATCACATTCAACCATTGTGGCAGCAGCAGTATTTTCCTCTTCTATTATTTCAGTTTCCCTTCCTCCTGAGTATATCAACTTCTTAGCAGAACTGCATGCAGTTAAATTAGCTTTGGAAAATCTGAATGTCTACCTATCTTTAAAATATATAGTATACACTGACTCTCTCAGCTCAAGTACAGCAATGCAAAATTCTTTGCAAATTGAAGAACTTGATACACTTAAACAGAAAGGGTGCAAGAATGTTTGCTGATGCTATCGAGGCAGTGTTGGGTGGGTCGGAAAACTGTTTGATTGGGGGATACAAGGACTAATAGATTAACAGTAGCCACTGGCCGAGGTGAAAGTGATTCTTGCACTACTTCTATTGGAATGAGCCGCAGCCTGGAAAATAAGATGCAGGATAGTTCAGAGACTGCTGGGAATCATTGGGGTACAAATAAACACATAGGTTGTGTTAGGGTAGCTAAGAAAAAGAACAGGTGCATGTATACTTGCGTGTACACCAATGCTCGGAGTTTAGTAAATAAATTTGATGAATTTGAGCTATTGCTCAAAACATCAAAGGCAGATATTGTGGGGATTTCAGAGATGTGGTGTCACACAGATATAAGGAATGCAGAACTGGAATTTGGGGAGTACAATGTCTACAGAAAGGATAGACAGGGCAGGAAGGGAGGAGGGGTTATGCTATTCGTTAAGAAATACATAAAATCCAAGGAAGTGAAGCCAGTCGACATTGCTGGACAATGCAGTGTCGAGTCAGTTTGGTGTGACATAAGCATTGGGAGATCAAAATTGAGAGTAGGAGTGTGCTATAGGCCTAATGACTCTGATGAGTATAATAAGAAACTATACAGGGAAATAGAGTGGGCCAGTAAATCAGAGAGTCTTATAATAGGGGATTTTAATTTCCCAGATATTGACTAGAATTTGGGGGCTGGTCACTCACACAATAGCAAGGCTTTTGTGGATTTATTGGATGATTGTTTTCTACATCAGCATGTTCGGGAAGCAACTAGAGGGAGTAATACTCTTGATTTGATTATCAGTAGTGATTCTTCATGCATTAAGAATCTGCAGGTAAATGAACCACTAGGTGGCAGTGATCACAGTGTGCTGAAGTGGGATTTACTCAAAGAGGTAACTACCATTTTAGGGGTAAAGGGAAGGGTTACTGCTTTCGTAAAGGTGACTACGATGGACTGAGACAGTATTTAAATTCTATACATTGGGACCAACTGATGATGTTACCAACAGCAAACTCAAAATGGGAAGCATTCAAAGAACTTATCTTGGAAGCTACTAGGCTTTACATACCAACTAAGAAATATTGTTCAAGGTTTAGGCCTAAGTGGATGTCAGATGAACTAATGAGACATATGGCAGAGAAGAAAAATGCATGGGATACATACAAATTAACATGTGACACAGAAGCCTATGATAGATACAAGTTGATCTGTAACCAAGTTACAAAGGAGGTTAGGCAGGCGAAGGCAGATTACGAGAAATCTTTGGCAAGGGATGCAAAGAAAAACTGCAAAGAGTTCTTTACTTATGTAAACTCTAGAAAGAAGGTGATGAATCAGATTGGTCCACTTGATATCGATGGGTCAACTGTTGATGATCTGGCACAGGTAGCTAACAAACTGAATGAATATTTTGCATCGACATTCACACATGAGGAGTTATTCAGTGAGGGGAATGCCAGAGGTGCATTCAACACTGGCAGTAAGCTAGAGAATTTTGTAATAACTGAGAGTAAAGTGGAGGAGAAATTGTTGAAGATAAATAGAAAGAAAGGCACCTGGGGTGGATGGGATCTATCCAGTTATATTAAAGGAGGCAGCAAAGGAAGTAAGCAAACCCTTTGCCATAATTATGAGAGCTTCCTTGGACTCAGGGGAGGTACCCACGGACTAGAGATGTGCAAATGTGATCCCAATTCACAAAGGAGGATCAAAGGGCGACACAAATAATTATCGACCTGTGAGTTTAACTTCTGTTCCTGGAAAATTAATGGAGGCACTGGTTAAAGAAGCACTGCAGGATTATCTAGACAAGACTTCAATCATAGCTCAGACACAGCATGGTTTTGTTAAGGGGAAGTCTTGCCTGACCAATTTGATTGGATACTATGATGCAGTCACAAAAGAACTGGATGCAGGGAATAACTTTGATATTATATATTTGGATCTTAGAAAGGCTTTTGAAACTGTTGCACATGGAAGACTGCTGCACAAATTGGAGCAGTGTGGCATTGGAGGCAAATTGCTCCTATGGATAAAGGGGTGGTTGAGGGGGAGAAGGCAGAGAGTGGTAATCAATGGACACTGCTCATCGTGGACTAATGTTATTAGTGGAGTCCTTCAGGGTTCAGTATTGGATCCATTATTGTTTTCTGTATTTATAAATGATATTGATGATGGTATATCAAGCTTAATGTCCAAGTTTGCAGACGATACCAAGGTTGGCAGGGTTGTCAAGGACACTACTGACACTATGCTACTGCAACAGGATCTGGAAAGGTTGAGCAGATGGGCTGAGAGGTGGCAAATGAAGTTTAACATTGACAAATGTAAAGTACTAAATATGGGAAACAGCAACCCCAGAGCAACGTATCAACTCTGTGGTAATACACTGACAGTGGTAGAGAATGAAAGGGACCTGGGGGTGGTTGTGCAGGCAGATATGAAGTTTTCTGAGCAGTGCAGACGGGCTGCAAGAGTAGCTCATGGTGTATTGTCGATGATATATAGGAATTTTTCTAGCAGGGATAAGGAGATGATTATTCCATTGTATAAGGCAATGGTCAGACCACAACTAGAGTACTGTATACAGGTGTGGAGGCCTCATTTCAAGAAGGATGTAGAGATGCTGGAACAAGTACAGAGAAGAGCAACAAGATTAGTGAATGGAACAAAGGGGTGCTCTTACGAAGAAAGGCTTAAGTTTTGCAAATTACAGTGTCTGGAGACTAGGCACCGGCGAGGTGATCTGATAGAGATGTATAATGCCTTGAATGGTTTGAGCATGCTCAATGCTGATGGGATTCTTCCTCTTGCTCAGAATGATCACCTGAGAGGGCATAAATTCAAATTGAGAAAAGACAGATGTAGGATAGATGTGAGGAAATATGCCTTTAGCCAGCGGGTGGTTGGTTGGTGGAACCGACTTCCATCCCTTGTCGTGGAAGTTGTAGCCTAAATAAGTTTAAGGCTCAGCTGGACAGGTATTTCGAACGAACAAAGGGGTGAAGTGGAAGTGGTTATTTTTTATTTATTTATTTATTTATTTATTTTAATTTTTTTTTTTTTTTTTGGCTGATGCTGCATAAGCTTGCTTTCTTGCATCAAATGCCTCTACTAATGCTAACGCTAACATCAATGACTGATAAAGCTGCTAGCCTCTGACTATAATCAAACTATACAAGAAGCATGCCTTGCACAGTGGAAGGAGCTATAGCACACCGAAACCAGTAATAAACTTTATCAGTTGAAACAGGGCCCAAAGTTTTGGTACCTTAGCATTAAGACAGTGTGACAAGAAGTTGTACTTTCACGGGCAAAACAGTACATAATATCTAACTCACCTCCATTTACTCGCAGTCGATGATGCTGCTCAGTGTCCACACTGTTCAGCACATTTAACAGTCAAACATATTCTGATTCACTGCCCTCACTATCAGCAGAATAGAATATCATTCCTTCTTTCTCTGACTGATCTTTGAGAGCCAAGGACACTATAGTATATTATTGGCACCAAAGCAAACATGAACGAATTTTTTTGTTTTCTGGAACAAATTGAGTTGTATCATCAATTCTGAACAGGTTTCTGTTATAAAAATGAAGGGATTACAATTCTTAGTTATTTTATTGCCATGAATAGGTGTGCCACTACAGTTTATATGTCACTAAACATCCATAATGCAACCCTCCCTCCCCTTGTTTTTAAAAAAAACTACAATTAATATAGTTAACTTATTCCAGTAGTTCACAACTCACTAGCTAAAATATTTCTTCAATCACTAAATTTCTTCTTCCCATAATTTGAATTTATTGTCCTTAGTTCTCGATTCATTTTAATAATAATCATCAAAATTTTTTACCTTCATTTTATTATCCTCCCTAAGATGCCTGGCTGTCAAGCTCCTTTAGCCCACATATTCAGTCTTTCCTTATATTGGTGCCATTTTGCAGATCTTACCAAGCAGGTTGCCCACCTTTGGGCCCTTTCAAGAAGCTGTTTTTTAGGTATGGTCTCCATACTTGCACACTTTTCCAAGCATGAACTAACAATTGCCTTTTGCAGATTATTATGAGTTATTATGACCTACATATCTCTACAAGCAACCGTTCAATAAATCAATAGGACACCATGAGCCTTCCTTACTGCTTATCTACACTGCCCAGAAATCTTAATGTTCTACCATTTTCTAACTTCCAAGTCCCTTTCTTCTTCTGCTGTTTTTAATTCAATCCCACCTAGTGTGTAAGTTATTTTGGGTTGCTTTCCTCCAGGTGTAAGACTTTGCATTTTGCTGCATTAAAACATGCAGCAAATTTTCTAACCATCCTTTAAGCATGTCATCCTGAAAGGAGCATTGCTTAGTGCTGATCATTAACCACTTTTCTAATCTTCGCATAATCTGTGAATTTTGATATCACACCCTCTATCCCTCTGTCTCAATATGATTTGTTAAAATCAGAAACAACAGGGATCCCAGTACTGATTGTAGGGGATCCCACTTCTGACAAGATGTTAGCAAGGGATTTTAACAAGATGTTAGAGGGGATTGAGTCACACCTTTCTAAAATCCAAATAAGCAATGTTGAAATTTTCTACATACAGCTCACGAGTAACTGTTAAAATAGCTAATTAGGTAAGATAAGCATGATTTTCCCTTAATATAATCATATTGTGTATCATTCAGTATTCCATTACTCAATCTAGGTAAATGTCCCTGGATTGCAATTTTTATCATGCTCGAGTACTCACTATTTAAGGAGCACTTGATGGCATTAGCTGTCTTTGCCAATGATGGCAGACTGTTTTTAGCAAGTGCTTTAGTAGGTAGACTAAGAAGGTTTTCCAATAATTTTGCTCAGATTTAATGAACTATGTCATTCGTGAACCCTTACTGACCTCATTGACTAGCCCTCATACATATAAAAGTATATTGAATGGAAAATAAGTCTGCCCTTTAAGGAATTGGTTGACTAATTGTTTATCTTTTTTTTCTTTCTTTCTTTCTTTTCAGTACATGAAAGGAGGCGATCAAATGCTTGCTACATATTTTATCTGTGCTGGCTTGATATTACTGTTTGTTATTATCATTCAGCTTATTATTCTTCCAGTGTAAGTTATTTGATTTATTATTAATATATTATTATTAATAAATATATATATATATTGTATATGCTTCTCAAAATTATTCAGACCCTCCTCCAAATGTAGTGAATAATAATATATGCAGATAAGGAATGAGTTCAGAAGTATGCAAGAAACACTAGAAATGGCACTAGCAGTCAGTATGATTCACAATATGCAGCTTACATCATTCCAGAGAGAGAGAGAGAGAGAGAGAGAGAGAGAGAGAGAGAGAGAGGGGGGTATGATTACATTCTTCAGCTGATGGTCTGCTTGAGCATTCTAATATCAACAGCAGTCAGTGTTTTAATAATATGGAAAACCAGGTGATGGCACCAGTTTAATTGCGATCTGTTTTTCCAAGAAAATTTATGGATGGGATTGGTGAATCCTTAAGAGTGGTTGTATCATACCTGAAGATATCCCAAGAAAACTTGACTTCAGAGCTTTAGTTGTTAATAGGACTCTCCATAAATGAGTATTATCTGTAGGGAGTACATGGCTTTGGATTTTATAAGAAAACTACCACCTGAAAATCCTACCAACAAATGCCAAATGTCATTTGGAGTGGTGCATTAGCCATTGTTCATGGATTGTGGAATGTTGGAAAGAGGACCTATGGAGTATTGAGTTACATTGCACAGTGTTTGGGTCCGACAGTCAAGGTTGGACTTGGGTTTTCTACCTAAAGCAGTGCATTATTGACTAGGCCTTCCCATAATCTGTATTTCCATAAAAAAAAAAAAAATTTTTGGGTCAAGCTGGAAAAAATGACAATCAGGGAAAGACCATTATGGTGCACTTTTTACTACTACAATGGCAACTGGGCTGAAAGAGATACCTGTCCAGAATCTATATGTCAAAGCAGTTGAACCACGTTTGTTTCTTCAATGAAAGCAGTTGTCATTACAGTACACCTTTAAACTCAAATCCCTGCCAAACAATCTCACTTGGACATCAGTTTTTGAGCCACATTGGAAAAACCTCTATAACAGCCATTAACACTGCCGACTGTCCCTTTGGGATTCATATCTAAGATTTGCTAATACTAATTGACATCACAGTAGACAATGTGGCTGAGTCATCAAGACAATCACCAGCACCCTAGCATGCCCGAATACTTCTCCATTAATAATGGGGGAAAGGCCATCACTTCAAATTCTGTTTACCAATAATTCTGCTGTTAGCCTTTGGCTACATTAAAATCTACAATTACCAAAGGTGCATGGTGTATACAGACTCATTATGTATACTGCAGGCTTTATTGAGGATGAGATATCAACCGGACCCATTCCTGACCCGGATCCAGTAGATTTTCTCCTTCTGAATCTTCATTTGACATCCAAATCTGCTTGATCTGAAGCCACATTGGGATCAGGGGTAATGAACTGACTGGCACTGCAGCCAGGTCACTCCAACTCTAGAACAACCGTAACCTGTTAGTCCCCTATACAAACTAGAGTTCAAGTAAAGTAATGTGCAATACATTACTCTTCCAGTGGGAGAGTAATGTATTGCATAGGCAGGTTACAAATAACTTGTATCAGATAAAGCCTGTAATCAAACTCTGGCAGTCTGGTCTGTACAGGAACCGTAGAGAAGAATTGTTCTTACTCATCTCTGCATAGGGACACAGTCATCTTATGCATTCATTCTTGCCGAGGGCGGATGGCTCCCCTATGTGTGAGCACCACGATATCTTTTTAACCATACAACATATTTATCTGAGTGTCCACACATGTTTTATATTTTACTGCTTTTAGCCATCTGAGTGAGCCTTATTTTTTTTATTTTTTTTTTTTTATGTAAACCCCAAACACGAGAAGTATTAGAACATTAGAGGTCTGCTGACGAGGCTAGTAGGGGCCAGACATGTTCAAAGCCGCTAAGTGGATTTTTCTTATTGATTTGAAATTATTGTTTTTCTAAAACTTTTGATTTAAATTTAGTAGTATAGCATTATTTTGTGATTTTCTGATTAATTTGGTGTATTTATTCTTTACTCAGCCTTGCAATTGCATAAAAGTATCGGTAAGGGTATCCACGTGCAGCAAGTCACAACTCTGCTGAACGAGAAGTTTTTTAGCCATATTTATCCGCTTATTGAATATTTTTTACATCAAATTATTTTTTGAAAGTAGATTATAGACCTAGTAAGGATCATTAGTTTATTCTGAATTGAGACAGCGAGATTTGAAAGTTAATTAATACTTAAGTGTCCATAGATTTACCGTTCGCAACTTCCCGCCTTTGTCTTTGTCATACGATCGTTATATACCGAACCTAGATAGCGTTAGTATAGTATAGGTTATAATATTTTCAGTGATCGGTAAAATCTATTAAACTTGTTGAACTTCGTTCGCATTTAAATTGTACTTTTAACTAAATACATATACCGACTTAGATTACAAACATAACATAATTAATTAATACATAACTGATACGGAAGTTATATAAAGGGAACTCGGAGATAATTAATACTTGACACTAAAAAATATATATTCCGTTATAACTGTGTTGGGTGATAAGTTAGGGTTATAAACTGAAATTGAAATTTTATTTAAATTAAAAGAAATCATGACTCAGACCAGAGCAGCAAAACAAAAGGCTCAAGCTAATGGAAGTGCTGTGGCTCAGAATAGAACTGAGGGGGGCAGTTGCCTTCTGAATCACAGCCTTTTAAAATGCACAGCTTGCATGATCTTTGAGCAATCAGGTACGGGACATGATATTGCCATGGGGGGTGTCTTTGTGTGTGCGCGCGCGATGCAAGGAGAGTATCGAAATCAGGCAACAACTCAGCGTTCTTATGGGCCTATATGAGAGCTTGAAGGACAGGGTGGATGCCCTCGAAGGAACTAAATTGTGGGACCCATCAAGCTCTGAGCTGCCCACATCAATGCCAGAGCTTGCACTTGGTCATCGCTCAACACAGCGGCAACCCCCAAGGCAGAATGCGCTGGTCCCAAAGGAACTAGTAGTTGTTGGTGACTCTATTGTCAGGGGAAACAGGGAACATGCTTTGTAAAAAGGATAGGTGGAAAAGGACCAGGGTATGTCTGCCAGGGGCAAAGGTTGATGACGTTGTAGAGCAGATATCATCTTTTAAGGGCACAAAAGGTGATATAGTTGTACACGTTGGCACTAATGATATCAAGAGTAGGAGACCGGCAGAATTACTTAACAAGTACAGGTCACTGTTGAAAAAAAGCCGTGAAATAGGGTTGAATTTGAAAGTGTCTGCAATTCTGCCCAGACACGATAGGAGGGAGTATATGATGAGAGCCTTGTCGATCAATTCGGCCCTGGAAAGATTGTGCAAGACTCAAGGGGTAGAATTTTTTTCAGCCTGGACTGTACTTGTTAACAGGAGAGATTGCTTCTACAGGGATGGGATACACTTAAATAGAAAGGGTGCAAGAATATTTGCTGATGCTATCGAGGCAGGCAGTGTTAGGTGGGTCGGAAAACTGATAGCTTGGGGGGAGACAAAGACGAATAGATTAACAGTAGCCACTGGCAGAGCTGAAAGAGATTCTTGCACTGCTTCTATTGGAATGAGCAGAAGCCTGAAAAACAAGATGCAGGGTATTTCAGAGACTGCTGGGAGTCATTGCGATACAAGTAAACACATGGGTTGTGTTAGTGTAGCTAAGAATAGAAATAGGTGCATGTATACTTGCGTGTACACCAATGCTAGGAGTTTAGTAAATAAATTTGATGAATTTGAGGTATTGCTCAAAACATCAAAGGCAGATATTGTTGGGATATCAGAGACGTGGTGTCACACAGATATAAGGAATGCAGAACTGGAATTTGGGGAGTACAACATCTACAGAAAGGATAGACTGGATAGGAAGGGAGGAGGGGTTATGCTATTAGTTAAGAAATACATACAATCCAAGGAAGTGAAGCCAGGGGACATCACTGGACAGTGCAGTGTCGAGTCAGTTTGGTGTGACATAAGCATTGGGAGATCAAAATTCAGAGTAGGAGTGTGCTATACGGCTAATGACTCTGATGAGTATAATAAGAAACTGTACAGAGAAATAGAGTGGGCCAGTAAATCAGAGAGTCTTATAATGGGAGATTTTAATTTCGCAGATATTGATTGGAATTTGGGGGCTGGTCACTCACACACTAGCAAGGCTTTTGTGAATTTATTGGATGATTGTTTTCTACATCAGCATGTTTGGGAGTCAACTAGAGGGAGAAATACTCTTGATTTGATTATTAGCAGTGATTCTTCATGCATTAAAAATCTGCACATAAACGAACCACTAGGTGGCAGTGAGCACAGTGTGCTGAAGTGGGATTTACTCAAAGAGATAACTACCATTAGGGGTAAAGGGAAGGGTTATTGCTTTCGTAAAGGCGACTACGATGGACTGAGACAGTATTTAAATTCTATACATTGGGACCAACTGATGATGTTACCAACAGCAAATGCAAAATGGGAAGCATTCAAAGAACTTATCTTGGAAGCTACTAGGCTTTGCATACCAACTAAGAAATATTGTTCAAGGTTTAGGCCTAAATGGATGTCAGATGAACTAATGAGGCATATGGCAGAGAAGAAACATGCATGGGATACATACAAATTAACACATGACACAGAAGCCTATGATAGAGACAAGTTGATCTGTAACCAAGTTACGAAGGAGGTTCGGCAAGCGAAGGCAGATTACGAGAAATCTTTGCAAGGGATGCAAAGAAAAACAGCAAAGAGTTCTTTACTTATGTAAACTCTAGAAGGAAGGGGATGAATCAGATTGGTCCACTTGATATCGACGGGTCAACTGTTGATGATCCTGCTCAGGTACCTAACAAACTAAATGAATATTTTGCATCGACATTCACACATGAGGAGTTATTTAGCGAGGGGAATGCCAGAGGTGTATTCAACTCTAGCAATAAGCTAGAGAATCTTGTAATAACTGAGAGTAAAGTGGAGGAGAAATTGTTGAAGATAAACACAAGAAAGGCACCCGGGGTGGATGGGATCTATCCAGTTATATTAAAGGAGGCAGCAGAGGAAGTAAGCAAACCCTTACCCATAATTATGAGAGCTTCCTTGGACTCAGGGGAGGTACCCACAGACTGGAGATGTGCAAATGTGACCCCAATTCACAAAGGAGGATCAAAGGCTGGCACAAGTAATTATAGACCTGTGAGTTTAACTTCTCTTCCAGGAAAATTAATGGAGGCACTAGTTAAAGAAGCACTGCAGGATCATTTAGAAAAGACTTCAGTTATAGCTCGGACACAGCATGGTTTTGTTAAGGGGAAGTCTTGCCTGACCAATTTGATTGGATACTGGGATGCAGTCACAAAAGAACTGGATGCAGGGAATAACTTTGATATTATATATTTGGATCTTAGAAAGGCTTTTGAAACTGTTGCACATGGAAGACTGCTGCACAAATTGGAGCAGTGTGACATTGGAGGCAAATTGCTGCTGTGGATAAAGGGGTGGCTGAGGGGGAGAAGACAGAGAGTGGTAATCAATGGACACTGCTCATCGTGGACTAATGTTATTAGTGGAGTCCCTCAGAGCTCAGTGTTGGGTCCATTATTGTTTTCTGTATTTATAAATGATATTGATGATGGTATATCAAGCTTAATGTCGAAGTTTGCAGACGATACAAAGGTAGGCAGGGTTGTCAATGACACTACTGACACTATGCTGCTGCGACAGGATCCGGAATGGTTGAGCAGATGGGCTGAGAGGTGGCAAATGAAGTTTAACATTGACATATGTAAAGTACTACACGTGGGAAACAGCAACCCCAGAGCAACGTATCAATTCTGTGGTACTACACTGACAGTGGTAGAGAATGAAAGGGACCTGGGGGTGGTTGTGCAGGCAGATATGAAGTTCGCTGAGCAGTGCAGACTGGCTGCAAGAGTAGCTCATGTGTGTATTGTCAATGATATACAGTATAGGAATTTTTCTAGTAGGCATAAGGAGGTGATTATTCCATTGTATATGGCAATGGTCAGGCCACACCTAGAGTATTGTATACAGGTCTGGAGGCCTCATTTCAAGAAGGATGTAGAGCTGCTGGAACGAGTACAGAGAAGGGCAACAAGATTAGTGAATGGAACAAAGGGGTGCTCTTACGAAGAAAGGCTTAAGTTTTGCAAATTACAGTGTCTTCAGACTAGGCACCAGTGAGGTGATGTGATAGAGGTGTATAAAGCCTTGAATGGTTTGAGCATGCTCAATGCTGATAGGATTCTTCCTCTCGCTCAGAATAATCACCTGAGAGGGCATAAATTCAAATTGAGGAAAGACAGATGTGCGGAAATTTGCCTTTAGCCAGTGGGTGGTTGGTTGTTGGAACAGATTTCCATCCCTTTTCGTGGAAGTTGATAGCCAAAATAAGTTTAAGGCTCAGCTGGACTGGTATTTCGAATGAACAGAGGGGTCAAGTGGAAGTGGTTTTTTTTTTTTTTTTTTTTTGGCTGATGCTGCATAAGCTTGCTTTCTTGCATCAAATGCCTCTACTAATGCTAATGCTAATTTTTCTAGCAGGGATAAGGAGGTGATTATCCCCTTGTATAAGGAATGGTCAGGCCACATCTTGAGTACTGTACACAGGTCTGGGGGCCTCATTTTAAGAAGGATGTAGAGCTATTGGAATGAGTACAGAGAAGGGCAACAAGATTAGTGAATGGAACGAAGGGTTGCTCTTACAAAGAAAGGCTTAAGTTTTGCAGATTACAGTGTATGGAGACTAGGCACCTGAAAGGTGATCCGATTGTGGTGTATAAAGCCTTGAATGGTTTGAGCATGTCCAATGCTGATGGGATTCTTCCACTTGCTCAGAATAATCACCTGAGAGGGCATAAATTCAAATTGAGGATAGAGATGTAGGATAGATGTGTGGAAGTTTGCCTTTAGCCAGCAGGTAGTTGATTGGTGGAACAGACTTCCATCTTTTGTTGTGGAAGTTGATAGCCTAAATAAATTTAAGTTGATAGGTTGAATAAATTTAAGGAGGAACTGGACAGGCATTTGGAGGGAATGGTGTGATATTTTTTTTTTTTTTTTTTGGCTGATGCTTCATACGCTCATAAACTTGCTTTCTTGCATCACATGCCACTACTACTACTACTAACATATAATAAGACTTATAGAAGACGAAAGAAGATATTTGTTGACATTGGACTTGAACTTCTGTAGACTGTAATTTTCAGGAAATACGTATGAAGGAAGGTTATTCCAGAAAATGAAAGTTGAAGGAATAAATGAGGAAGATGAAAAGTTGGTTCTATGAGTTTGAAGTTGGTCAGTAAATGGATGTTGGCTGGTGGCGGCACGTGTTCGGACTGTTTTGAAAGAGAGAGCGGGAATTATAGAAGCCAATTCAGAAGAACAGTGCCCATGGAAATATCTGTAGAAGAGGCATGCAGCAGAAACAGTACGTCTATGAGACAGCGAATGGAGAGACTCTGTTAGAGATGAATCATTAATTAACCTAACTGCCCTCTTCTGAATGGAATCAAGAAGCCTGAGAGAGGTTTTGGGGACACCATCCCAGATGTGGGAACAATATTCCATCGTAGGGTGGTTTGCGATTTATACAGAGTGAGCAGCTGTTTGGAAGAAAAGTAATGCCAAGAGCAAAAGAGAAAACCAAGTTTTTTAGATGCAGAGGAAGCAATATTTGTAATGTGCTTGTGCCAAGAGAGATTAGAAGTCAGGGTAATTCCCAAAAGAGATATATCATTTTACCTAGAAATCGGAGTGTCACCAAAGATAAGCATAGGAGCAGAAGAATTCTTTTTGCGAGATATAAGACAAGACTGAGTTTTAGAAGGATTGAAATCAACTAATTGTCTTTGCCCCACTGGAGAATTACCTGGATATAGGCATTTAAGGAATTGGTAGCAGATATTCGAGAAATTGAAGCTGATTGAGCAGGGTAAGGTTTCTCAAGATGGAAAGTGGAATGCAGTGTGTTATCATTGGCAAAACTATGGATAGGATTTCCATAGTTTTGCCAATGGAAGAAGGTCATTAATATACAAGAGGAAAAGAATGGGGGAAAGAACTGAACCTTGGGGGACACCGGCATTAGTGGAGAAGTTAGAAGACAGAGAGCCATCTACCATCACCCTCAGTGAGCGATCAGAGAGAAAACTGGAAAACAGGTTACAAAAAACAGTTGGCAAACCATAAGATATGGAAGCTTGTTTAGAAGACCTTTATGCCAAACACGATCGAAAGTCTTTGAGATGTCAAGAGCAACTACTCGTGTTAAAGTAGTTGCTCTTATACGCTCAGTCAGATGTTATCTGACAATGACCACGTACCAGCCATTTCTAATTACTTACAATCTTTAAATCTCCTTAGCCATATTTAAAATTTACCCTTTTATACTTTTTTATATGTATTTCTTGTTATACAGGGTGTTTCACTTAAAATCAGCCCCAGCCACTGGCAAAATAATTAGAGAAATCTAGACAGGGGTAAAATTAGATAAACACAAAAAAAAAACTCAGTCAAAGTAATTTTATTTATTCTCTCCGAATGTAAACACGGTTATAAGAGATGCTGGAAATGACATCATATTCAAGGTGACCCGATGCAAAACAGTGATGTCGAGCCCACCGATATCGAGTGTTACAAGAATTCACATGATCAGAAAGATGAAACCATGCCTCATCATTCATGAAATAAAGCAGTGGGTTGAGTTTGCCGTTTGCAATCTTGTTAAGGAGCCACTCACAATAATTCAAACGTTTTGCTGCATCAGGCAACAGTAATTCTCGGACACACGTCATGCAATAGGGACACACGTCATGTAATAGCGACACATGTCTCAACTTCAGGTGGCCGACCGGGCTAGCCGAGTGGGTAAAGTACCTGCCCGGCAACCCAAAGGTCGCGGGTTCAATTCCCGCCTCGGGCTTGGATCAAAGTACTGCAAAAACCTTGTGAGGTGCAATATGGCCACAGAAGCCGATGCGCCAACAACTACCAAATCAAAAAAAAAAAAATAATGAACTTCAGGTAATGAAGTACACGAAAACAAGAAGTTGGTTTCACTCCAGTTTGTTGCAATCATTTCCTGATAAATTTTCTAGGGCTAGCTAAAATTTTCTTTTGAATGTTCAACACTGCCTCTGGAATCCTAACAGAGGTTAGACAGTTTCTAAGGGCATTTACAACGGAACCTGTTGCCCACCATTTTGCAAGTAAGCATTGAATAGTACTCAGAAATTTCTCCGAAAACAATTCTTGTGTTTCCTAAAAAGAGCCAGTAGATACATAGGCTTCCACTATACAAATCCTTTCTTGCACAGAATATGGTATTTTTGACGATACTCTCACACACCTATCACATATGAACACTAAATGCCGACTGTATGTTGAGCAACACAAACTGAAATGATTTGGCTAAAATTCATTCTTTGCATGATTCTGTGGGAGTTGTTCAAAAATGAATATCACGCCAATATGAGGCAGACCAGTGTTACTGGAGCACCCTGTACATTTGGACATGGCAACCTAATTCCTTAGATCACCAAATTCTTAACTGTTATCTTTTATATAACTTGGTTTTATATAACCCAGAGTTCCCATGGACTGGAGATGTGAAAATGTATCTCCCATTCACAAAGGGTGACACAGGTAATTACAGACCTGTTAGTTTCACTTCTGTTTCAGGGAAAATAATGAAGTTACTGGTTAAAGAAGCATTGCAGATTCATTTAGACAAGACTGTAGAAATAATTCAGACACAGCACGGGTTTGTCAAGGAGAAGTATTGTCTGACCAATTTGGCATTGGCATATGATGCAAGAAAGCAAACTTATGCAGCATCAGCCAAAAAAAAAAAAAAAAAAAACCCCTCCTTTTCACCCATCCGTTTGTTCGAAATACCTGTCCAGCTGAGCCTTAAATTTATTTAGGCTATCAGCTTCCACAACAAGGGATGGAAGTCTGTTCCAGCAACCAACTACCCGCTGGCTAAAGGCAAATTTCCACACATCTATCCTACAACTGTCTTTCCTCAATTTGAATTTATGTCCTCTCATTGATTATTCTGAGTAAGAGTAAGAATCCCATCGGCATTGAGCATGCTCAAACCATTCAAAGCTTTATAGAGCTCTATGAGATCACCTCGCCTGTGCCTAGTCTCCAGACACTATAATTTGCAAACCTTAAGCGTTTCTTCGTAAGAGCAACCCTTTTTTCCATTCACTAATCTTGTTGCCCTTCTCTGTACTCGTTCCAGCAGCTCTACATCCTTCTTGAAATGAGGCCACCAGACCTGTATACAGTACTCAAGGTGTGGCCTAACCATTGCTTTATACAAGGGAATAATCACCTCCTTAACCCTGCTAGAAAAATTCCTGTATATCATTGACAAGACACCATGATCTACTCTTGCACCCGTCTGCACTGCTCAGAAAACCTCATATCTGCCTGCACAATTACCCCCAGGTCCTTTTCATTATCTACCACTGTCAGTGTAATACCACAGAGTTGATACGTTGCTCTGGGGTTACTGTTTCCCATATGTAGTACTTTACGTTTGTCAATGTTAACCTTCATTTGCCACCTCTCAGCCCATCTGCTCAACCTTTCCAGATCCTGTTGCAGCAGCATAGCGTAAGTAGTGTTTTTTTTTTTTTTATATATGAAAACCCCAAACACAAAAGGTATCAAAACCTATAGTACTTAGTACCGTGCATGGGTTGAAGGAGAAGTATGGGGGGTGGGGGATGCTGGAAACTTTACTCTAGAGACTAAACGTGGATTTTACCACTTCAAGCCTCCAATAAGCAAAGTGGTGGTATTTCACTGGTTGATGAAAGTCATCTACCACCTATAACAACCCTGCCAACCGTTGTATCGTCTGCAAACTTGAACATTAAGCTTGATATACCATCATCAATATCATTTATAAATTCAGAAAACAACAATGGACCCAACACTGAACCCTGAGGGACTCCACTATAACATTAGTCCACGATGAGCAGTGTCCATTGATTACCACACTGTCTTCTCCCCCTCATCCATCCCTTTATCCATAGCAGCAATTTGCCTCCAATGCTACACTGCTCCAATTTGTACAGCAGTCTTCCATGTGCAACAGTATCAAAAGCCTTTCTAAGATCCAAATATATAATATCAAAGTTATTCCCTGCATCCAATTCTTTTGTGACTGCATTATAGTATCCAATCAGATTGGTCAGGCAAGACTTCCCCGTAACAAAACCATGCTGTGTCCGAGCTATAACTGAAGTCTTGTCTAGATGATACTGCAGTGCTTCTTTAACCAGTGCCTCCAATACTTTTTCTCGAACAGAAGTCAAACTCACAGGTCTATAATTACTTGTGTCAGCCTTTGATCTTCCTTTGTGAATTGCGGTCACATTTGCACATCTCCAGTCCTTGGGTACCTCCCCTGAGTCCAAGAAGCTCTCATAATTATGGCTAAGGGTTTGCTTACTTCCTTTGCTGCCTCCTTTAATATAACTGGATAGATCCCATCCACCCCGGGTGTCTTTTTTATGTTTATCCTTAACAATTTCTCCTCCACTTTCCTCTTAGTTATTACAAAACCATCTAGCTCACTGCCAGAGTTTACTTCACCTCTGGCATTCCCCTTCCTCAATAACTCCTCATGTGTGAATGTAGATGCAAAATACTCATTTAGTTTGTTAGCCAGCTGAGCAGGATCCTCAACTGTTGACCAATCAATATCCAGTGGACCAATTTGATTCATCCATTTCCTTCTGGAATTTACATAGGTAAAGAACTCTTTTCTGTTTTTCTTTGCATCCTTTGCCAAGGATTTCTCATAATCTGCATTTGCCTGTCTAATCTCCTTTGTGACTTGGTTACAGATCAGCTTATATCTATTATAGGCTTCCATGTCACCCATTAATTTAGATGTATCCCACGCATTTTTCTTCTCTGCCATATGTCTCATTAGTTCATCTGACATCCACTTAGGCCTAAACCTTGAATAATATTTCTTAGTTGGTATGTAAAGCCTAGTAGCTTCCAAGATAAATTCTTTGAATGCTTCCCATTTTGAATTTGCTGTTGGCAACATCATCAGTTGATCCCACTGTATAGAATTTAAATACTGTCTCAGACCATCGTAGTCGCCTTTACGAAAGCAAAAACCCTTCCCTTTACCTCTGATGGTAGTTACCTCTTTGAGTAAATCCCACTTCAGCACACTGTAATCACTGCCACCTAGTGGTTCCTTTATCTGCAGATTCTTAATGCATGAAGAATCACTACTGATAATCAGATCAAGAGTATTACTCCCTCTATTTGTCTCCCGAACATGCTGATGTAGATAACAATCATCCAAAAAATCCACAAAAGCCTTGCTAGTGTATGAGTGACCAACCCACAAATTCCAGTCAATATCTGGGAAATTAAAATCCCCCATTATAAGACTCTCTGATTTACTGGCCCACTATTTCCCTGTACAGTTTCTTATTATACTCATCACAGTCATTAGGCCTATAGCACACTCCTACTCTCAATTTTGATCTCCCAATGCTTATGTCACACCAAACTGACTCGACACTGCACTGTCCAGCGATGTCGACTGGCTTCACTTCCTTGGATTTTATGTGTTTCTTAACTAATAGCATAATCCCTCCTCCCTTCCTATCCTGTCTGTCCTTTCTGTACATATTGTACTCCTCAAATTCCAGTTCTGGAATTCCTTATATCTGTGTGACACCACGTCTCTGATATCCCAACAATATCTGCCTTTGATGTTTTGAGCAACACCTCAAATTCATCAATTTGATTGGATACTATGATATGGTTAAAGGAGCATTGCAGGATCATTTAAACAAGACTGCGGCAATAATTCAGACACAGCACGGGTTTGTCAAGGGGAAGTCTTGTTTGAACAATATGATTGCATACTATGATATGGTCACAAAGGAACTGGATGCAAAAAGTTATTTTGATATCATATACTTGGATTTCAGGAAAGTTTTTGAAAATGTTGCATATAGAAGACTACTGTACAAATTGGAGTAGTATTGCATTAAGGGCAAGTTGCTACAATGGATTAAAGGATGATTGAGTGGGAGAAGACAGAGAGTGGTGGTCAATGGGTACTGCTCTACATGGACTAATGTTATTAGTGGTTTCCCTCAGTGTTCGGTGTTGGGCCCATTGTTGTTCTGTAAATTTATGGGCGCCTCCGTAGCCAGGTGGGAAGGAGCAGCAGTGCGTAGCACACGCTTCTTGATTAGACCGGGGTTCGAGCCCGTCACCACCAAATACGAAGGACGCGGAAAGGTCAGGGAATGACCACCGCATATCCCGGAGCAATATGGCCTTAGTTGCTAATGCTCCTAAAAACCAAATAACAACAACAACAACTGTAAATTTATCTATGATATTGATGAAGGTATATCAAGCTTAATGTCAAAGTTTGCAGATGATACAAAGGTTGGCAAGACTGTTGATAACAGTAATGACAGTATACTGTTGCAACAGGATCTGGTAAAGTTGGGTAGATGGGCTGAAAAATGGCAATTGAAGTTTAATATTGAAAAATATAAAGTACTGCATATGGGTAGCATTAACCCCAGAGAAATGTACCAAATATATGGTGTTACACTCAGGGTAGTGGAGAATGAAGGAGACCTTGCTGTAATTGTGCAGTTAGATACGAAGTTTTCTGAGCAGTGCAGACAGGGTGCCAGAGTAGGACATGGAGTCTTGTCAATAATATACAGGAATTTTGCGAGCAGTGATAAGGAGGTGATTATTCTCTTGTATAAGGCAGTGGTCGGGCTGCACCATGAGTACTGCATGCAGGTCTAGAAGCCTCATTTTAAGAAGGATGTAGAGTTACTAGAACAAGTAAAGAGAAGGGAAACAAGGCTGGTGAAGGGAGCAAAGGGGTGCTCTTATGAAGAAAGGCGATCTGATTGAGGTGAATAGGCCTTGAATGGATTGGGCAGGCTCAATGCTGATGGGATTCTTCCTCTTGCTCAGATTACAAACCTGAGGGGACATATATTCAAACTGAGGTAAGACAGTTGTAGCAAGAATAGATGTGTGGAAGTTTGCCTTTAGCCAGCAGGTAGTTGATTGCTGGAACAAACTTTCATCTGTTATTGTGGAGGTTGATAGCTTAAATAATAAATTTAAGGGAGAACTAGACAAACATTTGGAATGAATGGATCAGTGAAATGGGAAGGGGTTTTTTTTTTTTTTTAGGCTGATACTGTATAAACTTGCTTTCTTGCATCATGTGCTGCTACTAATGCTAATAGCAAAAATTAATATATTAAATTAATATATTAATTTGTACTATAGGGCATTTCAGAAGTAGGTACATGCTGACATGTACCTACTTCTGAAATGCCCTATAGCATTTATGTATTTTCTCTATATCATTTGTCACAATTTTGATTAAGTATTTTATTTCATTTATTAAACAATGCAGGTTTTGGGCGAAAAGGTTAAATATATTAAATCAACCTTGATTTGACTCTTCATTTTGACACGTGTGATTTTTAGCTTTTTTGATATTTTTGAATCTTCTATTAAACCTGGGTTTCTTTTTTAAATTGATATTGAAATTCTAGTGTTCCATCACAAATTATTTTGATTATTTGTCCCATGTGGGGTGTTTATATTCTTTAAAATGTAACATACCAAATAATAATTCATTGCAGGCCACTTTTAACCTGTGTGTTCGGGTTTGCCTATGCTTCTCTAGTCTGTGACAGGAAAAATTGCATTAATCTTTAATGTTTTTTACTCTTTTAAATGACCACTTCTGCAGAAAGATTAAAACTATGGAAGCAGGAGTTGTTCTGTGGATGTTCTTACATCCACAGAACAACTCCTGCTTACAGCTCTTACATCCACAGAACAACTCTATATAGCGAAAGAAAAGTAAACCTTACTGGATTGTGATCCTGGACCGGCATCCCATATTTACAACTGTTGTTGCCTTTTTTTTTTTTAATTTTTTATTCTTCCTCTATTAGTGATCAGCATAAGTGACTGAAATTTGATTTGCTGGTTAATAATACTTTTTTGGGACTATCCTAATAAAAGGTGTATCATAACACAGAAGTGAGTATTGTCACATCTGTCGATCTCCTAACGTGGTATACATATCAGTTACCGGACAGCATATATTAATATTATTCTATTCATGTTAAGAGAAACAGCTGCTGAAATTGAGTAAATATGAATGATATTAAAAGAATAGTAGTACTAATAAGTAATTTTGGTGCTAAATGACAAAATTAGGTTGTGTGGTAAAGTTTGGTAATTTGAATATTTTATGGATTTCATTTGTCATGTGAACTCATGGAATTGTTAAAAATTAATATGTATGTTGATGCATGTAATAACTCTTTGAGCATTTTATATCACCACATAACACTACATATCTAAATGTGAATTCTTTTGAAACATTCTTCTGAATGTTTTTTTTTTATTTTTATGTCATTTCTATAAGTAAAAATTTTTGTGTATCATTTTTAAAGGTAATTTTATTCCAGGACCTGGATACAGCTAGTACTACAATTTGGTGGTGGTGTAGTCATCATGGTGGTTATTCTGTTGGTAGAATCTCCACGCAGTCATGTGAGCATGTTATTACACTTACTTTTGTTTAATTGTTTCAGTATTTGGTTTCATTGAGAATATTTTAATTATACAACTGAAATCAAACTCTTTTAGCTAGTCCTGTTTGCAATTTTGACATAAAACATGTAAACACGTGGAGGGGAATTAACTTGCTTACGTATGAAAAAGACAAGAAATTAGTATTAAGAATGATAGGACAATGCAAAGAGCAAAGCTTATGTATCATTGCCATCAAAAAAAAATTAATTAAATAAAATATAATAATAACTTTTCCTCCCTGGTTTCATGTTTTTCTGCTTCCTCCAAGTTTTTATTTAATATCTTAAATTTATGAGTACATAAGTGGTGCCGACCGGGCTAGCCGGGTGGGTAAAGTGCCTGCCTGGCAACCCAAAGGTCGCGGGTTCGAATCCTGCCTCGGGCTTGGATCAAAGTACTGCAAAAACCTTGGGAGGTGCATTATGGCCACAGAAGCCGATGCGCCAACAACTACCAAAAAAAAAACATAAGTGGTCAAACCTTATAAGGCTAGGAGAAGCTTGTTCTAATCTATATATATTATTACTACGTGACACAGAGCAAAACAGAAAGAAAAGAAATAACAAGTTGCAGATAAAATATGTTCAATGTTAAAATACATACAGAAAAGTAATACAGAGCTTTCGGACAGTATGTGGCCCTTCATCAGTTTTGACCGTTAATCTAAAAATCTAGAAATATAGAATCTATGTGTATGTAATGGCAGTCATGTATGGTGAACTGCATGTGTGCAACAATTAGCTGTTAGAAGGCAAAGCTTGTGGCTGTGACTCATGGGAACATTGTAAATGCCAATGTTTGTCAGCCATGCGGATGATTGCCTCAGTAATGGGATGGACACCATACATGACTGCCATTACACACACATAGGTTCTATATTTCTAGATTTTTAGATTAATGGTCAAAACTGGTGAAAGGCAATATACTGTCCGAAAGCTTTGTATTACTTTCCTGTACATATTTTAACATTAAACATATTTTATCTGCAACTTATTTCTTTTCTTTCCGTTTTGCTCTGTCACATAGTAATAATATATATAATGAATCTGGAGCACATAGGCCTTTTCACTTATATTGTTTTAATCTGTTTGATTAAAAATAAATTTTCTTTTGTCCCCTCTGTAATTATTTTCCTTAATTTAAATGAATATCCCATAATTTGCATTATCATATAAAGAGAAAATATGTACTCCCAGCATTACGTTTGTGAAACCTTTTTAATGTCTTAAGTACGTCAGTGAGATCTGATCACATATGTTGTAGAACTGTACTCTCTCCTGTAGAAATAGCCCTTTCTGTCCAGAAATAATCTTGTTGCCTTCCTCTGTATCCTTTTAAGAAAGTCAAAATTCATCTTTAAATGAGGTTCCTTGACCTCTGCACAGTATTCAGAGATGTGGATAATTACATCTTTCTCTCTACTGGCAAAATGCCTATATATCATTGACTGTACCCCACACACATTGTACTAGGACAATGTGTGTGTACCTCACACATTGTCCTAGTAGCCTTACTGCACTGTTCAAAGAATTTTCTGTGGGACTATATTATAATGCACAGATTATTTTCATCTTCAGTAGTATTCTACTCCCCAGTTGCTAATTTAATTTGGGAACATTGTAGCTCAGATGCAGCACTATGCATTTAATATACTGCATTAAAACTTAATTGCTATTTTTAGCAATTAAGTTTTAATGCAGTATATTAAATGCATCATTTGTCTTGTTATAGCATTACAACCTGGTTCTTCTTGTTAAAAGCCCAGTCAAAATGAATATCATAGCAAATTTTGATATGAAATGCATCCATACATTTTTTTGAATACCCCCTAACATAACTACATAAACACTTTAGTGTCTATATTTGACTGTTATTCACTTCTTTGATACATTCCCTTCTAATTACTGAAGCTGTTATCATGTAGTACATTTTGGTTTTGTCACATCCTCTCACATACTAAGTGTGACAAAGTTCTGCACTGTTGTTGTTGTTGTGTTCATGTTCATTGGGTTTGAAAATAAACAGAACAAGCTGGTATGTTGTAGTTCAAACTTCATCCAACAGATAGTGGTACAAAGATTGCACAGTAGGTGACAGGTTGAAAGTAACAATGGGGTTTGTTAGTAGCATTAACATTCCATGTCACGATTTTGCAATATAACAATGAATGAATATCAAGTTTTTTACTTTAAGCTAGGAAAATCTGTAACAGAAACGTACAAAATGCTAAAAACTGTTTATAGTGATGAAACTTTGTCATACCACTGTGTTTGAGAGGTATAAGTGGTTCAAAGACAGACATGAGGATTTTCACAATGACCCAAGAAGTAGGCAACCATCACCCTCTCAAAATGAGGAAAGTGTTGAAAAACTTCTGAAAATTATGGCAAGAGACCTTTGTTTGACCCTCAGAATAATGGCTTATGAGTTGGATATGATATGAATAAAGAGACAATTCATCAAATTTTTCATGAAGATTTAGGAAAAGGAAGGTCTGTGCAAATTTTGTGCTGCACAGCGTCATGAATAAGCAAAATCAGTGAAGAGTGTCACCATGTAAAAACTTCATCGAGACTTGTCAAGACAATTCTAATTTCATTGACTGTGTTGTCATTTGAGATGAGTGTTGGATGTTTCAGTACAACTCAGAGATGAAGCATAAGAGCATGAAGTGGACTTCAAAAAGGGGCCAAAAAGTTTTGTTTATGGAAGTCCAAGATCAAGATATTGCTGATCATATTTTTCAACAAACTGTGCAATTCACAAGGAATTTGTACCTGATGAGAGAGAGAGAGAGAGAGAGAGAGAGAGAGAGAGAGAGAGAGTCAGTGGTGCATTCTATGTACAGGTGCTTCAAAGAATATTGAGGTGCATTTTTCAGTCTGCAATTTTGAGAGAAAGGCATCTGGTTCTTGTTGCACAACATGTCACCCCCCCCTCATTCCACACTTGTGAAGACCTTTCTGTTGAATTGTGGCATTGCACTAATCAACCATCCTACTCTCCTGATCTGGCACAAGTAGACTTTCCTCTTTTCCAAGCTGAAAACTGCCATCATTGGAAAGAGATTTCAGGACGTTGAGAATATAAAGAAAAATGTAACTGCCAAAGTGAACATCACTGCTTTGGAAGCCTTCACTGGCTCTTTTCAGAAACTTTTAGAATTCACTTTATGTTCTATTTTATTGCACCATTCTGGGAACTTTATTACCACACCATGTAGTTATCCAGTTACTTGACTGTGCAATCATTTGGTGCCACAGTTTGCTCTTGTGCCCTAGAAGTCTCCCACTTGAACCCTCAAGTGTTATCTTTACCATGTCATTAACCAGTTTCATATTTATGTCTTTCTGTCTGCTTCCACTAGTAATTTTTCTGAAGCCTCAGAGTGCCTTCAATGACATTATCAAGAACCAAAACACCTCCTCAGTTCATATATATGTCATCCCCACAAAATGAATTCCTTGCACCAACTAGGGCAAGCCACACTGATTTAAAAAAAAGAAAAACAAAACTTTCCACAATAAAGCCTTGCAGAGACTCTCAACCTAGAATTAATTAACAAGGCCAGCATCATATAAAATCGCTCCTGTCAATCCTAAGTACAATTGCAGGTGCAATCATACTGAGGCATGATAGGATGGAGGGAGGGAGTTTGATTTATATTTTGTCCTAATTCATGACATTTTTCAATATGACCTTGTACTTGTTAATAAAGTTGTCAATTTATGTGTAGTTAATGTCATTAGTATTAAGATATATGTATGTATATAGCTAAAACCCCCCTATGAGTTCCCTCAAGAATTGACAGGTTAGTTATGCATATTGTTATTTAGCTAATCATTATTTAACTTGTTATTTAACTAATTAACAATTAGTTCCCCATGAGTTCCCTCAAGAATTAACAGGTTAGTTATGTATATTGTTATTTAGCTAATTATTATTTAACAAATTAAAAATTAGTATAATTGTTAATTAGTTATGCCAATTGTTAATTGACAGGTTATGCTAATTATTGCACTGGGTAGAAACATATTCACCAAATACAGAACCATACCTTTAAAAAAAAAAAAAAGAGAGAGAGAGAGAGTGTTGAGCTTCTTGAAAACATCCAATGACAGTGATGCACCTGTTGAGATTGGAAAAAAGTGCACCCTTTTGAGAAAAACTGAATGTTATTATTTACATAGTGCATTAGCATCTAAGACACATATTGCATTTTGTGCATACAAATATGTATTTGTGGGCTGATTTGCATGTTTTTCAGGCTGAAATATTCCTCAATAAATTTAGAAAATCCTACTTTCCCCTGACTGAGACCAGCTAACTATTGAAGACTAAAAATTCTGCCAGTGACCCCCCCCCCCTCAGGATTTGAACCCAGATCTCTCAACATGAGTGAAAAGTGGCAAAACCAGTGTACTGTTTAAACTATAAAAATTCATAGATGGTTATAATTAAATAACTTTGGTGTTAGTTTACAACTGTATGAAATAAAGCAGTTGCATAAACTTCGTATATGTCTACCTACTATACCAGAGCACTTTCACAATCAGAGCAAATATGCAATTTTATTTTTCAGTCAGTCACAGCTCTCTTATATTGTTAGTTACATTTTTAATTAATAGTAGAATCAATGATAAGTCGATTATACAAGGGGTAAAGAAAAATCTTGGGGTAACAAAACCCAATGAAAGGTAAACAAAACAAACTTAAGGTAGTATAGGCAAGTAGAAAGATGAAGGCGTGAAAGGTAGTATAGGCATGGAGAAAGGGAAATAAGCCAAATAGATATTTTAAGCAAAAATTAATGGTAGTAGGCTCACAGTTAGACTAAAAGAATATGAATCAGTGTCAAGCAAGCTTTAGAAGAAAGAGGGCATATACTGAGTAGTACTGAAAAATTAAATTAAATAAGATATTTAATTTGTTTTTTATTTTCTTATTCTTTTTTAGGCCGATTCTTTGTAAGCTTAGTTTCCTTGCATCAATCTGCCTATACTGTTTCAAATACTGATCACTTTATGATTACAGATAATAATACCGTAAGCCATAAATTTTAGAAATTCAGTCAAATTTAGACAGCCTAATAAATATTCTGGTTTAGTTTTAGAAAGAATTTGCACTCTGTGATGTGCAAATTAATAAATTTTGTGTAACATTAAGCTAATTTCAAATGAAGATGCTAAATATGTCTCTGTAATAATGAAAACAAATTAAATATATATTTAATGGTATATTGGTGTGTATTCTTGAAATTTTTGATTATAAAATTTTTGAAATTCATAATCAAAAATTTCACATTTTAATTTTAACATTATAATTATTGACCTTTAGCTATTTCTCCAAATGTTCCAGAATTACATTGTAGCATATCAAGTTTATTAATCCACATTACAGATATGATTATATAATTCATATTATGTATGCAAATACAATTTTTTTTTTTTTTTTTTTTTTCAGTGGTTAAAATGTTCACCGAGTTTGAGCTGTTAAATTATTAGTTCAAATTTTAAACTGTATTAATAATATTCAATGAAATACACATGTAAGTAGCTTTTCTATTCATAACACTAATGCTAATTATATTACTCTTCTGAAGACAGCCAAAGAGATTCTACCTCGTGCCTGCATGAAATTGGCATCCAAAATTGTGAATAGCCGAAGGTATAGCCAACTGTTAGCAGTGGTCACACTTCTTATTATTTTTACATGCTCCATTGTTCCCTTGGTAGGTATTTAAATTTTATCTTGTTATTTTAATGTTATTTTATCTTGTAGATTTACCGTTCGTAACTTGCCGCCATTGTTATACGATACAATGGTATATCCTGAACTAGATAGCGTTAGCTTAGTATAGCATATTATGTGTATTTTAGTGCAATTGCATCATTTATACACAGCTAAATATAGATTAGCAAATTTGCAATAGCGGCATCGTTTAAGTTACATATCATATTGTGAATACCTTCACGACAAGTTGCCATGACATTGCACTACTTCGAATAAGTAAAGCTTCACCCAAAGGAGAAGACTGTTGTTACTTATTCTCAGTGGATACCACCACCCAGACGGCACCGTTTCAGAGCTATTTGGCCATCTTCGGTGGGAGGGTAGGTACCTAAGTGTTTTCCCGTCACAATTGTTTTGCCATCATTACATCACTTGGGTACCTACCCACCCACCGAAGAAGGACCAAATAGCCCTGAAACGGTGCTGTCTGGGTGGTGGTATCCACTGAGAATAAGTAACAATAGTCTTCTCCTTCGGGTGAAGCGTTACTTATTCGAAGTAGTGCAATGTCATGGCAACTCGTCGTGAAAGTATTCACAATATGAGATGTAACTTAAATGATGCCACTATTGCAAATTTGCTAATCTATATTTAGCTGTGTATAAATGATGCAATTGCACTAAAATACACATAGTCTAATCTCTTTCACAGCTTGAGGCTTTAAGCCCTTATGCACTATAGTATAGTATATAATATAATATTGTCAATTAGATTGTACTTTTTAACTAAATACATATAACGACTTAAGATTTTAGAGACGTAACATAATTAATTAATACATAACTTGATACGGAAGTTATATAAACGGAACTCGTAGATAATACTCAATACTGAAATACATATATAGCTTTATAACTCTGTTGGGATACAAGTTTAGGGTTATAATTTTGTGCTGAAATTGAAATTCTATTGAAATTAAATCGAAATCATGACTCAGACCAGAGCAGTAAAGCAAAAGGCTCAAGCTAATGGGAGTGCTGTGGCTCAGAGGAGAACTAAGGGGGCCAGTTGCCCTCTGAATCACAGCCTTTTAAAATGCACTGCTTGCTTGATGTTTGTGGAGCAATCGGGTACGGGACATGATATTGCCATGGGGGATGTCTTTTTGTGTGCGCGCGGTGTAAGGAAATCAGGCGACAACTGAGCGTTATGTGCCTATATGAGAGCTTGAAGGACAGGGTGGATGCCCTCGAAGGATCTAAATTGCAGGGCCCATCAAGCTCTCAGCTGCCCACATCAACGCCAGAGCTTGCACTTGGTCATCATGCAACATAGCAGCAACCCCCAAGGCAGAATGCGCTGTTCCCACAGGAACATGATATGTAAAAAGAATAGGTGGAACAGGACCAGAGTATATCTGCCAGGGGCAAAGGTTGATGACATTGTAGAGCGGATATCATCTTTTAAGGGCACAAAAGGTGATATAGTTGTACACGTTGGCACTAATGCTATTAAGAGTAGGAGACCGGCGGAATTACTTAACAAGTACAGGTCACTGTTTAAAAAAAAAGCCGTGAATTAGGGTTGAATTTGAAAGTGTCTGCAATTCTGCCCAGACATGATAGGAGGGAGTATATATGCTGAGAGCCTTGTCGATCAATTCGGCCCTGGAAAGATTGTGCAAGGCTCAAGGGGTAGAATTTTTTCCAGCCTGGACTGTACTTGTTAACAGGAGAGATTGCTTCTACAGGGATGGGATACACTTAAATAGAAAGGGTGCAAGAATATTTGTTTATGCTATCGAGGCAGTGTTAGGTGGGTCGGAAAACTGCTAGCTTGGGGGGATACAAGGACTAATAGATTAACAGTAGCCACTGGCAGAGGTGAAAGAGATTCTTGCACTTCTTCTATTGGAATGAGCAGCAGCCTGGAAAATAAGATGCAGGGTATTTCAGAGACTGCTGGGAGTCATTGCGGTACAAGTAAACACATGGGGTGTGTTAGGGTAGCTAAGAATAGGAACAGGTGCATGTATACTTGCATGTACACAAATGCTAGGAGTTTGGTAAATAAATTTGATGAATTTGAGGTATTGCTCAAAACATCAAAGGCAAATTTTGTTAGGATATCAGAGACGTGGTGTCACACAGATATAAGGAATGCAGAACTGGAATTTGAGGAGTACAATGTGTACAGAAAGGACAGACAGGATAGGAAGGGAGGAGGGGTTCTGCTATTAGTTAAGAAACACATAAAATCCAAGGAAGTGAAGCCAGTGGACATCGCTGGACAGTGCAGTGTCGAGTCAGTTTGGTGTGACATAAGCATTGGGAGATCAAAATTGAGAGTAAGAGTGTGCTATAGGCCTAATGACTCTGATGAGTATAATAAGAAACTGTACAGGGAAATAGAGTGGGCCAGTAAATCAGAGAGTCTTATAATTGGAGATTTTAATTTCGCAGATATTGATTGGAATTTGGGGGCTGGTCACTCACACACTAGCAAGGCTTTTGTGAATTTATTGGATGATTGTTTTCTACATCAGCAAGTTTGGGAGGCAACTAGAGGGAGTAATACTCTTGATCTGATTCTTCATGCATTAAGAATCTGCAGATAAAGGAACCACTAGGTGGCAGTGATTACAGTGTGCTGAAGTGGGATTTACTCAAAGAGGTAACTACAATCAGGGGTAAAGGGAAGGGTTTTTGCTTTCATAAAGGCGACTATGATAGTGTGAGACAGTATTCAAATTCTATACAGTGGGACCATCTGATGATGTTACCAACAGCAAATTCAAAATGGGAAGTATTCAAAGAACTTATCTTCCAAGCTACTAAGCTTTACATACCAACTAAGAAATATTGTTCAAGGTTCAGGCCTAAATGGATGTCAGATGAACTAATGAGACATATGGCAGAGAAGAAAAATGCATGGGATACATATAAATTAATGGGTGACATGGAAGTCTATGATAGATATAAGTTGGTCTGTAACCATGTCACAAAGGAGATTAGGCAGGCAAAGGCAGATTATGAGAAATCCTTGGCAAAGGATGCAAAGAAAAACAGAAAAGAGTTCTTTACCTGTGTAAATTCTAGAAGGAAATGGATGAATCGAATTGGTCCACTGGATATTGATTGTTCAACAGTTGAGGATCCTACTCAGGCGGCTAACAAACTAAATGAGTATTTTGCATCTACATTCACACATGAGGAATTATTGAGGAAGGGGAATGCCAGAGGTGAAGTAAACTCTGGCAGTGAGCTAGATGATTTTGTAATAACTGAGAGGAAAGTGGAGGAGAAATTGTTGAGGATAAACATAAAAAAGGCACTTGGGGTGGATGGGATCTATCCAGTTATATTAAAGGAGGCAGCAAAGGAAGTAAGCAAACCCTTAGCCATAATTATCAGAGCTTTTTTGGACACAGGGGAGGTACCCATAGACTGGAGATATGCAAATGTGACCGCAATTCACAAAGGAGGATCAAAGGCTGACACAAGTAATTATAGACCTGTGAGTTAAACTTCTGTTCCAGGAAAATTAATGGAGGCACTTGTTAAAGAAGCACTGCAGGATCATCTGGACAAGACTTTAGTTATAGGTCGGACACAGCATGGTTTTGTTAAGGGAAAGTCTTGCCTGACCAATTTGATTGGATACTATGATGCAGTCACAAAAGAACTGGCTGCAGGGAATAACTTTGATATTATATATTTGGATCTTAGAAAGGCTTTTGATACTGTTGCACTTGGAAGACTGCTGCACAAATTGGAGCAGTGTGGCATTGGAGACAAATTGCTACTATGGATAAATGGGTGGTTGAGGGGAAGAAGACAGACAGTGGTAATCAATGGACACTGCTCATCGTGGATTAATGTTATTAGTGGAGTCCCTCAAGGTTCAGTGTTGGGTCCATTATTGTTTTCTGTATTTATAAATGATATTGATGATGGTACATCAAGCTTAATGTCCAAGTCTGCAGACGATACGAAGGTTGGCAGGGTTGTCAAGGACACTACTGACACTATGCTGCTGCAACAAGATCTGGAAAGGTTGAGCAGATATGCTGAGAGGTGGCAAATGAAGTTTAACATTGACAAATGTAAAGTACTACATATGGGAAACAGCAACCCCAGAGCAACGTATCAACTCTGTGGTACTACACTGATAGTGGTAGAGAATGAAAGGGACCTGGGGGTGGTTGTGCAGGCAGATATAAAGTTCTCTCAGCAGTGCAGATGGGCTGCAAGTGTAGCTCATGGTGTATTGTCAATGATATATAGGAATTTTTCTAGCAAGGATAAGGAGGTGATTATTCCCTTGTATAAGGCAATGGTCAGGCCACACCTAGAGTACTGTATACAGGTCTGGAGGCCTCATTTCAAGAAGGATGTAGAGCTTCTGGAACGAGTACAGGGAAGGGCAACAAGATTAGTGAATGGAACAAAGGGTTGCTCTTACGAAGAAAGGCTTAAGTTTTGCAAATTAAAGTCTAGAGACTAGGCACCAGTGAGGTGATCTGATAGAGGTGTATAAAGCCTTGAATGGTTTGAGCATGCTCAATGCTGATGGGATTCTTCCTTTTGCTCAGAATAATCACCTGAAAGGGCATAAATTCAAATCGAGGAAAGACAGATGTAGGATAGACGTGTGGAAATTTGCCTTTAGCCAGCGGATGGTTGGTTGGTTGGTGGAACAGACTTCCATCCCTTGTCGTGGAAGTTGATAGCCTAAATAAGTTTAAGGCTCAGCTGGACAGGTATTTTGAATAAATGCAGGGTTGAAGTGGAAGGGGGTTTTTTTTTTTTTTTTTTTTTTTTTTTTGGCTGATGCTGCATAAGCTTGCTTTCTTGCATCACATGCCTCTACTAATGCTAATGCTAATTCATGGCTTTTTTTCAACATTGACCTGTACTTTTATACTGTCTCCTACTCTTAATATCATTAGTGCCAACATGTACTACTATATCACCTTTTGTGCTCTTAAAAGATGATATCCGCTCTACAACATCATCAACCTTTGCCCCTGGCAGACATACCCTGGTCCTGGTCCACCTATTCCTTTTTAGAAAGCATGTTCCCCGTTTCCGTGACAATAGAGGCACCAACAACATCCCAAAGATGCTCCACAGGGTTCATGTGTAGTGAACGGGGAGGCCATTCCACAGTGGTAAAATATCTAGAATGCTCTTCGAACCATATTCTAGTCACCACGGCTGTGTGGGGAGGTACATTTCCTGCTGGAAAAGTCCATTGCCCTGTGGGTGCATGATTACCATGAAGGGATGCAGGTTGTCTGCAAAGATGAACACTTCACCTGGACCGATCAGAGATGCATCTAGACATACCATGGCCCAATGTGTGCCAGTTGAACACACCCCAGACCATCACCGACCGACGAACACCTGCCTGATCCGTTCCTTGTTGACATGAAAGGTGCATAAGTTCGTGTGGTTTTCGCCAAATACGCAACCTCCCATCATATCAAATAACTGGAAATGAGACTCATCGGACCAGGAGACCCATCTCCGATTGTCCAAGGTCCAGTGCCGATGTTCTTTCGCCCAGTTGAGGCGTAAAGTCTTGTGCCGTGGTATTAGCAATGGTGGGTTGGCAGCTCTCATAAACTATTGCGGCTAATGATTGCCTGATGGTCTTGGTGGAGACATTTCTGGCACCTCCCTCATTGAAGTCTCCGGCGATTTGGTGCCACTGTTGCTCTCCGGTTATCTGAAACAATGCGAGACAGACATTAACAGCCACGTTCATCCACCACCTTTCTCTGCCCACAGTGAGATGTTATTCCAGAAATTACATATTCCTGATACACCCTCAATACTGTCAAATGGGGATAGTGCAATTTCTGTACCACCTCTGTGATAGTGACCCATGGGTTGGGCACCCACTATCATCCCTCTTTCAAAGTCTGTTAACTCATGACATTTATCCATACTGACATCGAATTGCGAAACATGAATGCAGTGATGCGGTGTACCTATATACCCACCAAACAGAGCATTCATTTACTAGCGAGAAGGGTGATGGTATCGCATTGCCCAGGAACCAGGTATTCCATGAATTTTATCCTTTCAGTGTGTATATATATGGCATATTTACTTACTTTTATATATGACATATATTGCCTAAGAATCAAATTGTAATGAATTTATTTTTTAATTTTCAATAAATATTTTAATCATATTTGTGTTCAAGTCTTTCAAAAGCCAGAAGGTCTATGCTATTTATCTAAAAAAATATCCAGAGGGTATACACTGTATACCCTCAGGAATTCGATTAATAAGCACAGTATAGTCTCTGCATATGTAACATTCACAGAGTATACCTTCTGTTAATTTTATGACTACAACACTGGATGTTCTCACACTTATATCTGATAGGATCTATTTGCTGTATTGCATGCATAACTTGCATAGAATTTCAGCATATCTTGGGTACAAGGTTATCCACGTCTTTGACAAGATTTTGTATCACTGCCAAACACTAAGTTTTTATTTATATTTAGCCATTTTATTGACTTAATTTGTTATATTAAATTATTTTTTATAAGTAGCTTATAGTTCTAGTCAAGCTCCTTGGTTTATTTTGAATTTAGATAGCGATTTTGAAAATTAATGCTTAGTGTCCGTAGTTTTACCATTCGTAACTTACCACCATTGTTATACAATACAACGTATATCCCAAACTAGCTAACATAAGGTTTAATTTAAAACTAGATAGCAAAACACATAGCACTGTATTACAAATCTGTTAGCTTAGTATAGTATTATCAATTAATCAGTAAAATAATAATCTATTATTTAGATTAATAATCTAAAATATTAATCTTATTAAATTTCATTGTCAATTAAATTGTACTTAAACGGAATCATGACCCAGAGAAGAGCAGCAAAGCAACGAGCACAAAGTAGAGGTAGTACTGCGGCTCGGGGGAGAACCGAAGTTGGTGATTCTCCAATGCATCGCAGTCTAAAAAAAGGTGCAAAATGTGAAGTGTTTACAGACCTTTCTAGAAGAGGAGATGATGTAGCCAAGCAGGATGTCTTTGTGTGTGCTAGGTGCAGAGATTGTGAATAAATTAGGCACAAACTCAGCGTTCTGATGGATGTTTATGAGAGTTTCAGGTGTAGGGTAGATGCCTTGAAGAAATTAATGAGGGGCCCCATCAAGCTCTCAGCTGCCCAACTCAATGCCAGAGCTCACTCCTGTGCATCAAGCAAAAATCTCCAAGGCAGAATGCGCTGGTCCCACAGGAACTAGTTATTGTTGGTGACTCTGTTGTCAGGGGTACTGGGAATATATTATGCAAAAAGGATAGGTGGAACACGACTAGGAGACGTTGGCCAGGGGCAAAAGGTGATATTGTTGTGCACGTTGGCACAATGACCTTAACAGTGAGAGTTCTGCATATTTACCTACAAGCAGAGGTCCTCAAGTTAGGGTTAAATTTGAGTGTCTACAATTCTGCCCAGACATGATCATCATCATCATCCATTTTCAATCCACTGCAGGATGAAGGTCTCTCCAGCAACTTTCCAGTTCCTTCTGTTTTGTGCAATGGCCATCCATTTACTACCCACAAACTCATGAATTTCATCTGTCCATCTCCTTTATTGTCTCCCAGGCTTTTTTCTATCTCCTCTTGGGTACCATTCTGTTATTTTCTTAGTCCATCTGTCATCATGTCTTCGAGCTATGTATCCTGCCCAAGACCATTTTAGTTCTTTAGTTTTGATAAGAATATCCTTTACTTGAGTTTGCTGCCTAATCCATGTGTTTCTCTTCTTATCTAACAATCTAATTCCCAATATAATTCGTTCCATTCTTCGCTGTGTAGTTCTCAGCTTCTCTTCCATTCTTTTGGTGAGTGCCCAAGTTTCACTTCCATAAGTCATGGTGGGGAGTATACATTATTTTACGTTTCAGACAAACTGGGATATTGCTCTTCAGTATGTGACTATATTTCCTGAATGCTATCCATCCAAAATTTATTCTTCTCTTGACTTCCAGCCATTTATCATTATTACAGCTAATAACTTGTCCCAGATAAGTATGACTCCACCTTTTCAATTACTGCTCCTTCAATCATTATTTCCCTTTCCATGGCATACTTGTTCATCATTACTTTTGTTTTAGCCATATTCACCTTTAGTCCAAAATCCTTACTAACTGTGCATAACTGATTAAGATTTTCCTCTAATTCTTTGCGATCGTGGCTTATGACCACAATGTCATCTGCAAATCGTAAACCAAGAGAGGCTTAAGTTCTGCAAATTGCAGTGGCTGGAGACTAGGCACCTGCGCGGTGATCTGATTGAGGTGTGTAAGGCCTTGAATGGGTTGAGCACGCTGTATTCTGATGGGATAGTGGCATGTGTGATTTTTTTTTTTTTTTGCTGATGCTGCATAAGCTCATACATATGCTTTCTTGCATCACATGCCACTACTGCTTAGTTTTCCTAACACAGCCCATGTATTTACTTGTTCCACTATGACTCCCAGCAGTCCTGGAAATCTCCATTACCTTGCTTTCCAGGATGCTGCTCATTCTAATCGAAGCAGTGCAAGAATCACTTTTGCCTCTGCCTGCGGCCACTGTTAACCTTTTAGTCTGTGTATCCCCCAAACTAGCAGTTTTCCGACCCACCTAACACTGCCTCTATAGCATCAACAAATATTCTTGCACCCTTTCTATTTAAGTGTACCCCATCCCTGTAGAAGCAATCTCTCCTGCCAACAAAGCACAGACCAGGCTGAAAAAAATTCTACCCCTTGAGCCTTGCACAATCTCTCCAGGGCCGAATTGATCGACTAGGCTCTCATCACATACTCCCTTCTATCGTGTCTGGGCAGAATTGCAGACACTTTCACATTCAACCCTAACTCACGACTTTTTTTCAACAGTGACCTGTACTTGTTGAGTAAATCTGCAGATCTCTTACTCTTAAGTCATTTGTTCCAATGTGTACAACAACATCACCAAAGGTTGTACCCTTAAAAGATGCTATCTGCTCTACAATGTCATCAACTTTTGCCCCTGGCAGACATACCCTAGTCCTGTTCTTCCACCTACCCTTCTTGCATAGTATATTCCCCATCTCCCTGACAATAGAGTCACCAACAATAACTAGTTCCTTTGGGACCAGCACATTCTGCCTTGGAGATTGCCTCTGTTTTGCCTAATGCACAGGTGTGAGCTCTGTCGTTGAACTGGGCAGCTGAGAACTCGATGGGCCTCTCATATTAATTTCTTCAAGGGCATTTACCCTACACCTCAAGCTCTCATAGACTCCCGTCATAACGCTGAGTTGACGCCTAATTTATTTACACTCTAGACACCTAGCAACACAATGGCATCCTCCTTGACTAGTCATGTCCTGTTTTAGAAAGTTCAGCAAACATTTCACATTTCGCACATTTTTTGAGACTTTGAAGCATTGAAGAATCGCCCCCTTCATTTCTACCCCGAGTCACAACACTCTCGCTAGTCTGTGATCTTTGCTTCGCAGCTCTAGTCTGGGTCATGATTTCCGTTTAAATACAATTTAATTAACAATGAATTTTAATGAGATTAATATTCTTTTTGATTAATTGATAAGCTATCAGATTACTAATACAGTGCTTCATATTACGCTGTCTAGTTTTACTTAATAACTTGCGCTCTCAGTTCGAGATATATATACTTTAAGCTATTTCTTATCGACTACAATATGGTGGCTAGTTCAACAATATTGGCACCAACACCAGGAGTCGTAACTTCCAAATATTGCTTGTTAAATGATATTTTGTTAATTTAATTACTCTAATATTTTGTAATGATATTTTGTTAATTTAATTACTCTAATATTTTGCAATGATATTTTGTTAATTTAATTACTCTAATATTTTGTAATGATATTTTGTTAATTTAATTACTCTAATATTTTGTAAATCTATATCTGTAATCCTGACATTTATAAAAAAGAAATACTGAATATGATGAAAGAAATTAATGCTAACATCAGGTTATGTTGGGAAAGGTGCGATTCTTCAACCTGAGTACCAAAATACTCTAATATTCAAAATAAAATCATAAGAATAATACAAAGTACTGCTTGCACTCGGTAGTGCAAATGCATGACTTCTTACCCACAAATATATATCCTCACATCTGCCATAGTATGAGTTCCACTTTCACTTTAACAATGAATAAATTAATTGAATTAAAGACAGAAGTTTCAAGCACCACCTCTTTGAGGGAGCATCATTACTTGTGATCATCAAAATTCAAACACAGAAAGAAAACAATGAACTGTTAAACTCAAAATCTTAAAACATGCAAGATATTTTATGATTAGAGACATTCACTAGTTAGGGTTTCCAAATTTAGAGTTGCCATCATTGCAAATTCACGACTTTCCTTTTGGGAATCATTACAATGCCTGATTTTGTCTTTCTTATTTTTTACAATTTTATTTTATTTTGAATATTAGGATATTTTGATACTCAAGTAGCAGAATTGCATCTGGCAAAGTGTAACCCTAAATGGTGGCGGTAATTTTGCTTCATTACTTGCCGCCTCCGTAGCCAGGTGGGCAGGAGCAGCACCCCGGTCTAATCAAGAAACGTGTGCTATGCACACGCTTCTTGATTAGACTGGGGTTCAAGCCTGTGACCACCAAATACGGAGGATGTGGAAAGGTCATGGAATGACCACTGCATATCCCCGGAGCAATATGGCCTTAGCTGCTAATGCTCCTAAAAAAAAAAAAACCCAAAATAACAGCTCCATTGCTTTGTCGTATATAGCTAGATCGTATATAGCTTTGTCGTATAGCTTAGCTTAATTATCATGACTCACCTCATAGTAATCTGCTTAGTTTGATGAAAGTTTCAACATGTACATAGCATTTCAACACGTACATAGCATTTAAAATTTCATAAAGTTATGAAATTTTAAAATTCTGATTAGTAGCTATTTTTAACTTAAAGAAATTATGAATATAAAAAATTAGAAATTACTAAATTATGAGCTTTAAAAATTGTTAAAATTTGCCTAAGAAAGGAAAGTGCACATTCCATTCTATAGTTGTCTAATTAAAATTATGTATTAAAAATAAAATAAAAGTGAAATAAAAGCTAATAGCCGCACATGAGCAACTTTCAAAACCGTCTTCAGTTAGCTATAGTGGGAAGAGAAGAACACGCAAAGTAAGTTATATACTGGTTAAGTTCCTGAAATGCATTTCAGTGCATGTGGAAACTTTATACATGCTAAATTCCAAATAGGGGAGAAGTTGATTGGAATCTTCTTGTTTAATATGTTGAACAATGTGTGGCACTTAAACCACTCAGTGACAAGGGCTTCATTTTTCATCTAGTTGTTACATCACAGTACATAAGGATTCCTTAATATATCATCAGTCACTTTGTTGTATATTTATTGTTTGTTTTTTTTCTCATGGTAGTCTTGCAGACAGCTGCATTTGAAATTCTTTATAGTAAATTTTGTCCTTTTTTTTTTCTCTTTAGTTTGATTTCTTATGACCACCCTTGGTTCTGTTTGCATTTATTATTTGATTATAATTGAGTTATTTATTTACATTAATTCTATTTATCATGGTTTGCTTTTAATGTTAATTTGTATATTTGCATTTTTGGTTTGGACCTGCTAATTTGCTGGATTGACATCCATATTGGCACACTTTATACTTTTGAGTTTAATTGTATTGTTTATTTTCTTTCTGTGTTCATAGAACTGTATCCATTGATATTTGGCAAGGTAGTGGTGTATGACTGAAATATGACTCTTTTTTGGACTTCACAAATGCTGATGTCCCACAGAGAAGTAGTACTTGTGATTTTCTTGCCTTTAATTCCATTTATTTATTAATTATGACAGTGACACTCATACTTTGGCGGGGGTAATGAGGGTACGTCTCCTTGAGCTGAGAGTCTTGCATTTGTAATGCTGAGGTGAATGTTGTTTCGTGTTTTTCTTATTTTTATAATTTTATTTTATTTTGAATTTTAGCTTATGTTTATACCCATATATGACAATTGCATCTTGTCAAGTATAATCCTAATTGTAGCATTAATTTTCTGCATTTGTTACCTGATAATTAGTTTTTCTTTTTATAATATTCTTTGATACCTTAACACATTTATCTTTATGGTAAAGTTATATCTGTAACATTTTGTAAGTTTAATTCTTATGTTAATAATGTTTATTACACAATCTACTTTGAATGCTTTGTCATAAAATATTATGACTCGGACAGGAATGGGTAACAGCCATCCCTGCTGTTTCCTATTCCTCTGTGAATCATGAGTTTATTGCTTATATAGGGATTCATGTATTCAGGGATCATTCTGATGATTTTTTTCTGTGGCCAAAATGTAAGTAGGAGTGCCAATCTTAAATTAATACTTGGTACATTGCTAGATCAAATTGAGTTACTGAGGAAATAAATGATACCCTTGAGACAAAACTGCAGATTTGTAACTGACTCTTGTCAACTGCAGGGTTGTTAAAATTAAAGTATCCCTATGTAGAGGGCTCTGGAGCGATTTCTAAGGCTTATACTGAAGAGAAATTTGGACAACAGGTACAATAAAGAATGCACTTGCCATTTATTGGGGAGGGAAAATTAGTTCCAAAATTTGTCACTGTATGGCACGTAACTATCTTAGTTACGATTATGCAAATAACTTACTTTATTTGCATAATTGTAAGTTATTGCAACAGCGCCACTACTCAGCTCTACTGTACTGTATAAAAGCAAAGCAGTCTCCAAAATCATACAGTAGATGTTTACCTGCACTACAGCAGCAATGCCAACAATGTTGCAGGAAAAGGTGCTATTAGTGAAGCTGTACTATCAGAACAGTAACAATGCAGCTATCAGAGAATTCCAGCGTCAGAAGTGCATACTGCGTGGATCTATGACTGTTTGTGCTGTCCACAAAATGATTGTGAAATTTGATGCTACAGGACATCTTGGTGTTCAATCAGGTGGAGGTCAAAATCGAGTGGACTCCTCTTGTGTTGAAGATGTGACTATGGCTGTCGTGGATTAATCAAGTCAATCTCCATGTGGTAGTGCAAGTGTGCCAGCTGTTTCTCATCAAGTGGACATGCCGTATTCTACTGTAAGGCTAGTAATGCGTCAGGTGTTGTGGTACTATCCTTACAAGATGCACATGCTCCAGCAGCTAAAGCATGGTGATGCAGATATTCGTTTTACATACGCACTTCAGTTTCTGGCATTAATGACAGTGGATATCACTTGGCCACGGAACATCCTTTGGAGTGATGAAGCCCACTTCTGTTTAAATGGACAAATGAATACACACAACTGTTGCATTTGGGCAACAGAAAACCCTCAAGTTATCCAAGAGGTCCCATTGCATTCTCCAAAAGTGACAGTGTGGTGTGGATTTACGGCTACATTCATGATTGGGCCATATTTTTTTGAATGGGTAACACCGACTGGACCCCACACCTGTTCCATCACTGGACAGCGATATTATGAAATGTTGGCAAATTTCGCAATACCAGAGCTGCAACAATGTCGGTGCCTTCAGGATACCATATTCATGCAAGATGATGCGCCACCCCACATCCACCGTTGTGTCCAAAGATTGCTAAGGCAACACTTTACAGACAAATGGGTCATCAGCTGTTGTTTCCAGATATCTTGGCCACATCGATCACCCCCATGCAACTTCTGGTTATGGGGTTTTCTGAAGAACCAGGTTTATCCGGAAGGAGGTCAAACTCTGGCAGATCTGAAAGACAGCATTAGACATCATGTGCTGGTTATTCCAGTTGACATGTTACTTTCTGCTGTAGAAAATGCTGTTGTTGACCAAAATGGAAGGAAACATTGAACAATTGTAGATTTGTATTGCCATAGTGCCATATAGTGACAAATTTTTCAACTAATTATTTATTATTATTTTTTTTCCAATAAATGGCGAGCGCATTCTTCATTGTGCCTGTTGTCGAAATTTCTCTTCAGTACGAGCCTTAGAACTCACTCCAGAGCCCTCTACATAGGGATACTTTAATTTTAACAACCCTGTACTTATCCTTCAATTCTTTTTTTCTTAGCTATTCTGTGATGTACTTGACTAAACATCATCTCAATATTAACTATTTTTGTTTTGATTTTCTTCCTGCATGCCTGGTTCTCTAGGAAGAAAGAAAATACTTGCAATTTTATATTGGTTAATAAATGGATTGATTGATTCAGAATAATTGTAGGAATTATGGCATTTCTGAAGAGTTCTAGACATAAAAAAAATAACATTTTTATGGTTTTTTTTTTGCTCCATTGTGATGGGGGATAAACAGATTGTATTGTATTATTACCAAAACAAATAAATAAACTTGAAGTGTAGCTATGAAATTCATAGGTCCTTTTCTGTGTTAAAAAATTGCTATGAAACATGCTGGCCTCTAACGTATACCCTCACACATTCCAAGTGATTAATATAGTATTAATTTCAGTAAGAAATATTGATTGAGCTGGCTAGTTTTCCATTTTAGTTTAATAATCTCTAGTTAATCAGAGATAAATATAATATTTATGTTAAATTGACTTTCTTCTTAGGCATTGCTTGATGCTGCAGAAGTAACAGGTTGTTGGCGGCAGTATAACCTCTCTTCTAGTTCAAATGTGACTCAACTTCCTCGGCAATGTGGAGACATCATGTTCCCTGGCTTCCTTTATGTATGTGTGAAATTCAACATTTTGTTACGCTTTAGTATTTCATTGTACTTTCAAAATTAGTTCTAGTATTAATACAGAATTATCATAAAGTCACGTCATTAAATGATGTACTGCTGATACATGTTAAGCTGAATGACCACCACTCATTCAGCTTAACGTGTACTTGTAAATATGGTTTTCTTTGTTTTATGTTTCTTTCTTCGTGGTACATATATGAGTTTGGTGTGTACACAGTTGAACAAAAAGTTATAATTGTTAAGTGTTATTTTAAGACTTAAAATTTTGCAGAAGCATAAACATTTTCTTTAACATTTCCTAATGCTCCAGAACCAGAAGATTCAATGATAAAGAGACTTATTAATAAATTTTGAGTATTATTGGGCTTTATTGAAGGCAGTAAACAAAGTAGGAGGCTGTCTCTTCTGAAACAGATGGTGTTTGAGGTTCACATCAGGTTGTTGACAAGTCTGAGAAATTATCATGGCAGACTAACGTGCCTTGTGGTTTTACATAAAAAATTATGAAGCATTGTTCCTACAATGCACCCATGCAAAACAAGTGGCTAATTTCTTTTGTCAAGACACATCACCTCATCACTCTAGAACATGTGTCCAAGAAAGTGTTGTCTTGACAACAGAAATTAGCCACTTACAGAAACCATATGTACTTTGAAATCATGTTTGGCAAATGAATATACTAGACATCAGAGAACCCCCTCCTGTTTCAAGAAATACTGCTGCAGAGTGTGAGTTTGTGTGACACTCTCAGGTAAGTGCTTGTTTCATATTATTCCAAGAAGTAATGACATCCCAAATGTACTTTAAATTCAATAATGAAATTTTGGAAACAGTAACAGAGAGAGAGAAATTGAAGGCCACTGTTTTCAACAAAGGAGCATGACTTCTTGAATGCAGTGAAGAACATAAGACACCCAAAAGATTTCATCGCCAATTGAATTATAACGAACAACTATCCATCTTACCATGCTAATTTTCTTTTTTGTGGAATTCTTAAAAAATCGTATATATGTGCACACCCAAGGATGTTACAGCAGCTTCAGCAAAATATTATGAATGCTATCAGTAGCATATCCTAATCAACTTTAAAACATGCATCAATGGAGCGTGGTCTCCAGCTACTGGAAAAAGTTTATCTTTTATTAGTAGCAGTAGTGGCATATGATGCAAGAAAGCAAGCTTATAAAGCATCAGCCAAAATAAAAATTCCCACATTACTTGTAGCCATCCCCTCCAAATAATTTGTCTAGTTCTTCCTTGAACTTATTCAAACTACCCGCTTCACGACACATGAAACTTTGTTACAACAATCAACCACCCACTGACTGAAGACAAACCTCTATCCTGCAACCATCTTTCCTCAATTTGAGTTTATGCCCCCTCATGTGTAGTTTGAGCAAGAGGAAAAATGCCATCAGCATTGAGTTTGCTTAATCCATTCAAAGCCTTAAACACCTCAATCAGATCACTTCATGGGTGCCTAATCTCCAGATGTTGCTTTTGCACCATTTTGTTCCCTTCGCCAATCTCGTTGCCCTACTCTGCACCCAATCCATCAGATCTACATCCTTCCTAAAATTAGGCCTCCAGACCGGTATGCAGTACTCAAGGTGCAGCCTAACCATTGCCTTTTATAATGGGATAATCACTTCTAGCAAAATTCATGTATATCATTGACAAAACCCCATGAACTCTCCTGGCAGCCTGTTGGCATTGCTCAGAGAACTGCACAATTATCTCCAGGTATTTTTAATTTTCCACTATCCTGAGTTTGATAATAGAGAGCTATTAAGTGCTCGATAATTCCTATATACTATTATATTATGAAACAACAGGGATTACCTTTATTTTAGATATAGGAAGCTTCTTTTCCAACCAACTCTTCTAGTCCAACGCGCTAATAATTCTTTGGGAAGGCGATATCAATTTTACAAAACGTGTGGGACATCTTCCCCACTGTCAGAACAGTTCAGACCCCTCAGTCTCAACATTGAGTGCTCAAGACTTTTGTCTTCAAACACCATGCCTCTGGCAGCAAGGAAACCATTACGTGGATTGACATAAAATTAAATTTTGAAGATCTAAACCGTTTAATAAATGTGGACCGATTATTTTCTTTGGTCCTGTAGAGTAAAATTTAGATTAATGGATATGGGGAGATTATTCTCTACATTCCTTAAGTTGGACTAGAACTTTATGGGGCGTCATGTTCACAGGAATAGAGCAACTCACAATTAATCTGAAACTTTTGTCTTATGTTGTAGTGTTTGTTCTTCACGCATGTGTATAAGTGACTAATTGTCGGACAATAGGAATGGTCTCTGGATATTGATTGAAGTTTCATGTAGTTTCATCTCTAAGGTTTCTACAATAAGTAGTTTGTGGTAGTTGTGCTGAATATTTATAATTTTTGTTTCATTAAAGCCGAATGAATGTCATTCATTTATTGCGTGGAACGAAGTTCCGATGCATTTGAATGCCCCTCCCGCACAGAAGCTTTGTGTTGTTTTGCTCGAAGCTGTGCCACTCCCATGGTAGATCCTACATATACAGTGTCACAATTTTTGCATGTGATGCTGTATACCAGGTCATGCTGTGATTGGAATGTGGTGTTTGAAGGTTGATTTCTGAAGAATGTGTATAATTTGTTCATGTGTTTTGCTATGATTTTCATGTCAGTTCCCTTGCATATTTGGTTAAGTTTATTGTACCAGTACTCAACATATGGAATGGTGACGAAATGTATTTTGGTCTTGTCGGATTTTTGTGCAACGTTTGTTGCGAGATTGTTGTTATTTATTTTTTTCATGGACTATTGTTTTAACTTTGTTTATATAGGTTAGCGGGTAACCCCTATTTGAGAATCTTTTAGTTAATTCGTTTATTTTTGTCGTTAGAGAAATCTGGGTGGAAAAATATTTAAAGGCATTAAGAAATTTATTCAGCATGACCGATTTTTTGTATGGTTGGGGATGATAACCGTGGAAATGCAAAAGCATCCCCTTATTAGTGTGTTTTCTATATATGCTGAAATTTAGTTTTTGTTCTAATCTGTGTATGGTAAAATTAAGGAAATTTATGGAGTGGGTTTCTGCTTCAATTTCTAATTCAAATTTTAATCTTTGATGGATGTTATTAAAAACCTGTAGAATGGTCAAATGATCTGTGATAATTAGGATGTCATCCAGATATCTTCCGTAATATGTGATCTGTGATATAAATGGATCAAGATGGATCTTTTCTAATTTGTCTAAGTATAGTTCAGCAATGAGTCCACTGATGTTTAGGCCCATTGGGAGGCCGAAAATCTGTCTGTATATTTTGTCTTGAAAGAGAATGTAATTAGCATTTACTAATAGTTTTGTTAGTTCGAAGATTCTGTCTTTGGGGAGTCTGATGTTATTAATTATGTTATCATCATTTAAGTAGGCTCAGACTGTGTTTAAGGCGTAAGGTACATTTACGTTAGTGTATAGCGAAGTCACAGCCGGTGAATAAACTTCATATCCTCTTTGATATGGAGATCTTTAAGGTTCATGAATAAAGCATCGTAGTTTTTTATGTTATATGTTAGGAGTTCTTCAAGGGGTTTTAGAATTGGGTAGATGAACATGGCTAAGGAAGCAAAAGCTGAATTCTTATATGACATGATTGGAGGTATTGGGTATCCTGTTCTGTGTAATTTTACTTGGCTGAATAAGGTTGGGATATTATATGTGTGGGCTTTAATTTGTTTAAGTTGGGCCATAGTGATGTGGTCATCTTTCCTAAAGGTGGTGAGCATTTTGTTATATTTGTTAACTAGGCTGTTGAACTCTGATGGTGCAACCTCTTCGTATGTCGTTGTGTCTGAAATGGTGTATAATTTATTTATATAGTCTCCTTTATTGAGAATAACTACTGTATTGCCTTTGTCGGCCTTTTGAATAATGACATCGCGGTTTTGTCTAAGTGTATGTAAAGCTTTAGCTTCTTCTCTATGTCGTTTTGATATTGAGGGGATAGTTTGGTTTATGATTTGATTAGTCTGTTGGATTAATACATTTTTTTGAGGCAAGTCTCTAAGAGCGAACTCAAGATCAATAATCATTTTTCTTGGGGGGATCTCAGCGGTAAATTATAATTTAAACCTTTATTTAATAGGGCTATTTGCTGAGAAGTTAGCGTAACAGATAAGTTCTTTACATTATCTGATGGATTAGGGTCGTTATTGGAACCAGTGTGTAAATAGACATTTGTCTGTTTGTTTGTTCACCTGGAAGTCATTAATATGTGGTAGACTTCTATTGGGAAAGGTGTGGGAATTTTTATCTGCGTTTTTGGTGTTTCGGTATGCACTCTGATTCTCAAAACGATTGTGTAATGAATAATGACCTCTGTTATGAGGAAAACCCCTAAGGGCTTGTAATTTTAGGTTATGCTATTCTCTAATGTGGTGGATTGGGTGTCAATTTTTAATTCAGTGGATTGGGCGTCAATTTTTAATTGAATGGCTTGCTTTAGATTATTCCAATCAATACTGTTTAGGTTTTTTCTAAAAAATTGCGATATCGTTGAATCTGTTTAAAATATACCTTTTTTAGATTAAATCGAGATTTTAAAGCTAGTTTTACTATGTTGCTTGACGTAGTAAGAACTAATTTTTGTATTCCTTGGATTTTCAAACCTAGCCGAAATTTGGCAAATTTCGGTATTAAATTTTCAGAAAGACGTTGTTTTAAAAACTGGATGCGATATTTTGGGCCACACATTTCAATGTAATTCTAGTATAGTCTTGTTTTAACCCTGTTAACCATTCAACCATAGTGTTGTATATTAATGTATAACTTGAGTGGTCAATTAAGTCAGTATACACATATGCATGAAGTATAGTTCTAAAAGGCAGGAATCAAATTTTGAATTTTGAGCGGAGAGGGAGAGGCGAAGTGTAAAGTCAACAATCTGTGGTATTTAATAGATTTCATAATAGAGAGCTATTAAGTGCTCGATAATTCCTATATTCTATTATATTATGAAACAACAGGGATTACCTTTATTTTAGATATAGTAAGCTTCTCTTCCAACCAACTCTCCTAGTCCAACATGCTAATAATTCTTTGGGAACGCGATATCAATTTTACAAAACATGTGGGACATCTTCCCCACTGTCAGAACTATAATGTTCAGACCCCTCGGTCTCAACATTGAGTGCTCAAGACTTTTGTCTTCAAACACCATGCCTCTGGCAGCAAGGAAACCATTACGTGGATTGACATAAAATTAAATTTTTAAGATCTAAACCGCTTAATAAATATGGACCGATTATTTTCTTCGGTCCTGTAGCTTGACATTAGAGTTAAATTTAGGGGTCTAAAAAGTTTAATGGATATGGGGGGATTATTCTCTACATTCCTTATCCTGGGTGTAGTACCATGTGGTATGTTAATCTGGGCTTACTGCTACCTATATACAATACCTTTGCATTTGTCACAGCTAAACTTCAACAGACATTTCTCAGCCCATCTACCGAATTTTTTTAGATCTTGTTGCAGTAGTTTACCCTGATTACTGCAAACTTAAACATTAAGCCTGATATACCTTCATCAACATATCATTAATAAATATAGAAAATAACAATAGCCCAGCACTGAACCCTGGTGTCCCCCAGGGGCGCCTCCGTAGCCAGTTGGGAAGGAGCAGCAGTGCATAGCACACACTTCTTGATTGGACCGGGGTTCTAGCCCATCACCACCAAATACGGAGGATGCAGCAAGATCAGGGAATGACCACTGCATATCACCGAGCAATATGGCCTTGGTTGCTAATGCTCCTAAAAAAAAATAACAAAATAACAAGCCCTCCAGGGTTCAGTGCTGGGCCCATTGTAGTGGCCTAATGACATTAAAAGCAGTGTCCATTAAAATATTATTATTTATTATGTATTACACTGCTATTATTATTATTACACTATTATTACAATTAAACTCTTGTGTTTTAGGCATCTTATAAAATTTCTAATTAACCATGACAGTAATATTTTTTGTTTCTTCTCCTCTTTCTATAAAGAAAATATGAAGAATAATTTTCTTCATGTATTCCTTGGATTCGGGAGAAATCCATACAGATTGGAGATGTGTACCTATATTTTCTGTTCAAAGTGTAAAGTGGTAACTAGAGACCTGTATTTGACTTCTGTCCAGAGAACATGTCAGTGTTAAAGAAGTAATGTAGGGGCATGTTGGTGCAGTTATGTGGCAATAGCGGTTCAAATTTGTTAAGGGATGGTCATGTCACTACCAGTTTTAGTTACTGTGAGGTCATCACAAAGGACCTTGATGCAATTTATAATTGTCAATTAACCTGACTATGATGGTCCAAATTATAGACCAATTAGCTTGTTATCCCACATCTACAAGTTCTTCACAAGGGTCATTACTAACAGATTAGAAAGAATACTTGATGAGAATCAACCGAAAGAGCAAGCCGGCTTTAGGACAGAATTCTCAACTATGGATTACCTTCGTGTAATGTCTCAGATAATGGAGAAAGCAAATGAATATAAAACATCATTATGCCTGGGATTTGTGGATTATGAAATGGCATTTGACTCCATATAGCATAAGGCAATGTTTCAGGCAATGGAAAACAAGGCATAGATACCCCATATATCATGATTTTGAAGAAAATATATGAGAATGCTACCCCCTTTATTAGACAAGACAAACACAGTAGGAAATTTAAAATTGAGAAAGGAGTTCAACAAGGAGACACAATATCTCCAAAGTTGTTTACTGCTGCCCTTGAGGAAGCTTTCAGAAGATTAGACTGGTTGCAGAAAGGAGTCAATGTGAATGGAGAGTACCTAAACCATTTATGATTTGCAGATGACATTGTGGTCATAAACCATGATCCCAAAGAATTAGAGGAAAATCTTAATCAGTTATGCAGAATTAGTAAGGATTTTGGACAAAGATGAATATGGCTAAAACAAAAGTAATGATGAACAAGTATGCCATAGAAAGGGATATAATGATTGAAGGAGCAGTAATTGAAAAGGTGAAGTCATATACTTATCTGGGACAAGTCATCAGCTGATAAATGGCTGAAGTCAAGAGGAGAATAAATTTTGGATGGATAGCATTCAGGAAATATAGTCACATACTGAGTAGCAATATCCCAATTTGTCTGAAACGTAAAATAATGAACCAATGTATACTACCCACCATGACTTATGGAAGTGAAACTTGGGCACTCACCAAAAGAATGGAAAAGAAGCTGAGAAAACGACACAGCGAAGAATGGAATGAATTATATTGGGAATCAGACTGTTAGATAAGAAGAGAAACACATGAATTAGGCAGCAAACTCAAGTAAAGGACATTCTTATCAATACTAAAGAACTAAAATGGTCTTGGGCAGGACACATAGCTTGAAGACATGATGACAGATGGGCTAAGAGAATAACAGAATGATACCCAAGAGGAGCTAGAAGAGAACCTGGAAGACAATGAAAGAGATGGACAGATGAAATTCATGAGTTTGTGGGTAGTAAATGAATGGCCATTGCACAAAACAGAAGGAACTGGAAAGTTGCTGGAGGGGCCTTCATCCTGTAGAGGATTGATAATGATCCAAAACTATTGCACAAATGGTAGCACCACAGAGCACCAATATTTATTTTAATTTCTGGGAAAAAAACCTTAGGTAATTTTTTTTTTTTTTTTTTTTGAATTCTGCTTGGATAGTACCAGTATTTCATCTTTTCCTGATGAATTGCAATACTTAGTGTATGGTAACTTTTTAATTTTAATAAAATATTAAATATTTTTAAAATGCTGTTTTTTTTACACTAGTTATTTTCAAAAAAAATCAAAATATTACTTCTTCTAAAAAAAGTTTTAGACATATGATGTAGGCACAAATCGTGTTCTGGTCCATTTTCCTGTTGAAAAGGCTGTTAAATGTGCAAAATTATCTATGTGCATGTATATTGCTACTTATTGTGTGCACAAATATTTCTAAAAAATTAAGAATATATGTATACATTATATGTTCTGTACTTCATTTTCTAATTTTTTGTTTCAAATTTGGCACACTTCACAGTGTGCAACATTTGATACCCATAGTTTTTGCTTCCAGCAGAGTAGTGACCATCTTGAATGGATATTATATTTAATATGTTTAATTTCTATATCTTTATTTATGCAAAGGCAATAAAAAAAATCTTTCAAAAGCAACTTGTGTGAAACTGTGTGTGTTCAATTAACTCATGGGAGTATAAAGGCAGATAATCTTGATCTTTAAACAAACGTATAATCTGAAACTTCATAGCAATTTCAGTGCTTACCTGTTCCCACAATACTCATGCAAAAAAAAAAAGTTGCAAGAATGATGCAGCACTTGGGAAGCACTCATGTTTAATTTCCCTGTGAAAATCTTTTCAAACATTCTATATTTATGAAGAAACTAGAAAAGATTTCAGCTTTTTAATCAATTAAAGAGTAATGCAAGAGTGCCATTTCTTGAGTGGCACCTGTCTGGTCCCCATTCAACCACTGCAAATCTTTAAAACTAATCTTTATTTTGACTTTATGATCACCCTGTGTATATGAGGAGTGTAAAATTAATAAACTTATAGAAAAGGCCCCTCCACCAACATGCAGTTGGTTTGGTTATTATTTTATTTCTTACAAGTTAAAAAACATATTAGAAAATTTTATTATACAGGGTTATTATAAAGTCATTCTGCAGTTTTAAATTTTCATAACTTCGATTTTATACATGATAAAATCAATCTATAAAAAGGGTAAGTGAAAGAATCTATTACAGTTTTACATACATTTATTCTTGAGATTGTTAATTTTCAAAGTGACTTGCAGTAAAGGATTGTTTTACAGATGCCACTTTCCTCACTTATGCTTGGCCTTCCAGATTGTTATTTTTCATCATTGATGGAACCTGTTTCTTTAAACTTTTTCATCCAGTTAGTTATGGCATTCCTGCATGGTGCATCTTTGTTTAATGGGTTCTAAATCTTTTTTTGTACTGTGATTACAGACTTTAACTCAGCCAACCACAGCACACAATTTACTTTCTCTTCTATTGAAGCCATTTGGTCGAGCCTAATTCTGCAAAAAAAAAAAAAATAATAATAATAAAATTTTTGCTAAACTGCAATAAAATAAATGAATCGCTCTTAATACCTACTAAACTTCACTAAATTACATTTCTAACGTTTTTTGCAGATTGATTTTATCATGTATAGAATGCAAGTTATAAAAATTTAAAACTGCACAAGGACTTTATAATGACCCTGTATTACTCACTCCACAAGTTTTAATTTTGTTTAATTTTAATAAGGTTGCCCTAGTCAGGTACAAGGGTGAATGAACGAATCACTGATCCGTTCATTCCAAATGCTTGTCTGGTTCTGCCTTGAATTTATTTAAGCTATTGACTTCCACAACAACGGATGGAAGTTTGTTTGTTATTTGATTTTTAGAAGCATTAGCAACTAAGGCCATATTGCTCCGGGGATATGCAGTGGTCATTACCTGATCTTTCCACATCCTCCGTATTTGGTGGTGATGGGCTCGAACCCCGGTCTAATCAAGGAGCGTGTGCTATGCACTGCTGCTCCTTCCCACCTGGCTACGGAGGCGCCTAGTCTCCTCTAAAAATTTATCTAATCCTCCGTTAAATTTATTCAACTACCTACTTCCACAGTACCAGAAGGAAGCTTGTTCCAATAATCAATTATTTTCTGTAAAATAAAATTTTTCAGCAAAGATTAAAAAAAAAAAAAAACCATCCATTTTCCATTAAATTTATCATCTTATGTGCATTGTCAGAAAAAGAGTAAGGATGCTATCAGCATTTAGTGTACACAATCCAGTTTAAAGTCTTGAATACTCCAGTTGGATCTAGTCACAGACAATCAGTTTTCAGATGTTCCAATTTGCAGCACTGAAGTCTTTCTTGGTAAGAGTGCCATTTTGTGTCCTGACTAATGTTTTTGCTCTTCTCTTCATACATTTCAGCAGAGATGAATCCTTAAATGGATCTTCCAGACCTTGTATGAAGAACCCAAGGTGCATTCTAACCATTACTTTAAACAACAGAATAATCATCTCATCATCACTGCTGGAAAAATTCCTGTATCTCATTGACAGAACCCCATGAGCTGTCCTTGCAGCCTATCTGTACTGCTCAGAGAACTTCATGTCAGGCTGTATATCTGCCCGTGGGCCCTTTTCATTCTCCACCATCCAAATAGTAATGATTCTGCTACCCATATTCAGTATCTCTTATTTAAAACTTTTAACCTCAGTTACCACTTCTCAGCCCATTGCATAATACCTTTAGGCCTTGTTGCAGAAGCATACCCCAATTTCTGCCATTAACCACCCTACTAACCTTTTTATCATTGACAAACTTAGACATTAAATTTTTATATACTTTCATCAGCATCGTTAATTGATATTGAAAATGCTAAGGGGGCCCAGAACTGAACTGTGTGGAATTCCTCTAATAATATTAATGGAGTTCCATACAGAAATTTTGTTGTTGTTATGATTTAGTGACTTAGACCATATTGTATATTATAAGCTGTATGTGTTTATGGGATAATTTACATATTGTGGTAAATCCTTACCCCTCTGCCTGAGACCATCTAACTACATCCTTGATTGAAGAAGCATTTATAAATTCCTCTGGTCATTGATAGGACACAAATCCAGACCTCTCCATAAAAGTGCAAAACTGCTTTACTATCACAGAAGATATTTTTCGTGTGTCAGCAGTATCAAATGCTTTACTAAAATTTAAGTATATGATGTCAGAAATTTTTTGCATCCAATTCCTTTGTAACTATGTTATAGTGGCTAATCAGCTTGATTAAACAATCACTTAACCAATTTGCAAAACAGTTGCATTCCCAACTAGATTAAACTGCATTACTTATGCTATTGAGTCCATTATTTTCCTGTAATAGGAGTTAAGCTTACAGGCCTATAATTACCCATTTTGCCCTTTGTTGATAGAGGAGATATTTGTGCATCTCTAATTTATAGGGACC